>NC_090252.1:12014572-12039572 GCF_037325665.1 Littorina saxatilis | reverse complement strand
AAAAGACCTCGGTCATTCTGCCATAAGTGCAGATGGCTGATACCACCTAAACACGCATACACTTGTGTATCTCATCTAAAGTCGGGTTAAAACCCAGGAACATGCCCCTAATGGCTTTGCCGTGAGGGCGTAAAACTTGAATTTCTCTCAGTGCAGGTAAGTGTTGTCAGAGAGAAGGGGTTGGGGGATGCCTAGAACTATGCGTGCATCTTCTTATAGCGAAGCTTTTTTCCTCTCTTTTTCGTGTTAATCACAGTCACAAAACAACCAACCGAATAAGAAACATAGCTTGTGTAACCCTTGAAACGGATCCTAGCCATTCAAGACCTCGTGAGACGATTTTGAAGGGGGATAATGCATGTCAATACGTGCTTCCGCGCAATCAGGGCATGGATATCAACTTAGGACATCACGGACTTATATCTGATCCTACTATTGATTTCTCATCAATTATCCACCTTACAAAACAAAGTTATTGTGTTGTTTGCAATATCTGCTCGCCCGGCAGTCCTTTGAAAGCACTTGGAAGTAACCTATTTAGAACATTGTCATTATACACACCGAACACAGACATGAAGGATTATGGTCATAGATGTTGCCACCCTAGCTATGAGAATATTATGTGATTCCTTATTTTCTGTCAATATTCTAATGCAAACGCAATTTGATGATGACGAAGTAACGTGAGAGTATGCCAGCTTTCATACATCATCCACATTAGCGTTACTTCTTTCCCGTTTATTTTTATTTTATTTTATTTTTTTATATTGTTTTTACAGATGTTCTATATTCCGAGCTCACGGCAACTGAGAAGAAACGAGTCGGTGTCTCGGTCGCCAATGTACAGTCATTTCAGCGAGACTATCAATGGCGCTGCCTCCATCCGGGCATTTGGTGTCGGGTCTCGTTTTCAGAAAGAGTCTGAAAGATTGGTTGACCAAAACAACTGCTTTTTCTACGGCTTCGTCTCGGCTTCACGGTAGGTTGAATGCGTAGGAATTATATGAACCAAAAAGAGCTGGATATTTGTGGATATGAGCGTAATTGCAAGATATATAACCCAGACACATATGATATAGCACGAGTGTTAACTTTCTGCATGTGCTCCGGTTTTCAACATACGCTTATTACAGTTTCACATACATTTTCTCAGTCTTTGATGAACGCCATGCATCTTCTGCATATATTGATATATGATTGACATCAGCCCCCCTTTGATGTTATTCCTCATAATGTTGGCTTTAAAGAATAGTTCTGATTTCAGAGGGGTTCCAAAATAGATTTATGCTACACATATATCAACTGATTTGATAGTGATGTTTTTAGTTTTCTTTTTAGTTTTGGAAGACGCTGAAAATGATGCGTGCCCTTTTAATCTATAAAGCATCGATATCCACAATCTGTGTACGACTGGACATGACTCTGAAACATTGATCAGTGATACAGAACAAATATCGTCTTAAAGGAAGTGGTTTCGTTGACATTTGATTAATATTCCACGTCTCAACTGATTAATTATAATGTGTTGGTGTTATTCAAAAAACCTTTTTTTTATATCTGTATAGGTATTTATGTCGTCCGATGTTTGTTCCACGTCTCAAAGGATGAAAAGGATTTGCTTTTGCTTAAAATATAAACACTTTTATGATGCGATGAATGTGTGTCAATATGTAAATAAATGCATGTTCATTTGCAGATGGCTCCGGATTCGCTTGGAACTGCTGGGCAACCTGATCGTGGTGTTTGCTGCCCTATTTGCCGTCCTAACTGACGATGTGTCCGGCAGTATTGCTGGTCTGTCCGTCTCACACGCGCTGCAGGTGAGTGCATGTGTGTGTGCGTGTGTGTGTGTGTGTGTGTGTGCAAGATTGAGAGTTTATATGTGTGTGTATGTGTGCGTGTATGTGTGTGTGTGTGTGTTTGTGTGTGTGTGTGTGTGTGTGTGTGTGTGTGTGTGTGTGTGTGTGTGTGTGTGTGTGTGTGTGTGTTTTAATTTATGTACGTGTCTGTTTCGTCTCCTTGTTTGTGTGCGTAACCGCGTAGTTTTTACACCCCCGGTATAGGGGTGTGTATAGGTTTCGGTCGATGTGTTTGTGTGTTTGTGTTCGCATATAGATCTCAAGAATGAACGGACCGATCGTCACCAAACTTGGTGAACAGGTTCTATACATTCCTGAGACGGTCCTTACAAAAATTGGGACCAGTCAAACACACGGTTAGGGAGTTATTGGTGGATTAAGATTCTACAAGGACTTATAGAGGGACATATTCATGGTCAAAGGGAAATAACCTTATCAGTTGGTGGCAGTGAGAATGGTTATTTCCCTTTGACCAACGAGGGTGTTTTTCCTACCTCGGAGGAATTTCTTGTTTGTTTTGCTTTTGCTGGTTAGTAAAATACACTAGCTGAGGGACAGTTAGCAGGTAGCATAAGTAGTTGCGATGCTAAGGATGGTCGTGAATACATTTTGATATTGTTGGTTCTGTTTCATCCAGGTGACGGCAATACTGACAAAGATGATTCAGAACTCCACACAACTGGAGAGTAACATTATATCAGTGGAGCGACTGGTCGAATACATCAAGCTTCCACAAGAGGTACGAGAGATTTATTGACAAGAAATACTGATAAAAAGGTATAGACTTCTGAATGTGCTCGAAAGACGACGGTTAAGCTTGCGTGGTGATACAGAAGTTAAGAAAGCTATTACATTGTGGTCAGATTTAATTCATGTGCTACTTTAAGGCCGCGGGACACCTGTGTCAGTAAGACGACTTTGCAAAGTTTTCGTGAAGTCAACTCGGGGTCAGCTAAGGCAGGATTTTAAGCACTTGCCTTGTGGTCCTCTGGACGATCAAGTTTAATTATGTGATGACTTAACCTTCGCCCGTCCGGGTTATCGACTACACACGGAAGTCATCGTGGGGCCGTGCGGACCCATGCTTCTCATTTCCTTCTTTGAGAAACATGGGTCCGCACGGCCCCACGATGTTTGTTGTCTAAATATGACCTTTTTATTTAATTACTTCTCGCTGAAATGTTAGGACATAAGAGCTTTTTAGGTGCGTGAGGCATTCTTTAAAGCTCATACAAAAAATCCAACTAGTTTAAGAGATATTTGCAATTGAACACCCTTCTGGGTCCACACGGACCCACGACCACCAGCGAAGGTTAAAGACGGTATATGTGCATGGCCCGTACCCGTGTCACCGTCGATCGTGGCACGTAAAAGGCCTCGGTCGTTATACTGGAAGTGGACGTGGCTGGTGGTACCTACACCTAATTCCTGGCTTTCCACTTCCAGGAGGCGACCCGCATTTCCAAGCAATGGAAAGATGAGGTATTAAAAGAAATGAAAGTGCTCTGCATATACAACTATTGAATTCCGTAAAGTTGCATATGCATAGTTTCTCATGATTGCCTTTCGACCTTATTGCAGCCACCCTGGGTGATCAAGAACACCCGTCCACCGGCCCCGTGGCCAACCAAAGGATTGATACGCTACAACAAGTACAGCACGCGCTACAGGCCCGGCCTTGACCTTGTTCTTCACTCCATTACCTGTACCGTACACTGCGGGGAAAAGGTGTGTGTTTGGTGTCTTGTAGTGTATGGGTGTGCGTGTTTAAGAGTTTCTGTGTGGGTTGGCATTTAACTGCATGTTCGTTAAGATTTTTGTTTGGACACCATATCAGTTGTGTGTTGTATCTGCTAGTTAAGTTCCGAGCCAATTTTCAGTGTTTTTTGTGTATGTGTTGCTAAATGTTATTTCTTACCAGCCTGTTGATGAAACTGTGTACAACGTAGTATGCGATTGTAATACTGGTGCAGTTATTTGTAGCAGAAGTGAATGCATAAACATATCTGTGAATTGTGTGTTGTAGCTGCTACCTATAAAGGTTCGGTGTCATTATCTGGGGTTTGTTCTCGACTTTTGATTTCAGTATGAATCGTAATATGTTATATCTTAAAAACCGTTTGATGAAACTGTGTATGACGTAGTAGTCGATTGTAATACCGGTGCATTTGTTTGCAACAGAAATGAGTGCATATTACTATGTCAATTATTTGTAAACAATATGCTGATGATGTTGAGAACACCGTTACAGTCGGATGTGTATAACTTAACGATATGCTTCCTTTGTGAGAATACACGAAATGCAACGCTCGGGTATGACACTTTCAAAACATAGCGATATTGTGTATGCGTAGTCAGAGTGTGCCTATCAGTCCTATGCAATACGTGGAATGAAGCCGTTCCTGAAATTGCCCAGGTAGGAATTGTGGGGCGGACAGGTGCGGGCAAGTCGTCGTTGTCGTTGTCCATCTTCCGCCTGCTGGAGGCAGCTGAGGGCAGCATCACCATCGACAACATCAACATCGCCACCATCGGGCTGCACGACCTCAGGTCTCGTCTGACCATTCTGCCCCAGGTAAGGTTCTTTTTGTAATTCGCTGTGTTCGTCTGTGTGTTGATGTGTGTTTTATTTGTTCCAGGACCCAGTGTATTTTTGCAGCACTCGTAGGTAATATGTGTGCCTTTTTCGTGTTTTAGTGAGTTTCTTTCCAGGACTGTAGTGTTGTTTTCTGTCACTCTAAGGCTATTATATCTGGGGCTTTATCGTGTCTTGATGCAGTTTGTGTTTTAATCTGCTCCAGGACCCAGTGTTGTTTTCGGGCGCGTTAAGGTTTAACCAGGACCCCTTGTCCAAGTACTCAGATATGGTTGTGTTGGCTTTTTTCTTGTCTTAATGCGTTTCTTTATTTGTTTCAGGACCCAGTGTTGTTTTCTGGCACTCTCAGGTTATGTCTGGGTCTTTCTTGTGTCTTGGCATGTGTCTTTATTTTTTGTTTCAGGACCCAGTGTTGTTTTCTGGCACTCTCAGGTTATGTCTGGGTCTTTCTTGTGTCTTGGCATGTGTCTTTATTTTTTGTTTCAGGACCCAGTGTTGTATTCCTGCAATTTGCGGTTACATGTGGGACGTGCTCGTGTCTTGATGTGATTCTGTATTAATCCCAGGCACTCTCAGGTTATGTGTGGGTCTTTCGGATATCGTCATGTGCTTCTTTGTGTGTTCCTAGTGTTGTTTTCCTGCACGCCAAGGTTATGTGTAGACGTTCCTGATTTTTCATGTGCTTCTGTATGTGTTCCTGGACCCAGTGTTGTTTTCCGGCACGCCAAGGTTATGTGTAGACGTTCCTGATATCGCCATGTGATTCTTTGTGTGTTCCAGGACCCAGTGTTGTTTTCCGGCACGCCAAGGTTATGTGTAGACGTTCCTGATATCGCCATGTGCTTCTTTGTGTGTTCCAGGACCCAGTGTTGTTTTCCGGCACGCCAAGGTTATGTGTAGACGTTCCTGATATCTTCATGTGCTTCTTTGTGTGTTCCAGGACCCAGTGTTGTTTTCCGGCACGCCAAGGTTATGTGTAGACGTTCCTGATATCGCCATGTGCTTCGTTGTGTGTTCCGGGACCCAGTGTTGTTTTCCGGCACGCCAAGGTTATGTGTAGACGTTCCTGATATCTGCATGTGCTTCTTTGTGTGTTCCAGGACCCAGTGTTGTTTTCCGGCACGCCAAGGTTATGTGCAGACGTTTCTGATATCGCCATGTGCTTCTTTGTGTGTTCCAGGACCCAGTGTTGTTTTCCGGCTCTCTCAGGTTCAACCTTGACCCCCTGTACAAGTACACAGACACGGACGTGTGGGCCTCCCTGGAGCAAGCCAAGCTGAAGGACTTCGTGCACCGCCAGCCTCAGGGACTGCTCTGTGAGGTGGATGAGGGGGGACAAAACCTCAGGTGTGTATTTGTGAGAGGGGTACCTGCAGTGAATGCGTGCAATATATCTAGGTAAAATAGCGGAATGGCTACGATGTGTGCATACACGACAAGGTAACATGGAGGAAAGGTTGGAAAATGTAATGCAATGATAAGTTACAAATCTTACATCGACCGGGAATCGAATCCGGGTCACCCGCGTGGCAGGCGAGTATTCTACCGCTAGACTACCGATGCGCTAAAGAAATGTTATGCCCAAAGAGTACAAACTATAAAGGGATTGGTGTCTTGCCGGACCTGTCGGCCACCTCTGGATAATGATTGTTCATCAGCGCAGTAAAACTCAACTGTTATACATGGTGTATTGAATGCGCCCTGGCCTACTTTATGCTGCACGTGCAGCATGAGACAGCAGCCGTTGGTGTGTGACGAGGGTACTTTTACGGCCAACCGTGGAGTTGCACAGCGAGACAAGAGTCAAATAGCATTCACATATCACCCGCCCTACTTTGTCTGACTGCAGCGTGGGACAGCGACAGTTGGTGTGTCTGGCCAGAGCCTTGGTACGACGGACCAAGTTGCTAGTATTGGACTGTTAGTAGTGTTAAACAATATATCTTATGATCCACTCTGTGTCTCAGTACAGCGTGGGACAGCGACAGTTGGTGTGTCTGGCCAGAGCCTTGTTACGACGGACCAAGTTGCTAGTATTGGACTGTTAGTAGTGTTAAACAATATATCTCATGATCTACTCTGTGTCGTATTACAGCGTGGGACAGCGACAGTTGGTGTGTCTGGCCAGAGCCTTGTTACGACGGACCAAGGTGCTGGTTTTGGACTGTTGGTAGTGTTGAACAATATATCTCATGATCTACTCTGTGTTGGATTACAGCGTGGGACAGCGACAGTTGGTGTGTCTGGCCAGAGCCTTGTTACGACGGACCCAGTTGCGGGTGTTGGACTGTTAGTAGTGTTGAACAATTTATCTCTCGATCCACTCTGTGTCTCATTACAGCGTGGGACAGCGACAGTTGGTGTGTCTGGCCAGAGCCTTGTTACGACGAACCAAGTTGGCAGTTGCTGGTTTTGGACTGTTAGTAATGTTGAACAATCTATCTCATGATCTACTCTGTGTCTCATTACAGCGTGGGACAGCGACAGTTGGTGTGTCTGGCCAGAGCCTTGTTACGACGGACCCAGTTGCTGGTTTTGGACTGTTGGAAGTGTTGAACCATATATCTCATGATCCACTCTGTGTCTCATTACAGCGTGGGACAGCGACAGTTGGTGTGTCTGGCCAGAGCCTTGTTACGACGGACCAAGGTGCTGGTTTTGGACGAAGCGACGGCCGCTGTGGACCTGGAGACGGATGACTTGATTCAGAAAACTCTGCGCACCGCCTTCCACGACTGTACCGTGCTCACCATTGCTCACCGCTTGAACACCGTAATGGACTACGATAAGTAAGTTATGAGAGAGAGAGAGAGAGAGAGAGAGAGAGAGAGAGAGAGAGAGAGAGAGAGAGAGAGAGAGAGAGAGAGAGAGAGAGAGAGAGAGAGAGAGAGAGAGAGAGAGAGAGAGAGAGAGAGAGAGAGAGAGAGAGAGAGATCTTTATTTTACGAGGGTGATAGATTAAGCAGTGGTCTGCTTTTTTACATCCAGCTCTCGCCCTAAAAAGGGACTAACTAACGAAATGAAATAAAAATACAAGATAAAAGATTGTCACGAAGTGGTTTGCATGTGAATTTATTATGCGTGTTCTGCCCTTTTGCACTGTCTCTACCCTTTCACACCAAACACTTCAAAAACAGAACTTGGGAGGATGCAGGCTCATTATTTCCTCAACCAAAAACAACATTATACTTCTTCACTTTACCTACATCAATACGAAACAACTTTTCGACACACAGTTCGCACAATCCTCCAACTTTCACTCAAGGCATGTAAATACCTATTATAACAATACTTTCTCAAATATAGAGTTTAACGCACACAAGAAGGTACCAACAGACACTCACGAGTTCGTCTCACGGCTCACTGCATGTCGCCAGTTCACTTGCTTGTCTCGCTGATTCCTCGTAGAATAATGAATTCAGATGCCAACACACAGAGATGCTAACACACACCTTTCGCTGAAGATGCCACACACACCTCTCACTGAAGATGCCAACACGCACCTTTCACTGAAGATGCCAACACACATCTCATGGAAGATGCCCACACACACCTTCCAGGTTTCTCCCCGAGAAACCCTTCCGCCCGTAGCGGAAACAACCGTCGTCAGCTACGACCGGTCTCGATGAAGACTCCACTCGTCTAGTCATCTGCGCAGAGGTGGTCCCTTGCTTCCACCGTCGTCTAGCGCTTCTCTCGTGTAAGGTCCCTCCCTTATACGCCATGGAAAACCCTCATGGAAACTCCTAAAGAATTTAACCAAGTCTTAATACAACATTCTCTAAAACCATCTCTTCTTCCAAACGTTCATGTACCACTCATACATTCTCGTTCATTCCACGTTCACATTCCGTACAGATTCAATATCCAAACTAACACTTAATCAATGAATAACACTCCCCATACAAAGCATGACCGTCTTAAACATAACATAAATGCGTAGCAATTATGTTCAAGAAATTCCCCATGAAAACCCGTGATACAATTACATCAAGCATTCTCTCAACGCTTCACACTAAGATTGGGTGCACTTTATACACACTAACCTTTACGCTCCAGCTATGTATTCCAACGTCAATAATATACAACATAGTAAATCATTTACCTTAAGAGACCCGTCTCTTGAAAGAGTACTTGTTCCCAGAACAAGTCTGACACACGCTGAACAACCTTCCCGGTTGGAAATCTCACACGCTGTGACGTTATTTACCCCAGACCAGCTACATGTCTCAAACACAACTCACATCAAGCTAAGCCAGTTTTACGTGCAACACCCGAAACACGTGAATAACGCCAGTCCGGTCAGCTACCCTCGCCTGTACAACATTTAGGGAGGTTAAAAACACGACGTGGTTTCACCTCACAAATATGCTACTCACATCTTTGTGACATCCCCCTTCCCGGGGACAAAAGAAAACTCTTGAGTTTTCTTTTGATCAAAACAACCTTCTTTTTCCATACATCCCATAAACCTGTGGTATGCTCTGATCTACGAATGACCTGGACAACGTGTCTGTCAACGTATTCCTGTCTCATGCTATTGGATGAACCTCGAATGCTAATTCTTGCCGTTAAAGACACCACCGCATCACATGTTTTGAAAATGTCAACCATCTTTCCAAACACCTGTTCCATATCATCCTTTTGACTATCTGTCAAACCAGGATCAACAACAATATCTCCGATTGTCTCTTCCTTCCCCTTAGGCAATGTAGGTAACGGCAACGTTTTCCTCTCCTCAGTCAGAGGTAACACTGCAACATTTGCCTCTCCACCTTTACTTGGGAAAACATCATGACTGCCCCAGTCAGACCTCAGTGGAATGCTTTCGCGATATCCACTACTTACTTCCTCAACATCAACAACTTTCTCTGCACAACCTGCATACTTCTCATCCTCTCGTGACACACTCAACACCTCTTTCAATGTCTCATCTTCTCTCAGCAAACTTTTCAGATCCTCCTCGTTAACCGACAAATCAGGAGTAACCACATTTTTCAATGGCACCGGGAAATCCTCCAGTTTCTTTTTGGCTTTTGCCCTACTCGTACCACACACGACCTTCTCAAGTACCACCTCTTCAGTGATTTTCTTGTGACTTACATCAGCACAAAATCCAACACCCTGCGTATTCCCAAGGAATAAATCTACTCTGGGTACCACACCCCGAAGATTACCTATCACTAGGTCAGCGACTGGGTCTGTGAGCACACAACATTTCAACTTTCCCTGAAAATATGGGGTATCGACAACCACTTCCGCCAATGAATACAAATCAATCCGTCCACTAAAACCCTTCACTTTTTGGACCTCTCCCTTTATGTACTGGCTTGGTAAGACCAACGACTTCCTTACCCCAGCTACATTAGCTCCTGTGTCTCTCAGTACTGAAACTTGCTTCCCATTAACGAGACCTTCCGCTAATGGCAACGACCCGAATGCTGCCGAGCTTACCACCACTCCAGCGTCCTGACAATCAGCTACCGACTTTGCTGAATTTGCAACCTTTGCACAACCTCTAACGTAATGGCCCAATTCCCCACATCTGTAACATGTGTCCTTATTCCGCTGTTTAGCACCTGTACCTCTAGTACCTCCTTGCTGCCATCCTCTTCTACCCCGCTTACGATCCTCACCTCTGCCTTGAAACCTGGTGTTTCTGCCCATACCATCTTGTCTTCTGCCACAATCACCCTGACCACGATTGTACAACTGTCCTGATCCACGATTCTGTTTGAAAGCTACGTTTCCAGTCCCCAAAGGATTTACTTGTTCCTTTTTGGCCAAACATTTATTCGGATGGGCTGATTTGTAAGTTTCTGCGCTAGCAATAATGTCTTTTGAATTGTTACAATCACGTTCTTTCAAAAAGACCCACAAATCAGTGCATACACTGCTGAAAATCTGCTCACATAACACAAAATCAAACAATGCTTCATATGAGGTTTCTATATCAGACAAACTCAACCAACGGTTGAACAAATGCTTCATCTTTGTTACGTACGTGCCAAAACTTTCATCTGCCTCTGGCTTCGTATTGCGAAATTTCTTACGAAATCCATCCCGAGTGCACTGAAACTTCTTCAATAACTCTTTCTTCAAGTCTTCATACGATATAGTACCCGTTGAAAACAATGAATGAAACAACGACAAAGCTCCACCTTCCAGATAAGCTGATAAGTACGTAGCCCACTCTGAATCATTCCATTTGTTCGCCTTTGCATGCGTTTCAAATCTGAACAAGAAACTGTCAATGTCATCTTTATCTTCCTTGAACATGGGGAGTTTTGGGTACTGGGGCCTAATGCTGGGACCTGATCTCCCACCTGCATTTCCACCTGTACTTTGCTGCGCTTCTGCTTTCTTAAACTCCAAATCCATTCTCCTCGCTTCAGTATCTGCTTCTAGCCTCTTTGCATCTAATTCCATTTCTAACCTTCTTGTCTCAGCATCTAATCTTTTAGTCTCAGCCTCAGCTTGAGCTTGTGCTTTCTTTGCCTCAGCCTCAGCTTCTAATCTTCTTGTCTCAGCCTCAACTTTCTTTACTTCAGCCTCAGCTGCTACTTTCTTTGCTTCAGCCTCAACTGCTACTTTCTTTGCTTCCCTTTCCTGACTTCTCTCTTCTCTATCCACCTGATCCTGGGCAAACTTAAACAAAGCCCCTTCCTTTAAGCCATGCTTCTCTCCCAATGCCAAATAATCAGCATATGTGTTACCACCAGTATCACTAGTCTCAGCCATCTTTACAATGTCAAAATATCAAAGTAATCTCAAAGTAATACAATGGATCAAGTAACACGTATCACGAAATTGTTTTAAGTATCAAAAAGTTGTATCATACACCAGTTTCTCGCAAACACACAAAAGAGTATCATAAAATACTAAACTAACAGAAATCTAACTATTTACACCACCAGTCTCAAAAATAAACAATCAACTTAATAGAGTTCAACAAAAAAAATTATAATTTAGAAAATATCAGATTAAACAATTAATAACAGCTTCAAACCTTGTCAATCAATGTCAAACTTAAACTAACAACTTTAGAACATCAAAATCAACATAAAAAATTAGAAAACAATTAACTAGAAATGTCAAAGTTTCTTAAACCCAAGTAACACACTTTAAATGAAAAATTCAATTCCACACACCACTAACCAGCGTCAGATCCTTTAAGGAAAATCAATCGCCAAAGCACAACCAAAACAAAATTTAAATGTTCACAACAACAACAAAAAATTTACCCAAAAATTTGTCCAAGTACAAATGCTTACAAATTACTACTAACCAAAAAAACCCAATAAATTTACAAAAAAAACCAAACAAAAAACTTTCCCCAAACCAACAACTAAATATCAAACACTAGTATAGGGAAGATAATCACCCTATTACTAAACCAACTACAAATAGGAACAACAATAACAATAATAAACAAACACTTTTCAAGCCAGAGTACACAACTAAAAAACAAATATCAGAGACCAACCAAAAAAAAACAAAATTTCAGAATTTACAAAAAAAAAAATGGCACACCCTATACTATTTTATTTAAAATAAGCCTGCACCTCAACGACAACAATCACACACAACAATCAATCCAAGATAGAATCTAAGAAAAATAGTTTTTAAAAAAAACTTATAGGAAAGGGAGCTAGAATTTAGATAGAAAGATAGATGATAAATACACAGAACAGGAAGCAAACAGAAACTAAGGCCCTCTCTACGTACGAACTATACAACTACGTAGACCCCTAGAGCTGGAGAGGGGGTGTCCAATAACATACACATAAACAAACACTACAACACGCAAAGTATCAAAGTATGTATAATTAGCTACACTAAGGCACTTCTTTCTCAATTTCTCAATTTTCTCCAATGAAAGGGAAACAACTGCTTTTTAACTAGCACAAAAATCTATCCTTAGAAACAAAAACCTATTTAGGGCTAAATCGGGGTCACCACTGTCACGAAGTGGTTTGCATGTGAATTTATTATGCGTGTTCTGCCCTTTTGCACTGTCTCTACCCTTTCACACCAAACACTTCAAAAACAGAACTTGGGAGGATGCAGGCTCATTATTTCCTCAACCAAAAACAACATTATACTTCTTCACTTTACCTACATCAATACGAAACAACTTTTCGACACACAGTTCGCACAATCCTCCAACTTTCACTCAAGGCATGTAAATACCTATTATAACAATACTTTCTCAAATATAGAGTTTAACGCACACAAGAAGGTACCAACAGACACTCACGAGTTCGTCTCACGGCTCACTGCATGTCGCCAGTTCACTTGCTTGTCTCGCTGATTCCTCGTAGAATAATGAATTCAGATGCCAACACACAGAGATGCTAACACACACCTTTCGCTGAAGATGCCACACACACCTCTCACTGAAGATGCCAACACGCACCTTTCACTGAAGATGCCAACACACATCTCATGGAAGATGCCCACACACACCTTCCAGGTTTCTCCCCGAGAAACCCTTCCGCCCGTAGCGGAAACAACCGTCGTCAGCTACGACCGGTCTCGATGAAGACTCCACTCGTCTAGTCATCTGCGCAGAGGTGGTCCCTTGCTTCCACCGTCGTCTAGCGCTTCTCTCGTGTAAGGTCCCTCCCTTATACGCCATGGAAAACCCTCATGGAAACTCCTAAAGAATTTAACCAAGTCTTAATACAACATTCTCTAAAACCATCTCTTCTTCCAAACGTTCATGTACCACTCATACATTCTCGTTCATTCCACGTTCACATTCCGTACAGATTCAATATCCAAACTAACACTTAATCAATGAATAACACTCCCCATACAAAGCATGACCGTCTTAAACATAACATAAATGCGTAGCAATTATGTTCAAGAAATTCCCCATGAAAAACCGTGAAACAATTACATCAAGAATTCTCTCAACGCTTCACACTAAGATTGGGTGCACTTTATACACACTAACCTTTACGCTCCAGCTATGTATTCCAACGTCAATAATATACAACATAGTAAATCATTTACCTTAAGAGACCCGTCTCTTGAAAGAGTACTTGTTCCCAGAACAAGTCTGACACACGCTGAACAACCTTCCCGGTTGGAAATCTCACACGCTGTGACGTTATTTACCCCAGACCAGCTACATGTCTCAAACACAACTCACATCAAGCTAAGCCAGTTTTACGTGCAACACCCGAAACACGTGAATAACGCCAGTCCGGTCAGCTACCCTCGCCTGTACAACATTTAGGTAGGTTAAACACACGACGTGGTTTCACCTCACAAATATGCTACTCACATCTTTGTGACACAGAGAGAGAGACAGAGAGAGAGAGAGAGAGAGAGAGAGAGAGAGCGAGAGAGAGTTTGTTAGTTAGTTGGATGGTTAGTTAGTTAGTTAGATACGATATGGTCAGATAAGATGAAACGTTATTAACGAGGGCTGTGGCATTATCATACAAGCTTAAATAGTTAAGTAGAGTATCATACGAACGTCAATGATACAAAACTCAGAAGGCCGAATACCTGCATGATTGTACATGCAGAGTGAAGTTTGAGCAGCATTATCAATTGTGCGTTGGGCAAAGTATTGTCAAACAATATGTTAAAAGCAAAACTAAAAAACACAGACAGTTCTGATACATATTTATATGTTCTTATATTGTTTTTTTGAATTTAGAATGATAGCTGTCGATCTGTATCCGATCTAAAAAATAGAAATAAACCACTATTCAAGCTGCCGTATTACGTCTTCGTGTGTCCAGAATCATCGTGCTGGAGAACGGGAGGATCGTGGAGATGGACTCACCGGACAGTCTGCTAGAGGACAGGGGGACCATCTTCTACAGAATGGTGCAGGAGGCGCAGCTAATGTCATGATGCTGCCAGCTGACCAACGCAGAATAATGGTCACTCTTCAATCCCCCCCCCCCACCAACAAAACGACAACAACAAACCAACTCGTGTGTGACACGTTGTCTTCAAATGTGACCCTCCACCACGAAATGAGTCGCATGTCACCTCGCGCGGTTCTGCGCTAGGCTTAATATAAGTCCGGGGAGTGTCTGGTAACAGTGTGTGGGTCACCTTAGTCACAGGCTTATTACTCAAACAGTGTTCGCTCTTTTCTAAAACGGTTTTCACCACTGGATAGAGCATAAAAACTTCTTTATGAAAATGTAAAAATATGAAAATCATGCAAAGGTGACATGCGACTCATTCCGTGGTGGAGGGTCACAAATCGTATGGGTGTCTATGAAAATCGGGACTGGATTGCTAGATCGTGAGTGATTCTTTGTCGTCTTTTGACAGACACATGATAGACAGCTCGATGGTACCACGTGACCAAGGCACAATGATGGGTACTCTCTCGTCACTTCAGTTTCCCCAACATTGCGTTTTTACACCCCCGGTATAGGGGTGTGTATAGGTTTCACTCGATGTGTTTGTGTTCGCAAGTAGATCTCAAGAATGAACGGACCGATCGTCACCAAACTTGGTGAACAGGTTCTATACATTCCTGAAACGGTCCTTACAAAAATTGGGACCAGTCAAACACACGGTTAGAGAGTTATTGGTGGATTAAAATTATACAAGGCCTGGTATAGACGGACACCCCCGTTGGTCAAAGGGAAATAACCATTCTCACTGCCACCAACTGAGAAGGTTATTTCCCTTTGACCAACGGGGGTGTTTTTCCTATCGGAGGCATTTCTTGTTAAATTTGGCTTTGTGTCTATGACAACCAGGACTGGAGTTCTAGGTCGTGTGAGACTCCTGTTGTAACTACATGATAGACAGCTCGAGTCCCGATGGTGCCAGGTGACAGAGGCACAATGATGGACACTCTCTCGTCACTTCAGTTTCCCCAACATTGCGTTTTTAAATTTGGCTTTGTGTCTATGACAACCAGGACTGGCGTTCTAGGTCGTGTGAGACTCCTTTTTGAACTACATGATAGACAGCTCGAGTCCCGATGGTGCACAATGATGGCCACTCTCTGTACTTCAGCTTCCCTCACAACTTCATGTGTGACACTTTGTTTTCAGAATTATCTGTGTGTCTGTGGAAATTATGATGGAATTTCTAGGTTGTGTGTGATACGTTGTCCTAAAACGTATATGTGTGGTTTTGAAAGTCAGGACAGGATTTATGTGTCCTGTGGGACTCTTTTCTTGTAACTACAGCATAGACAGCTCGAGTCATGATGGTGCCTAGTGACCAAGGTACAGGGACGGACAATCTCTCGTCACTTCAGTTTCCCCAAAACTTCTTATGTGACACGTTGATTTTAAACTTATCTGTGGGTCTATGAAAATCAGGACTGGATTGCTATGTCGTGTGTGACTCTTTTGTTTAGAATAGACACAGCATGGACAGTTCGATGGTGCCACGTGACCAAGGCACAATGTCGGACACTCTCTGGTCACTTCAGCTTCCCCCCCCAAAAAAACTGTGTTTGTGACAAGTTGTGTTCACACTTAGATGTGTGTCTGTGAAAACCAGGTTATGATGTGTAAGTCGTGTTTGGTTCCTGTTTTAACGACAGGATAGACAGCTTGAGACATGATGGTGCCCGATGACAAAGGCAAAAATCCAGACACTCTCTTCACTTTAATTTCCCCAAAAATTCGTGGGTACCACGTTGTTTTCAAACTTAGCTGTGTGTCTGTGAAAACCAGGACTGGATTTATCGTTCGTGTGCTACTCCAGGGGTGCGTTGCTTAGAGCTACCGATCTGTTCGTGCAGACAAAAAGTGTTCATGTTGTAGGCAACGCTATGTTCGCGGCGAACTGTTCTACCCTCTCTACCTACTTTCAACTAAATGGACCCGTCTCTTCGCTGACGGCCGAGTCCATGCATGCATATTGGGGGCGATCATGCAAACAGTCGCTTTGTACTTGGAACAGCATCGGCCCTCAGGATATCTGTGTGAGTGTGTGTGTTTCGTACCCCACGTGGAGAAGCAGGGGCTTTCCTTTTTATATTTAGTCAAGTTTTGACTAAATATTTTAACATCGAGGGGGAATCGAAACGAGGGTCGTGGTGTATGTGTGTCTGTCTGTGCGTGTGTGTGTGTGTGTATGTGTGTGTGTAGAGCGATTCAGACTAAACTACTGGACCGATCTTTATGAAATTTGACATGAGAGTTCCTGGGTATGAAATCCCTACGCGTTTTTTTCATTTTTTTGATAAATGCCTTTGATGACGTCATATACGGCTTTTCGTGAAAGTTGAGGCGGCACTGTCACGCCCTCATTTTTCAACCAAATTGGTTGACATTTTGGTCAAGTAATGTTCGACGAAGCCCGGACTTCGGTATTGCATTTCAGATGGGTGGCTTAAAAATTAATTAATGACTTTGGTCATTAAAAATCTGAAAATTGTAAAAAAAAATAAAAATTTATAAAACGATCCAAATTTACGTTTATCTTATTCTCCATCATTTGCTGATTCCAAAAACATATAAATATGTTATATTCGGATTAAAAACAACCTCTGAAAATTAAATATATAAAAACTATTATCAACATTAAATTGTCCAAATCAATTTAAAGACACTTTCATCTTATTCCTTGTCGGTTCCTGATTCCAAAAACATATAGATATGATATGTTTGGATTAAAAACACGCTCAGAAAGTTAAAACAAAGAGAGGTACAGAAAAGCGTGCTATCCTTCTTCGCGCAACTACTACCCCGCTCTTCTTGTCAATTTCACTGCCTTTGTCATGAGCGGTGGACTGACGATGCTACGAGTATACGGTCTTGCTGAAAAATGGCATTGCGTTCAGTTTCATTCTGTGAGTTCGACAGCTACTTGACTAAATATTGTATTTTCGCCTTACGCGACTTGTTTTTTAATGTTGCGGTTCTTAACCCGGGAGGGGAAGGTTTTTATCATAAGACAATAGGATACTCCCAATTAGTGTCCCTAATTTGGCCATTACAATCTGTGTCCATACTGATTGTCAGCCCCGAATTACCCGTGATGCAGCTAATGAGGTGTTATCATAATTGTATTGTGTTTATGGCTGGATGATACATGTTCCAGATGTCGAATGTGTGAATGATGGAAACAGGAGCTGAGAGGGTTCAGGCATGCAGATAGCGTGAAAGAGAAACATGGCGTATTAAAGCCCTACACCTGTTTGTGTTTGTGTGTCTGTCTCGCTGGCCTCTCTCTCTCTCTCTCTCTCTCTCTCTCTCTCTCTCTCTCTCTCTCTTACCCAATCTCCCTCCTTACCCAATCTAATTCTATAGCCACACAAAACGAGTTCTCTAACCCTCTCCTTGAGAGTTTCTGTAGTGACCGGCTGCGGTCTGCTGACCAGAGCCCTATCCCTGCACTGGCAGTTCATGAAGTAGGGAAATATATATCTGACCTCAAGAATAAAAAGTCCGTGGGCGTAGACACTATTAGTACCTTCTTTCTAAAACTTTCACTTCCGTATATAGTAGAGTCCCTGACGTTCTTGTACAATCTATGTATTAAAACAAAGGTCTTCCCTCTGGAGTGGAAATGTGCTAAAGTTATTCCTATTCCTAAGACGTCGGATTCTAGCGACATCAACAACCTTCGTCCTATCTCTGTTCTATCGGTGCTCTCTAAGCCTCTTGAGATGCATATCCATAAACATGTAATCCATCACATGAAAAGACACGATCTTTTTTACCAATTCCAATCTGGTTTTCGTAAGTTTCATTCTTGTTCCACGGCTCTTGTCCGTCTCTGTGACACCTGGCTGTCGGCTATCAACGATTCCAAATTAGTTGGTGCAGTTTTCCTCGATCTGAGGAAAGCGTTTGAAACAGTCGATCACAATATTCTCATAACTAAACTAAAGTTTTATATAAACAACAGTGATACAGTTAAGTTGCTTGCATCGTTCATCACGAACAGATCCCAGCGGGTATATCTAAATGGTCAATATTCACAAGATGGTGTTCTAAATTGCGGAGTTCCTCAGGGGTCCATTCTTGGCCCACTTTTATTTAGTATCTTCATAAACGACCTACCTTTGCATATTACGAATAAAAATGTATCTTGTGAGCTTTTTGCTGATGATAGCTCTCTTCACTCATCGTCCAAAAAAATAGTTCAAGTGGAGGCTGACCTTCAGCAGGGAATCAACGACGTTGAACAGTGGTGTAGTAACAACAAAATGACCCTGCATCCCAAAAAATCCAGCAGTATGGTAGTCACATCTAGACAGAAACATCAGAGAGCGCCCCTTCTCCTCAACTTAAAACTGCACTCAGATCCTATAGAACAGGTTTCATCACACAGAGTACTAGGAATTGAAGTTGACCAGGAGCTTAGGTGGAACATACACGTTAAGAATATCTGTAAAAAGCTGTCAAGCAATCTCCATCTCCTATCTAAACTAAAACCCTTTGTAGACAAGGAGGGACTGAAAATGTTTTACGTGGCACACTGTCTATCATATATTAATTATGCCTCCACGGTATGGTGCGGTGCCAGTGAAAATATAATGAAAAAACTAAACTCCTTGCACAGAAGAGGTGCTAAGCTTATTGTAACCAATCCTTATCTGTCCACGTCAGAAAAGTTGAAGGTAGCCAATATTCTTCCACTTCAACAGCAGTTTGATTACAACATCTTAATTCTAATGTACAAGGCGCTCAATGAGCTGGCCCCACCATACCTAAATGCATTCTTGACTAAAGCTTCCGAGCGTTATGTGTCAAACAAATCTCTATATATATTACCAAGGACTCGCATAGATCTATACAAAACTAGCTTTGCTTTTGTGGGACCTTCTCTGTGGAACTCTCTTCCTTCGAATGTACAAACGTGCCGTTCATTGAACGCATTCAAAACCTCCCTCAGGAAACACATACTGAGGTCTTCATAAGTTACGCTGCCGGTATTGTAGCTAGCTTTGTTAATTATAATTATTTTATTACTCTGAAATATTGACTGCTGCATGCCTACATAATGCTAAATCTACCTGTCTTGGTAGGCTCACTGTGTGCTTGTTGAATGGCACTTAGTTGTGTGTATATTATTATTAGTATTATATGTGTTCCTCCTTGTGCGTCTGCGTGTGAGTGCGCAAATGTGATTGCGTAATTAATGTTCCATTCTGTAATTGCTTTATTGATGTTCCATTCATGTATTTTCTACTACTTTTCTCATTTATTATTACTGTATGCTTGATGTTTCTATGATTCTAGTCGGGCGCACGCGTGAATATGTGTTTGTGTGAATGTAAAGGGCACATTGTAAGATTAAGCCTATGGCCTAAAATGTCTACCCTTTATGTGAATAAAATGTTCTAAGTCTAAGTCTAAGTCTCTCTCTCTCTCTCTCTTTCTCTCTCTCTCTCTTTCTCTCTCCCTCTCTCTCTCTCTCTCTCTCTCTCTCTCTCTCTCTCTCTCTCTCTCTCTCTCTCTCTCTCTCTCTCTCGTTTGTACGCGCCCAAACAATCTTTTTCACTATGTATCTTTTTCTTCTTTTTTTCTCTACCAAACGCAAGCACCTATGCGAGCAAACATAGAAATACGCCTACACAAACAGGCGCATAATGCATGATGTTTTCTTCATGAGATACGTTGAATGCATGTTCGCACTCTTGCATGTGTGGGTTATGATGTATGTCTGTATGTCTGCCTGCTGCCACCCCGCCTGCATGTGTGAGCGTTCTGTGGCTGGGTGTGTCAAAGAAATTTGTCCATTTTGATGTAATATTTAAATGGGCAATAAAGTGTTATTATTGTTATTGTAATTGTTATTGAACCTATTAAAACATAAAAACACCACCATTTCAATTTCTCCATGTAAGATAATAAAGTTAATTTGATTTGATTTAATTTGATTTGATCATTATTATCCTCTAAGTCTGAGAGCAACACTGCATTTTCCTTACCCCCCCCCCCCCCCCCCCTTGTCAACTCACACGGCTTACATATTCCAACACAGCAGACCACGGGATATGTCATCAAATTATCAGATCAGATAAATAAGGCAGTATCAGTGTACTCATTACTGTAACATGGAATTGAAAATCAAACTGAACATTGTAAATTAATTAACACGTATTGTTTTCGAGATGGATGTGTTCCTAGCATGCATCGAGTGTACGCGCAGTCGAGCGAGGTAACTTCTGTTCCCGTGTTCCAAAATCACAACATAGGGAGGTTGTGTCCCTTGAATCAAAAACCGAAGGAAAGCGAGGGCTGAGGCTAGGTGAACGTCCCCCTGTGTGCCCTACATGAGCGTGTAGTCACAAATAGCCCTATCAATTGTATTAAAGACGTATGGCACCGATAGACCAACAAATCGACATCGCTTAAATGTTGCTAATATTTTGCCTGTGATTTGTTCAGAGTGTGTTTATCTGATTCTTAGCATACCATCATACTCAAACGTGTATATCATAAAGTCTGTCCGGTAGATGTGTCTTATTAGTTCAAACTTGCTTCAACATTCCATGAAACTATCAAAGTCAAAATATTACCAAAATATTAGTGGAGTCAATTTTGTGAGGCCAACCAGTGTCATATATATATGCCTTTTAAGTTTGCGCTTGCAGCACATCGCGAGCTTAAAGTTGCAGCGTTCGACAGTCAAGTGGCCACTGAAGTATTTCTGTGGTGACTCCTGTTCAGGCAAAAATGACGTCAGCGTCCGCCTCCCACGACAACCTCGTGTCGTATGTTTTGAAAGTTATCAGCAACAGCGACAGCGACAACACATCGTCATCTACCCAACAAGAACTGAGACAAACTTAATACAGGGTGACACCCCAACAAATGCAACCCACAAAAATGCAAATAACTTCTACATCTGTCGACTGAATTACTCTTTATTTGGTGTACGTTTGTCGTAACTTCTGCTTTGGCATGACCAGTTCACGAATTAGCAAGTTTGTAGGTCAAATGGTCTGATTTGTGTGATCTTTCGAGCAATTATAGGCAGGGTCAGGACATTTCCCATCGTGAATTGCGTTCATGTCATTGATGAATTGTGCACGCCATTGCGCATTATGTGGGTGTATTTTCAGTCATTTGAATTCAGCGAATATCTTCATTGTTGTGCATGAACTTCAGTTTGTTCACGACCATTCCACAAAGTTTCCTGTCTGTGTGCAGTAAAACGGTGCGAGTTTTACCTTCTCTCCTGGGCTGAGGTGCATGAAGCGAAACTGCAAAAAGAAAAACGTGTTCATCTTTGGCTCATATGATCCTAAACTCAACTGCTGCTTGTAGGTTGTAGGTTTTGTGGAGTGACCGTACCCATAAGGACTAGGCGCTGGTGCACTTGTGTGAAACAAATAACACTGTTGCAATGCGTGTTGTGTCTCTCTGTGGAACGACTTTTTTTCGATCTGTTGGAAGTGTCAAATCTTTTTGAATATGCCGTTTCCGAGAGAGCACGAGTGTTTTGTTTATGGTGCAATTTTGATATCAAAACAATATTGGTAGTAACCGGCATAGGGTGTACCTTTAAGACAACACACACACACACACACACACACACACACACACACACACATACACACACACACACACACACACACACACACACACAGCCAGCCAGCCAGCCAGCCAGTCAGACAGACTTACAGACCGGGAGACCCGGAGACAGAAACAAAAATAGATTTCAGACGACAGAGAGAGAGACTCACACGCACACCTGTGCATGAACATACTCGTGCTTGTTTTCGTTTCTGCTATATAATTATGTGTGTGGGTTTTTTTTTTTCACTTCGTATTCATTTGTCATGTGTGGAACTATTCTTTAAGTCTAGTGCGCTATGCTGCTATTCGCACAATATCCCTCCCTCTCGACCATACCAGCCACCCGCCCCTAAAAATGTCCCTTAATGTTTCAACAATCTCGACAGCAGCGAATCTCCCCCTCCCCCTCCCTCTACCCTACCCCTCTCATCTTACAGTCCCCTATCTTATGAAAGCAGGCACGGGCTGGATGCCTTGCAGGAATGGCCAAGTCAATCTCGGTGAGCTGCTATCCACCTCCACCCACCACCCCACCACCCCACCCCCCCCCCCCACCACCACCACCCCTACCCCAAGCCTACAGTCTTGACAGCAATGAACACATTTTGAAAACATATATGTAACTCGTCTTGAACACTTTGTGACATTATACATAATGTTATATATCTGCTGGCAAAAGTAGCACACATAGTATTCACTATAATTAGTCACCTGTGAACACCTTGTGTTTGTTGTTTGTGCCTCTTTCGCTAGTAGAACAGTGAACTATGTCACAAAGTGTTCAACATTTGTTTACAAACAATTTGCTAAAGATGTGTTCACTTCTGTTTAGAGTCCTCTATCCTATGAGAGCAGGCACAGCATGGTGTTCTTGCAGGAAGCTGCCCGGGTCAAAAAGGTTGAGCTGATATCCCCACCAAAAAATTCTACAGTCCTCTATCCTATGGGAGCCACCACCCCCCCCCCCCCCCTTCCGCCTCACCCCTCCCCCCCTCACCCCTCCTCAGCCTAACAGTCCCCTATCCTTTGAGAGCCGGAACAGCCTGGTTGCCCTGCAGGAAGCTGCCAAGGTCTATCTCAGAGAGCCGGTAATCGCCCACCCCATCCCAAACTTGGACCCCTCCCCTCCCCACCCCCCTCCCTCAGCCCTACAGTCCCCTATCCTATGAGATCCGGAACAGCCTGGTGGCCCTGCAACAAGCTGCCCAGGTCAATCTCAGAGAGCCAGTAATCCCCCACTCCATCCCAAGCTTGGACCCCTCCCCTCACTACCCCACTCCCTCAGTCTAACAGTCCTCTATCCTACGAGAGCCGGAACAGCCTGGTTTCCCTGCAAGAAGCTGCCGAGGTCTATCTCGGTGAGCTGGTACCCCCCGCCCAGCTGCGTCATGATTTGGTTGATCTCGTCGTGGTAGTAGAGGAGGTTGGTGCCTCCCCCCGCCCCTCCCGTGGTGAAGGTGAAGAGCAGCACCAGCTGGTCGTGCAGCACGAAGAAGGAAGGGTTGCCGCTGTCGCCCGAGATCTTGGACTCGTAGAAGTCGTGGTGCAGGGAGCTGGTGCCGGGGGTCCGCAGCGAGATGGACTTGTTGCTGTCAAGGGGAAGATAAGACAGGGTGAGATGAGACAGGATAAGATAAGACAGGATAAGATAAGACAGGATAAGATAAGACAGGATAAGATAAGACAGGATAAGATAAGACAGGATAAGATAAGACAGGATAAGATAAGACAGGATAAGAGGTGAGGTGAGGTGAGGTGAGGTGCGGGGAGGGGAGGAGAGGGGAGGGGAGGGGAGGAGAGGGGAGGGGAGGGGAGGAGAGGGGAGGGGAGGGGAGGGGAGGGGAGGGGAGGGGAGGGGAGGGGAGGGGAGGTGCAGTGAGGTGAGGTGAGCTGTGGTGAGGTGCGGTGAGGGGAATTAAGATGAGTTGAGGTGAGGTGATGTTAGGTGAGGTAAGGTGAGGTGAGGTGATGTTAGGTGAGGGGAATTAAGATGAGTTGAGGTGAGGTTAGGTGAGGTGAGGGGATGTGAGATGAGATGAGGAGAGGTGAGCTGAGGTGGGACGAGGTGAAGTGAGGTTAGGTGTGATAAGATGAGTTGAGATGAGATGAGTTGAAATGAGACGAGACAAGATGAAGTGAGACGAGATGAGATGAGAATTGACAAATAATGTCCATAACTCATAAAACATATAAATATAAAATTATTTCTTTCGGCACCAAATTGTATTGCTTTCGGAACAGAGACACAAAGACAACGATTAACAAAAAGGTGTGATAAGATGAGTTGAGATGAGATGAGTTGAAACGAGACGAGAACAGTGACCAGACGGAACGGACCTTCAGACAAAACTCTGGGGAACAGCATATGAACTCCGCCGCACGGCCAGCTTTGCGGCATCCCTCGGAGAGAGACTCTAAATCGTGTCGAACGCAGAAGAAGAAGAAGAGACGAGACAAGATGAGATGAGACGAGATGAGATGATAATTGACAAAGAATGTCCATAACTCATAAAAGATATAAATATAACATTATTTCTTTCGGCACCAAATTGCATTGCTTTCGGAACAGAGACACAAAGACAACGATTAACAAAAAGCTTAACTGTTCATAAAGCAAATCAACTAGTACACATTATCCAATTGCTGGTACATTCGGGTCGATTCACCCTAATGGAAACTAGCAGCAACAAAGAGTCGCGCAATCCAGGTGTGTGTGTGTGTGTGTTTAGGTGAAATCAGCCACCCGCACTAATGGCATGTGATATCATACATGAAGACATATTTTATTTATCCTACATTCCGTACTTGTTTCTTCCTCGTTCATCAAAATTAGTTAACCCATATAAGCCAACTGTTCCATTTTGGGGACGCTGAATGCAAACCACTGCTGGCATTTACATTGAGGTGATAGTTCAGATTTCTGTTCTTAATTGGACTAGGGAGGCTCTAACCAAATTGCAAAACCAATTAGTTTCAATGCTTTCCTTTCCTGAATTAAGCTGAGGCGGTAATTTTCACATTTACAATTTCACAAAGTTGGTGTGTGCAATTAACGGTCACCC
>NC_090252.1:12007072-12009572 GCF_037325665.1 Littorina saxatilis | reverse complement strand
CACCACTCTGACAAAAAAGCACACCACTCAGACAAATAATTACAGAACTTTGACAGTAATTAAAACGCCGTGTCTGTCAAGAAGGTTTTTGTAACACATACTAATTTTGGCTAACTGCTTTTCCAAATTATTCTCAAACCTCAGTAATACTTGCAAGAACGCCACGCACACCGCCATTATTGATTGAGCAGCAGACACATACAAATGTCAGGCTTTATATTCATCTGCTTTATTGGACAGCCGCTTTGATGAGGTTGGTTAACACAGCATCCAATCGGGCACAGCAGGGAAATCTGTAGAAGAGTGTTAAGGCCCCGGTCACACAGCGCTGCGTCCTTACCACGACCATGCCGATCACGCCGATCATAAAAAGTTATCAAATCGGGGCATATCGCCGTCAAAATCCAGCACGTGGCACTAGTACCCTAGTCACATAATATAGGCGCCGCTTCTGCTACGACGGAAAAGTGTCCGAGAGCGTGGCCAATCGTGGGTCAAACGTGGCAGGATCTCCATGAGCGTGGTTTGGTCGGGATGGGATCTGCTTGGTCGGGAAGCTTGCACGCTCTCCCCACACTTATGTTGAACTGCACAAAACAAGCGTAGTCGTGTACAGTCGTGATGTAGTTTTTTGTATTCGCCATGTGCTGGATTTTGAAGGCGAGCCCCGACTTGATAACTTGTTCAGATCGGAGTGATCGGCATGGTCGTCGTAAAAACGTAGAGCTGTGTGGCGGGGGCCATAAAAAAGACAACATCACGACTGAACTGCGCCCAGACCCGGCTACACGTTGTGTGCAGTTCAAAATAAGCGTAGGGAGAGCGTGCAGCTTCGCGACCTAGCAGATCCCACCCCGACCAAACCACGCTCATGGAGATCCTCCCACAGTTAGCCCACGATTGACCACGCTCTCCGACAATTTTACAACGGAGTAGAAGCGGCGTCTCTGTGTGACTGGGGTATAAATGTAACACTCCCTAAATCTAACAACGATGCGTGCATGGGGAGTGCGTGGGATGAAAACACAATATTTGCTGTAAGAACAAATAAACAAGCGTATAGAAAGGCCAACAAAGACCAAAAAACGCACTCATCTAATACCACGGGTGAGGAACTGTTCCGCACCATTTGGTTGGGAGCGACGTGTTCCGGTTTTGGATAGTCGCTATTTTTCACTTGCTCTGTGTTGCGCGCGAAGCTTGGTAGGTTGGTCAGCCAGACCCTTATCCCAATATCTGGCGCATCACGTCACAGAATGACTGGACTACCTTGAAATGTTATAGAAATGATGTCCGGGGGGTCTAGATTGTCAACAAGTTTGCTTTATGTGACGAACATGCCTGTTTTAGACACGTTTTGGTGTTTTTGTCGTACATCAAGTTGTGTAGACCACAGAGATTTGTCATGTGGCGTACGACCAATGCTGAAGATATGTTTTCATTGTACCAAAAATAATCAGTAAGGTCACGCCGATCATAAAAAGTTATCAAATCGGAGTAGCTTGTAATTTAATTATTTGATTGAGACCATGTTCCTGTTGGGAGCATTTGTTTCAGCGAGGACTCCAAAGACGTTCCGGTCGTGCACAAAGCGGCAGAACAGTCAAAACAAGGCTTATCTCGTCATTGTCTGTGGTGCATGCGAAAGAAAATGGCATTATGAGAACGTTCAAATGTTCTTTAGTAGCTCTGATGATAATAATTGCAAAAATTGGTATAAAAATTAAGTAGATGTGCAACGCCAAGGCACTGCATACCCCAGCGAAAGACCTCTCTCTCTCTCTCTCTCTCTCTCTCAAACACACACACACACCCAAGTTACACACGTACACACATACACACTCACTCACACGCACTCACTCACTCTCTCACACACACTTCACTGTACACACAAAACACCCCCCCATACGCACATATTGACAGACGGATATACACACCTTTACAAACAAACACACATACACACACACATACACTTACGCACACGCACAAACACAAACCAAACCACCCACTCTCTCTCTCTCTCTCTTTCTCTCTTATAGAACAGACACACACCCACAGACACACACACACACACACATTGACTCACACAAATCTCATACACACAATACACACACTCATATGCACATACACGGTTTGCCTAGTGGTAAGGCGTCCGCCCCGTGATCGGGAGGTCGTGAGTTAGAACCCAGGCCGGGTCATACCTAAGACTTTAAAATTGGCAATCTAGTGGGTGCTCCGTCTGGCGGCTGGCATTATGGGGTTAGTGCATGCTAGGACTGGTTGGTCCGGTGTCAGAATAATGTGACTGGGTGAGACATGAAGCCTGTGCTGCGACTTCTGCCTTTTGTGTGGCGCACGTTATATCTCAAAGCAGCACCGCCCTGATAATTATGGAAACAAACAAACAAATACGCACATAGACAGACGGACACACACACCTTTACAAACAAACACATATACACACTCATACACACACAAACATACACACAAGCTCATGCAC
>NC_090252.1:11992072-12004572 GCF_037325665.1 Littorina saxatilis | reverse complement strand
ACTCATACACACACAAACATACACACAAACTCATGCACACACACATTCACACACACTCTCTCTCTCTCAAACACACACACACACACACACACCCACACAGGCACACACACCCACGCACACACACACACACACCCCAAGTCACACACACACACATACACACACTCACTAACACGCACTCACTCACTCTCACAAAAAACTTCATACACACAAAACACACACCCATACGCACATATGGACAGACGGACATACACACCTTTACAAACAAACACACATACACGCACACACATACACTTATACCCACACACACATTTACACACACACGAGTACAGACTCATGCACGCGTGCGCACACACACACACACACACACACACACACACACACACACAAATACACACACACACACCACACACATACGAGTACAGACTCATGCACGCGTTGCGCACACACACACACACACACACACACACACACACACACACACACACACACACACACACACACACACACACAAACAGTAACACTAACACATGTGCACAAAATGAACACAAACACACACACTGCGCGATAGAGAAAGACTTCAGGGAGGCATGACGTCATGATGCATTGATTGACGTCAAAGACTTTCGACCGTGACGTATTCTTCTTTCGCGAGCTTTATCCATAGACTTGGAAACTAAGGAATTTCTACCCGTCCAAAACGGCCTTGGGTGGCGTTTGCTGAAAAAATGGGGGCGACTATTGCACCCACCGTATTTTTGTTAGTATGGTCCCAATTTTTGGTGAACTTCCATCTCCACCTGTAGCACGTAGCCGGGCACAAAGAATCCTTCTTTATCATGTATTATTCGGTATGCACATTTCTCAAGTCGATTACAGTATAGCGTTCACGGGATACCTCCAGCTTCGCTGGGATAAAGACCACATTCTTCCGGATGGGATTATTCCTTCCCTTTTGTTCCAGTTGCCAGATATTGTGATATTGGTCTGGCTGACCATCCTACCTTCGCGCGCAATCCAGAGCAAGTGCAAATAGCGACTACCCACAACCGGAACACGTCGCACCCTACCAAAATGGTGCGGAACAGTTCCCCATCCGTGGTTATTGTCAAACGATATTTGAAACAGGGTGACTGAGCTTTGTGGCCGTTGCGAGGGCAGTTTGAAAACATGATGAGCTTTTCCGACGAATGAAACTCAATGATTTTGCAGACGAGCCCTCGTACGAAGTACTTTCACGCTCGTACAAGTTATACCTTCGTATGTTGGCTAACTCTCTGCGGTTTTCGGTGCGATGTTTATCGCCAATTGTGCAATATTAACATTTCACAGTAGGCTTTGTCGCCATCGCATTGTGCCATCTGGAGAATTCACCATACAATATAATTCTCGAGTGTTATGGTGGATTTTACTGCCATATGTTACACTAATGTGAAAATACGGTAGTACAATAGACGAAAAACAATATCATACCCGAGCGTCATTGGTAGATTTGCTACTGGATATCACAATACCATGTGAAGGCGTTATAAATTAACATCAAAGCAAGAGGCGCAATGGCCCAGGGGTAAGGACTTCTGTCTTTAAGCTCGAGGGTCCCAGGTTCGAATCCCGGCTGTGCGGGGTTGGAGAGTTTTACCGATCAGCCAGGTCCAATTATGTGCAGACATGGCTAGTGCCTTATACATGTGTGTTACCGCTAGCACAAGCACAAAACCAAATACGCTCGAGGAACAATCGTTTAATCTAGGTCAGAGTTCGATGAGTTATAAAACCCGACCAGCATGCATCTCCCCAAATGAAAGCTTGACTGCCTGACATCGCAGGGAAAATAATGGCCACACAAAAAAGCCCATTTGTACAATAGAAACAACATAAACGAGTGTACGTGAGAGTTGCAGCCCACGTACGCAGGAAAAACAAGTCGCGTAAGGCGAAAATACAATATTTAGTCAAGTAGCTGCCCTTTTTCAGCAAGACCGTATACTCGTAGCATCGTCAGTCCACCGCTCATGGCAAAGGCAGTGAAATTGACAAGAAGAGCGGGGTAGTAGTTGCGCTAAGAAGGATAGCACGCTTTTCTGTACCTCTCTTTGTTTTAACTTTCTGAGCGTGTTTTTAATCCAAACATATCATATCTATATGTTTTTGGAATCAGGAACCGACAAGGAATAAGATGAAAGTGTTTTTAAATTGATTTCGAAAAAAAAATTTTGATAATAATTTTTATATATTTAATTTTCAGAGCTTGTTTTTAATCCGAATATAACATATTTATATGTTTTTGGAATCCGCAAATGGTGGAGAATACGGTAAACGTAAATTTGGATCGTTTTATAAATTTTTATTTTTTTTTACAATTTTCCGATTTTTAATGACCAAAGTCATTAATTAATTTTTAAGCCACCAAGCTGAAATGCAATACCGAACCCCGGGCTTTGTCGAAGAGTACTTGACCAAAATTTCAACCAATTTGGTTGAAAAATGAGGGCGTGACAGTGCCGCCTCAACTTTCACGAAAAGCCGGATATGACGTCATCAAAGACATTTATCAAAAAAATGAAAAAAACGTTCGGGGATTTCATACCCAGGAACTCTCATGTCAAATTTCATAAAGATCGGTCCAGTAGTTTAGTCTGAATCGCTTTACACACACACACACACAGACACACACACAGACACACACACGCACACACGCACATACACCACGACCCTCGTTTCGATTCCCCCTCGATGTTAAAATATTTAGTCAAAACTTGACTAAATATAAAAAGAGGTAGAAGATTTACGGCAACCAATACAGTGGAACCTCCCTTTTAAGACCTCCAACTATCTGAGAAAACAAGGTCTTAAAAAGGAGGGAGTCTTAAAATGGGGGTAAATTCACAGATGGTATGAACAGAACATCTGAAAAATCAAGGTCTTGAAAAGGGGGCAAGTCTGAAATTGCGGGGTCTTGAAATGGTACTCACACATCATGGTAGATCTTGCCGTCATTGCCACAGTAGTTGAGGTGAAGCTGAGTCTTGTTGCAGACAGCCACTGCGTGGGCATGACAGTCGACTGGGGACTGAGTTGTTGTCACTGCACCTGTGTCGGAGGGAACAGCGAGTGGCTTGAGACCGTTCTTAATGGTGGTCGTCTACATTTTTGCTTTTTTTCAATAATCTTATAGTTAGATTTCGATACAAAATTATGTCAAATGATCAATGAACCATGGGGAAAAAAGTTATAGAAAAAAAATGTATGTAAAAAAAGATTTTATTTTTGGGTAGCGTGACTCACGCTTCCAATATTTTGTTTTCTGTTTGCTGAGAACATGTGCTTTGCCTAAAAATACTGACCAATCAAATTCATGTCACTGTGCTTAGAGCCACGCCCAAACAAGTGCAGCAACAGTTTGACACTGGAGCGCTGTCCACGCTTTTTTTTAAAAATGCACGGGATTTGAGAGGAGTTTTGCGCTTGGCATTTTCCAAATAAGGATATCCTACTATGAGTACTATGAGTACTACGCTGGAATACTACAATGAATTTTCAAACGGCTACACTGGCTTCATCTTACCTGATCGAAAGGGGGTGCATTGTTGATATTTGTAGTTATTCCCCCCTCTGCTTCTTTACCTCTGTAAACTTGTAGGGGTAGTTATTTTTCGATAATGACCCAGCAACCAAACAAATAACGACCCAGCAACAGCCTGAATCCTCGATAGTGCAATGGGTTGAGAAGGTGTTCTGTTTCGGTACTACTTTTTGCGACTGAAAAGTTCCGAACGCTCTATCGTACGAAGTATACATCTCTGGAGCAAACAATACAAACATACCGCATTTAAATTAACAACTACGTATACAGGCCTGAACACATGAATCTTCATATAAAATCCATGAGTTCGGTTGTTTTCTGAATCTAGATTTGCCGTGCTAAAACGTTCATCACAAGCAATTTCCCGCAAGGCTCATACTTTGTCTAGCGACAAGAGTAGTTCCCCTTCTTTTCACTCAGTTTCTTCGACAACAGACTGCAATCCGACGGTCAGTTTTCAACAATATTTCATTTAATAAACAGATCACACGCAACCAAATGCACACATCTCATCAATTTAAACAACATAAAGCGGTTTCATACACTATTTTCCCCAGAAAACTGAACTTCATACAGTTTTTAACGTTGGAACACGGGTGCAAAAGTTCGTCTGCTAGTCCCATTTGACGAAAGAACAGTCATTATCCTAAGCGATACCAAAACATATACAGAACACACAATATCTGCCTTTGCCGCCACAGCAGAATAACAGCATATTTTTGTACTTAATTTTAGTCCAAAATAGGAAAACTGACAAGAAGTGTTAACAGAATGGAATGATTTGCACGGAACTATACAACCGCGCATTAATCGATCGCCTGCGCGGGTTGACTGGTTGAGTGAATAGGATTCGATCAAACTTTCGCAAAAAAACTCCTCTTTTCTTTGAATAACTGAAGAAAGGAGGAATAAAGAGGTTACACACCTCGTCTCAGTGATTATCAAAAATAATGGTCTCAGTTCGCGGTCATGAAAAAGCTCGCTAAAGCTCGCATTTTTCATGATCCGCTAACTTCGACCATTATTTTTGATAATCACTGAGACTCGGCATGTAACCTCTACATAATAGACTCTGCCTTTTAATGGTCAAAATGTAGACAAGGACCTTTAACTGAGCGAACTTTTGTTCAGCGAACGTGGTTCGGACTAATTAACATGCGATCTCGAAAACGTTCGGAAAACCTGAGTTCGGGATTGCACGATTTGCACACTTAGAGTCTGCGGTCACTCTGTTGTTATGACCTTTGTTCTATTTTGTGTCATTGTTTGGTTGCAGGTTGGTTGGTTGATTGGTTGGTTGGTTGGTTGGTATTGGTTGGTTGGTTGGTTGGTTGTTGTTGTTTTTGTTGTTGTTTGTGCGTGGGTGCGTGCGTTTCTTATGTGCGAGTGTGCGTGTCCGTGTGTGTGTGTCAGTGTGTGTGTGTGTGTGTGTGTGTGTGTGTTTGTGTGCGTGTGTGCGTGTGTGTGTTTGTGTGAGTGTGTTAGTGTGTGTGTGTGTGTACGCGCGCGCGTGTGTGTGCGTGTGTGGGTTTGTTTGTTTGTTTGTTTGTTTGTTTGTTTGTTTGTGTGTTTGTTTGTTTGTTTGTTTGCTTGTTTGTTTGCTTGTTTGTTTGCCAAGGACATACGTGTGGTCCGTTGAAATATGGATCCTTCCACTCACAATAACCTAAGCTAACTTTACACATTCTTTCATTGGTTTTACTGTAACTTTAAAGTGTCGTTAATCTTTCTTGTTTTATACTAAGCGTGTCAGTGACTGCACGAATTACTCCCTTTCTTTACTCTGGCTTTATATCAATTATATGATTTGACCCATGCCCTCTGGTTTATTTTGTTTTGTTTCGTTTGGGGTAACAGTTTTTTCTGTCCGTTTGTCTGTTTGGCTTATGAATGGTTCTTGAATTTGGTGTGTGCACTTTATGTGTAGCTAAAAAGGAGAAAATTCAATCTGGACCAAGGCACTATACATAATGCGTCCACGAGTAGCAATGAAACACGGTGTCGTTTTCTGAACTGATTAAAATGGCCTTAATTTCGCTCTTTTCTAATTGTAATACTTATTACTCATTAGCAGTATCCATCATACCTTCTAAAAACCTTTTTTCTCTTCATAATAAGACATTTTGTCCTGTGTTGCTTTTAAAAGTTGTTTTTAAGTACCAGAAAGACACTCATAACTAAGTCTGTTTAATTACAAAAAAGGTGCTTTATTGCTCTGCTTTTGCTCCTTTTCACTCATACTATTTATCACTCATTAGCTTAATCTCTCAAACCTTCTGAAACGATTTTATTTCAAAACATGACAAGACATTTTGTGCTTGTCTTATTGCTTTCACAAATTTTGTTGAAGAAACAGAAAGACTAAATCTGTTTAATTACAAAAGGTGCTTTCTCACAAAGATGTTTCCATACCTTCTGTTGCCAGGAACAAAAAGACGGGAAGAAGGGCCGCTATGTACAGCATTGTGTCCTGCTGTTCTGTTGCTGAACTGTAACGTGATAGGAATAAAAGCAAACACTCTTTTGACAGGCCTCGGACGAAATCTGCTTTGTCTTTTTTCCCCAAGGCGTGGATGTATGAATAGGTGGTAGGAGCGCCAAACTTTTAGAAACTTTTCAAATATTTGGAGCAAAAGTTCAGAGACGTGTTTCAACCGCACAATCGCCTTCTCTTATCTGATTTACTAACCTACTCCACAATTCGGTAGCTCGGATATAGTTTTGTGTTCGTGTTCTGACGATCAGAAGTTTCGTCTAATTATATTATTGTGTATGTGTGTGTGTGTCACGATCGGGTGACAGAGACCAAGAAAGCGTCACTCAGTGGAGTGCCTGTTCTGGGTCAATGTATGATAGAAAGCGCCTGTGCGTGATATTGGACACAGCAGAGTTTTTGCTGACAGTGCTCCCGAGCACGGATGTTTTGAAACGCACGAGCTTCACAGTGCAGGTTTCTGCTGTCATAGGGCTGACGGTTTTTTTCGCTGACAGCGCGCACGGGATTTTCAGGGATTGAGTTTCTCGTGTCTTTTTCCTGCTTGGGGAGGCAAAACTGTGTATAGCTGGACTGGTTTGGTGACAAGGTCAGTCACGTGTATTTGGCTAGGTGGTCTGTCAGAGACTCAAGGACGACACACTTGACACCCAGCGGCAGAAGGGGAAGGACCTAACACACAGTTACTAGAGTATGATGGTTTTTCACCGAGTATCATATTCGGCACTCTAGGGGAACTTCCACAAGTTATTCCTTTCCTCTGCCACGTATTTTGCTGAGGACAAGTCGTCACATTTCCTTCGTCGGCGATGGCTTTCGCATAAGGATTCGACAAGGGGTTCTGGACGTTTTGGGTCACTGTTGACGAACAGAGACTGTTCCAGGGAGGAGGCGGACTTTGCTTCCATTGAGAGTTACAATCATAGGCTTTTGAGGTAATAAATCATTATTTAACGCTGTTGATGAGTCTGTGTTGTGGAATGAAATACTCTCTGTTGTTCTTTCCAGGTTAGCGCATAATTTACTCTCTGTGACGCTAAAATACTAATCTGTATATGGTTTTTGCAGATAGGGAGAGAAGGACGGAAAATGGCTGTTTTGTTGTTGTAAAAAGTCAGTTTTGTGCAGGCCCACGTGCTCGATGAGATATTTAAAGATGACATGTTTTAAGGTGGTGGGTGAGGGGTAGCTGACATGTTTAGTGCACCGATGCTTTCTGTTTGCAGCCTTCCTTCGTTCGTTCGTTTCGTTCGTTCGTTACGTTCCCGTAACATCGGCACGGCTGACTCTGGCGGGAACTGTTGAGGCTACGCTAACCAGGAGACCGGCTAACCAGCGGACCGGCTAACCAGCGAACCGGCTAACCAGCGGACCGGCTAACCAGCGAACCGACTAACCAGCATACCGGCTAAGCAGCAGCAGCAGAGATAAAGCTAAGTGCACCTTGTCGTACGCACCCCGTTGACCACCGTTGTCTTTTCGTATCTATGATTTCATTGGAGTAGTGACAACGTGGGGTGTGTGACACCTGCACGAACTAGAGCTTTTCGAACAGAACATTCTCATTTGACTGTATTTACACGGGTTCAGCGTGTTACTATAATTTTCTACATAGTACTGGCATTTTGTCAGTGAACACTGGTTTTTTACGTGTTGAGAACGTAAAAGGAACATATTTTGAGTGAAGGCTCGAGGGAGGTGGAGAGTTTATACATAAACAGGCGTCTGAAACTTATACTTTTGTTGACTCTATTTAATTGTATGCCTGCGAGAGTGGATCGTGGTGTGGTTAGTTAATTAGTAGTAATTAACCGGTTCATAATCACCTTGAGTGATATATTGAAACGTGACACGTGGGGGCCAAGCCGGGATTTACTCAGTTAATTTCCAACTGATAAAGACCCACCAATTAAGGATAACTAAGAGCAGATAATCTCGTCAGTGCTCGACTTATTTTCTGCTTGGTGCTACCCTTTTTTGTATAGTTTTGATCATATACCACACCTTAAGCGATTCACATCTTGCAGGAAATGTAAATTGTAATTTGTGAGTTATTGTATGCGCTAACTGTGATTATCTCCCTTTCCTTTGTTTGTGAATCTTTGTTGTTGTACGTTCAGAGTTTTCCGTTGCAGAGAGCTGAGCGGGGTTAGCGGATTTGTTATTCGTTTTACTCAGTTTTCTCTACATTGTTGTTTCGCATTCCGTAACAGGTTACATTTTCTACCGTCTTGTTTTACTTGGATTTTTCTCCATATTTTGACTTTGTTGGAATTTTGGGGGGGAAGGGTCCGAGGACTTCTGTCCTAACCAAGGCTGTGGGAGACACTCTGTTTCACCGCAAAAAGCAGCCGATAAAGTAGGCCACGGCTGTGGGAAACACTTTGTTTCACCGCAAAAAGCAGCCATAAAGTAGGCTACGCGATTTGTTCTACACCGTTTGGATTTTTCTTCTGCATTTTCCGGTTGCTGGATTTTTGTATCCACCGCTTTCGTCACCGCGTATTCTAGCTATAGCTGCGTTAGACTTACTTTTGTGATAAAGCTTTGCTAAAACTAACCATGGCTACAGGGGGATCTCCGACGAGGAGAATAACTTTCGAGACTCCTGGCAGTGAGGAACAGACAGAGCGTGACGCACGCGTTAGAGCGCGTAGTTTGCTTAAACGCAAGGAGCTGGAACGTAGGGAAGACATAGAGCGACAGACGAGAAAAGAAGAGCTTGACAGACAAGAACGACAGGCCGAACGGGACAGACAGGACAAGAAAGAGAAAGACGAACGTGACAGACAGGAAAAGAAAGACGAACGTGACAGACAAGAACGGAAAGAGAAAGATGAACGAGACAGACAAGAAAGGGAGCGACAGGCCGAACGACAGGCCGAACTTGACAGACAAGAAAGAGAGCGAGACAGACAGGAACGGAAAGAGAAAGAACAGGCTGAACTTGAGAGACAGGAACGACAGGCCGAACGACAGGCCGAACGTGACAGACAGGACAAACAGGCGGATCGCGAACTCCAGCTAGAACTAGCTAAGCTACAGGCAGAGAAGGGTACGCTTACTCAGGCTAGCGCGCCGACGTTTGTTGCCGACCGTACGAGACTGCCGACGTTCGACGATGACAAGGACGAGCTCGACGACTTTTTACGCCGGTTTGAGCGCATTGCATCTGACCAGAAGTGGGAAGAGGCCACGTGGGCTAGCCGCCTTAGCACCTGCTTGAAAGGACGCGCATTGCAGCTCTACAACGCTTTGGAGGACGACGAGGCGAGAGACTATCAGGCACTAAAGAAGGCGTTACTCCAGCGCTTCAACCTGACTGCTGAAGCCTACAAACGACGTCTGCGTAACAGCAAGAGACTGAGCGGCGAGCTGAGTCATCAGTTTGTGGCACGCCTTAATCTCTACCTGCGGCGCTGGGTGGAGATGGCCGAGAAGAACTGGACCGTCGACGACCTTGCCGACCTCATTGTCATGGAACAACTGATGTCCAGCCTGCGACCTGAGGTGGTGACCTTCGTGCAGGAGCACCAGCCAAAGACTACTCAGGAGGCAGCCGACTGGATCAGAGTGCACGAGGACGCCCAGGCGATCTCCGGCAAATCTTCAGGCTCACGGCCAGGAAAAACGGGAAATTCGGGTTCTTCAGGACCCAAGGACGGGAAGGACGATCAGGGACACAAGGGATCGAGTTCCAGAACTGACATCCAGTGTTACTACTGCAACAAGCGGGGCCACGTGAAGAAGGACTGCCACAAGAGACAGGCTGACCAGAAGGGCGTTCACTTCGTTGGCAGTGAGGAGTTCAGGGACGTCACGAGCTCATGCACCATCCCACAACTCTGCGTTCCGTGCTCCAGGAAACATTTCCAGCCCCACTGCAACGTCTACGTTAACGGAGTGAAGGGCGAAGGTCTGCGGGACACAGGGGCAGACATGATAGTGGTTCGGGCGAGTCTGGTTCCAGCTATGGCCTACACAGGAGACAGCATCAGGGTGAGAATGGCCGAGGCATCTCACGCTTACGATTTGAACACGGCAGTGATCAAGGTCGTAACACCGTTGTTCACGGGAACCATTGTGGCCGTCGTCATGGACGATCCTCCATGCGACTTGCTCATTGGGAACCGGGTTCAGTTTGTGGACGGCGTCACCAGGGAGGTTCCCGTTTATCGGTCTCCCGACGTCATTTCAGTGCTCACGCGGGCACAGGCGGAGCGAGAGGACAAACCTCTCAAACCCCTACCTGCTGCACGAGCTGCCCTGGGGAACGTGACCCCCGCGCTTCTCGCGAAGGCTCAGGATTCTGACCCGACCTTAGCTACTCCTCGGGGGCACGCGAAGTCGGGGAAGGTGAAGCTGAGCGGGAAGCATGGGAGGTCAAGGTTCCTCAGGGACAAGAAGTTGCTCTACCGGGAGTTCAGCAACCAAGAGGGTACATTCAAACAGGTTGTCGTGCCTCGCGAGTTTCGCGAGGGTGTCATGGCAACGGCACACGACTCGATTCTGGGAGGTCATCTTGGCACCAAGAAGACCACGGATCGTGTCTGGCGCCACTTTTACTGGCCAGGCATCTGCACGGATGTCCGACGTTTCTGTGCGTCCTGCGATAAGTGCCAGAAGGTGGTGGCCAAAGGAAGGGTGAGGAAGGTCCCCTTAGAGAAGATGCCGCTCATCGACGAACCCTTTCGTCGGGTGGCAGTGGACATCATCGGGCCCATCTTGCCTGCGTCTGAGGACGGAAACAGATACATTTTGACCATGGTGGACTACGCTACTCGATACCCAGAGGCGATCCCTCTGAAATCGATTGAAGCCACGCGAGTAGCTGAGGCTCTGGTTACTATGTGGTCCCGGCTGGGAATTCCATCAGAGGTACTCACCGACAGAGGCACGCAGTTCACGGGAGGAGTGATGGCGGAGGCAGCACGACTGCTATCACTGGAGCAGCACTTCACCACTCCTTACCATGCTCAGTGCAACGGACTGGTGGAAAGGTTCAATGGCACCTTGAAGACCATGCTGAGGAAACTAGCTCAGGAGAAACCACGCACGTGGGACAGGTACATCCCAGCATTGCTTTTTGCATACCGCGAGGTTCCTCAGGAGAGCTTGGGTTTTTCCCCATTTGAGTTGTTGTACGGCAGACAGGTACGCGGTCCCATGGCTATCCTGCGTCAAGCTTGGACGGACGAAGAAGCTGACGAGGAGGTGCAGACGACAGCGACCTACATCGTAGAACTCAGGAACAGGATTGAAGAGACCTGCAAATTGGCTCAAGAGAACCTGGGAAGAGCAGCACAGCGTTACGCGCGAGGATTCGACCGCAAGGCACGGCCGCGCAGCTTCAAGATTGGAGAACGGGTGTTGCTACTTCTACCTGTCAAACACAACAAGCTACAACTGCAGTGGCAAGGACCTTTTGAGGTGACAGCGAAAGTGGGCCAAAACGACTACAGGATCGTCATGAACGGGAAAGCACGCCTGTACCACGCCAACCTGCTGCGCGCCTACATAGAGAGGACTGCCTACGGGGAAAAGGACAAAGTGACAGAAGCAGTTGCTGTCGTGATGGACGAGACAACGGAAGAACAGGGAGGAGGACGGGTACCAGTTTGTCCGCTGGAGGCTAGTGAGGATCTCACGGACGTGCACATCTCACCTGATCTTGGGGACGACCAGCAGGCGGACCTGCAAGAGATCCTGAAGGATGCAGCACGGGTCCTTACAGACATACCACTTCAGACGCATCTAGAGGAGTTTACCTTCGACTTGCTGGAGAAACAGCCAGTGAGGACGAAGCAGTATCCCATGCCTCATGCCCAGAAGGAGGTGGTCAGGAAGGAAATCGCCGACATGACGAAGTTGGGCGTCATCGAGCCAGCGAACTCTCCCTACAGTTCACCAATTGTGCTTGTAAAGAAGAAGGATGGACGCGTCAGGTTCTGTGTTGACTACCGGAAGCTGAACAAGATTACGGCGTTTGACGCGGAACCCATGCCTGATGTGGACTACCTCTTCAGTCACTTGGCCAAGGCCAAGTACTTTTCCAAACTGGACCTCACCAAGGGATACTGGCAAATCCCAGTTGCCGAGGAAGACCGCCCAAAGACTGCATTTACCACTCCATTCGGCCAGTTCCAGTGGACAGTCATGCCTTTTGGTCTACAGAATGCAGGTGCCGTCTTCACTCGCATGATGAGGAAACTTTTGGAACCATTGAAGCGCGAGGACATCAGCAGTTTCATCGACGATGTGCTGATCGCGACAGAGACATGGACTGAACATCTCGACGCCCTGCGCGACGTGTTCGGAAGGTTGAAGGACGGAAATCTGGGAGCTAAACCGTCCAAGTGCTACTTGGGATTCCGGGAATTGTCTTTCCTGGGTCATGTTGTCGGCGAGGGATTGCTCGTTCCAGAG
>NC_090252.1:11984572-11987072 GCF_037325665.1 Littorina saxatilis | reverse complement strand
TTATGTTTCACTGAAGGAAAAACTGAATTTAGTGTGTTATACACAACTCTCTGGTTAACATAATTTACGTAAAATAAAGAAGTACAATGTATGCCATGTAGTTACTGAATGTAGGTTGAGCTTGCAGAATATTTTTTGCATATTGTACCTGAAACGATGACGTCACACGTGACGTCGAAGCGACAGCTAGGCGAGATGTAAAGTCTAGATTGTATACAAGTCGGTGAGACTTACTGCCTACAATACACAGGGAAGTCTCTACTCCCGTGAAAAAGTTAAATTAATGGCATTGAAGACATCACTTTATGCATGTACTCCCAAAATGGTATGGTCGTGAAACTCAACAGCAGCAACATCAATACATAAAGTGAAGGCTAATGCATCCCAACTGTTTAAACTATAACGTGTGTATTAGAAGAACCGCGTGAGTATTTCTGAACAGATGTGTAACTAAATGATGGGTCTATCAGAGCAGGTACAGATTTCATTATAATTACAGAACACGACGGCGTCATGCGGCCTGCCATTACAGGCAGCGCGTAACGTCATAATTATCATTTCAATTCTGCTTAATGAAACGGCGACGTTTTATGGACTACAGCTGTAAACAATACCTGTCAGATCTAAGAATATTCATTGACCGTTGAGTGGGAAGTATGTTTAATGCAGATATCAAATGGACACAATAAACGTAGGTTTATATTCGACGCTTACTTAATTTGTAAAGCTGTACATTCTCTTGAAAGTCGCTTGCATGCAACATGACTGAATTGATTAAAACTGGACAAGATTTATATTCGTTTTGTTCCAAAAAAACATAATGCACTAGTTGTTCAGACAAAATTCAAAGAAACATGAAAATGAATCGTTGTGAGCGGCTGGTAATTGGTTATCATCTTTACAAGTGAGACACATAGCACGTGTAAAGGCGTACCATAGTGTTGGTTTTAATCCAAATTGCATTGGGAAGTTTTAAGATGCAATTTACCTGTCATGGTGAATGTGCGTTAGTTTTGGTTGAATTGTATTTACAAGTTGAAAAAGTTACATATTTGTGTTAGGTGTCAATGGCGTAATGGTGATGTTCATGAGGGGGAGGGGGGGGGGGGGGAGGAGGAGGTATATATGTGTGTATCTGTGTGTGTCTGTGTGTTGTGTGTGTGTGTGTGTGTGTGCGTGTGTGTGTGTGTGTGTGTGTGTGTGTGTGTGTGTGTGTGTGTGCGTGTGCGTGTGTGTGTGCGTTGTTTAATGCAGTATTTTCTCAAAACTACGTATTTGGACCTACCACCTCTTGCCTTTTGGCAGCAATGATGGTCTCTCTCTCACTGATGGTCTCTGTGATAGAGACCAGCATTTTTGGTATTCTTGTATGTTCCGTCGGTTGCTTTTCGTGTCTTCTAACGCTTTTACCTGTCATCGGAACTTTCATGCGTTCATGTTGACAAAATACCAGTGTCCCGTGAACATTAACTATTTCCTCCACACACACAAAAACACCAAGCAATTTTGTTATGGAGGGCCCCGGGTAGCTCAGGTGGTAGAGCACTGTCTTGAGCTGTGATCCTAGGGTCACGGGTTCGAACTTAGGACGGGACGGGCACGGGTCAACTTTATGTGCAGACTTAGAGAGGGTATCCATGTCCCACCCCCGTGTCATCACATTAGCACGTAAAATTCCTCGGTCATTCTGCCATAGGTGATACCATGCATTTTTTTAAGCTGTTTAAGTGGTATAAGTAACCTACTACTCTTCTTTATGTTATGAGGACCGTATCTTTGGTATGAGTGCCAAACACGCTTTATCTATTTATCCGGCGTGATGTCTGCTTATAAGTTGCAACCGGACCTTCCTATTGTTCGCCACGTGATCAAAACCCTCGCGATGTTGACCCAGTTTGCCGTGCACACGTTTGCATACGCATGGTTAATTTGTGTCATGATTTAGTAAAGGGGCGGACATATGTTGAAGCCAAAAGTAATTGAAACAGAAGATGATAAAAAGTACGATGATACCTGTTATCAATAGTGACAATAAAGTAGATGTGTACTGCCGGGCAGTACATACCCCAAGCGAAGTCGTCCATCTGTGTGTACATGATTCTCTCTCTCTCTCTCTCTCTCTCTCTCTCTCTCTCTCTCTCTCTCTCTCTCTCTCTCTCTCTCTCTCTCTCTCTCTCTCTCTCTCTCTCTCTCTCTCTCTCTCTCTGTGTCTTAAAATGTGTCATCGATGACGTGTTTTCATACTTGCTAATGCGGCAGGCTAATCATGACGTCAAATTGAAACTTCTTGAAGTCTCTCAGAAAGGGACATGAAAACCATGTGGGGGTTACTGGTTTGGGCTGAAAAAAAACCCCAACTCCACCTAAAATTCAAGCGCCTATGGGGCTGAATTATGCAGCATAAATTGTGAAACATCAGGATATCTCACACTTTCAATTCTGCCATCATGTCAAATCTGACAACAAACCTACCCACACAATGTCATAAATATCGGTGTAG
>NC_090252.1:11945715-11984372 GCF_037325665.1 Littorina saxatilis | reverse complement strand
ATCCCCAGCTAGCAAGCTTTCGTCGGCCGACTGACGATTTCAGTCGGGTGACGTCGTCAAATGTCGTGTGTCGACGTCCGTTGTTGCGCCGATATCGTTTTGACTGTGTGTAAAACTCGGCAAATGTCCGTAATAAACCCCGACATCGGCCCGACGCAATGTTGCTGTCGATAAAAATATGCAGAGTTACGGGAGATAACAACTTGAATTTATTATCATTATTTTAACATTTGTTACGTCCCCTGTTCAAGCGTCGGGAACGGCGTGACATGACCCTGCAAATGCGAAACTAAATTATTCATATTTGTTGACTTTTTCACATAGGAGTAGGATAATTAATTGTAAGTTTTGTTTGTATATTTGCAATCAAATACAGCATGAGCTCAAACCATGAGTTTTACATTTTAAAAATACGCCATCATATATACTTGAAATACTCTAATAGCTTTCCTTACGGTAAACAAGATTGAGTGTGAAGATGGCCGGCTGCTACTTTCCCGCGTGAGCGAAGTTTATTTGTTTTCTTAGTTCAAGTTAATATCGAAAGAAGAGACATTCTTGCGAATGTTGCACAGCACATTGATGATATGTTATCCGAGACGAATGTCGCCTCGGGATCTCAATCTGAGTGCTGGTCCCAGTGCCACGTGGTGGCGGTGATAGTTGACAAGTTAAAATTGTGTAGCCAAGGACGGATGGAAACCTACAGGTGTGTTCAAGCTGTTAACGTCAACTCGAGGACAACCGACGGATCCAGCGAGTAAGTGATTTTGGTTTTTTTTGCTTTAATGTTAGTTTTGCTGTTATACAGTGGGGGGGGGGGGGGGAGTACATACTGCTGTATCTGTATATGTAGATGTAGGTGTGTTTTGTCCTGTTACAGTGGGGGGGGGGGTGGAGTACATACTCATGATACTGCTGAATCTGTAGCTGTAAGTGTGGTTTGCACTGTTACACTTGGGGGGTGGGGTGTATGTATACTGATGTATCTGTAGCTGTAGGTGTGTGTATTGCATTGTAACACTGGGGGGGGGGGGGGTTGTACATACTGATCTATCTGTAGCTGGTGGTGTGTTTTGCACTGATGCACACTTGGGGGGGGGGGGGTGTACATACTGCTGAATCTGTAGCTGTAGGTGTGTTTTGCACAGTAACACTGGGGAGGGGGGGGTGTACATACTGCTGAATCTGTAGCTGTTGGCGTGTTTTGTACTGTTACACTTGGGGGGGGGGGGGGGGGTTGTACATACTGATGCATCTGTAGCTGTAGGTGTGTTTTGCACACAGGGGGGGGGGGGGGGTTTGAACATACTGCTGTATCTGTAGCTCTAAGTGTGTTTTGCACTCTACACGGGGGAAGGCGGTGGAGTGTTGTACATACTGCTGTAGGGAAGTTTTGTACTGTTACAGTGGTGGCAGCGGGGGGAGGGGGGTGTACATAATTCTGAATCTGTAGCTGTAAATGAGTTTTGTACTGTTACAGTGGGGGGGGGGGGGGTTGTACATACTGCTGTATCTCATAATCTGTAGCTGTAGGTGTGTTTTGCACTGTTACACTGGGGGGGGGGGGGGGGGAGGGGGGGTTGAACACACTGCTGTATCTGTAGCAGTAGGTGCGATTTGTGCTGTTACAGTTTGGGGGGGGGGGGGGTGTACATACTGCGGTAGCTGTAGGTGTTTTTTACACTGTTACACTTGGATTGGGGGAGGGTTGTACACACTGCTGTATCTGTAGGTTTGTTTTCCACTGTAACACTGGGGTTAGGGGGGGTTGTACTGCTGTAGCTGTAAGTGAATTTTGCACTGTTACACTTGGGGGGGGGGGGGGTGGTACATACTGCTGTATCTGTAGCTGCATGATATACTGCTGTAGCTGTACGGGGAGGGGGGGTACATACTGCTGTAGCTGTTAGTGATTTTTGACTCACATGCGAAGCAAAAGTGAGTCTATGTACTCACCCGAGTCGTCCGTCCGTCCGTCCGGACGTCCGGAAAACTTTAACGTTGGATATTTCTTGGACACTATTCAGTCTATCAGTACCAAATTTGGCGAGATGGTGTATGATGACAAGGCCCCAAAAAACATACATAGCGTCTTGACCTTGCTTCAAGGTCAAGGTCGCAGGGGCCATAAATATTGTCTAAAAAACAGCTATTTTTCACATTTTTCCCATTTTCTCTGAAGTTTTTGAGATTGAATACCTCACCTATATATGATATATAGGGCAAAGTAAGCCCCATCTTTTGATACCAGTTTGGTTTACCTTGCTTCAAGGTCAAGGTCACAGGAGCTCTTCAAAGTTGGATTGTATACATATTTTGAAGTGACCTTGACCCTAGACTATGGAAGATAACTGTTTCAAACTTAAAAATTATGTGGGGCACATGTTATGCTTTCATCATGAGACACATTTGGTCACATATGATCAAGGTCAAGGTCACTTTGACCCTTATGAAATGTGACCAAAATAAGGTAGTGAACCACTAAAAGTGACCATATCTCATGGTAGAAAGAGCCAATAAGCACCATTGTACTTCCTATGTCTTGAATTAACAGCTTTGTGTTGCATGACCTTGGATTACCTTGACCTTGGGTCAAGGTCACATGTATTTTGGTAGGAAAAATGTGTAAAGCAGTTCTTAGTGTATGATGTCATTGCTAGGTTTAGTTATTTGACCTTGACCCTGAAGGTCAAGGTCATGTAAAGGTCAAGGTCAAGCATGTGATTCGTATGGGCTTTGCCCTTCTTGTTTATACTGCTGTAGCTGTACGGGGAGGGGGGTATACTGCTGTAGCTGTTAGTGATTTTTGCACTGTTACACGGGGGGGGGGGGGGGTGGGGGTGGAGTACATACTGCTGAATCTGTAGCTGTAAGTGTGGTTTGCACTGTTACACTTGGGGGGTGGGGTGTACATACTGATGTATCTGTAGCTGTAGGTATTGCATTGTAACACTTGGGGGGGGGGGGGGGTGTACATACTGATCTATCTGTAGCTGTAGGCGTGTTTTGTACTGTTACACTTGGGGGGGGGGGGGCGGTTTGTACATACTGATGTATCTGTACGTGTGTTATGTACTGTTACAGTAGGCGGGGATGGGGGGGGTGAACATACTGCTGTATATATGTAGCTGTAGGTGTGTTTTGCACACACGGGGGGGGGGGGGGGGGGGGGGGGTTGTACATACTGCTGTATCTGTAGGTCTAGGTGTGTTTTGCACTCTACACGGGGGAAGGCGGTTGGGTGTTGTACATACTGCTGTATCTGAAGCTGTAGGTATGTTTTGTACTGTTACAGTGGTGGCAGCGGGGGGAGGGGAATGTACATAATTCTGAATCTGTAGCTGTAAATGAGTTTTGTACTGTTACAGTGGGGGGGGGGGGGGGGGGTTGGGGGTTGTACATACTGCTGTATCTGTAGCTGTAGGTGTGTTTTGCACTGTTACTAAGGGGGAGGGGAGGTGTACATACTGCTGTAGCTGTAGCTGTAAGTAATTTTTGCACTGTTACACTTGGGGGGTTGTATATATATACTGCTGAATCTGTTGCTGTAGGTGTGTTTTATACTGTAATACTGAGGGGGGGGGGGGTGTATACGGCTGTATCTGTAGCTGTATGTGTGTTTTGTACTGTTACAGTGAGGGCGGTAGGGGCGGGGGGTTCTACATAAATTATACTGCTGTATCTGTAGCTGGTGATGTGTTTTGCACTGTTACACTGGGGGAGGGGGGGTGTACATACTGCTGTATCTGTAGGTTTGTTTTCCACTGTAACACTGGGGGAGGGGGGGGGGGTTATACTGCTGTAGCTGTAAGTGAATTTTGCACTGTTACACTTGGGGGGGGGGGAGGGGTGGTGGTACATACTGCTGTATCTGTAGCTGCACCCATGCCCAGCCAGCAAGACATTAGCTGCCGATAGTCGGCCGAACACCCTTCAAAAAGTCGGGCAGGTGACGTCAAAAGATACGACGCGGGTGTTGGCCCGACTAACTTTTGCAAAGAGGCAACGAGGCGGCCGACAGGTGGCCGAACACCTGTACTATAGCGGCACGCATCCGGTCCGATGTTAATCGGCCCGATGGCTTGTTGGACCTGCGGCCCGACACCTTATGCCGACATCGTCCCGATGTCTTCCCGCTGAAATCGATATCTTCCCGATGTCGGCATAAGGTGTCGGACCGCAGGTCAAACAAGTCATCGGGCCGATTAACATCGGACCGGATGCGTGCCGCTATAGTGCAGGTGTTCGGCCGCCTATCGGCCGCCTCGTTGCCTCTTTGCAAAAGTTAGTCGGGCCAACACCCGCGTCGTATGTTTTGACGTCACCGGCCCGACTTTTTGAAGGGTGTTCGGCCGATTATCGGCCGCTAATGTCTTGCTGGCTGGGCACACACACACACATATACACACACACACACACACACACACAGGCACGTACACACACACACACACGCACGCACACACACACATTCACGCACGCACACACACCCACACCCACACAAACACACACACACACGCACACACACACACACACACACACACGCACGTATACACATATACACCCACTCCACCCCTCCATCTACTTCTACCCCTTAGCTCCCCCTTTACCAACTCTATCCTCTACCCCCCACCCCACCCCCCCCCCCCCCCCCCCCCCCCCACCCCACCACCACCCTCTTTCTACTTCCTTCCTTTAAGCCTGTCTTTAACTGGGCGAAGTCGACTACGTTTTCAGTAAAAAGACTTCGCGAAATCGACTTCAGGCTCAATGAACTCATTGTCTCCCAGGTACGGATATATTCGTACCCACTCATATGGCTCTACCTGACCAGGAACGGATATATCCGCTCAGACTGTCAGCTTCGGTTGCTTCCTGTAACGTCCATCTAACGCCTGCATTCCAGGGGCCAGTTTCATATACGCGCTCTTAGGCGTTCCTAGGAATAGGGCCTTAAGAGCTCTTAGCTGAGAGTGGGACGAAAGTTAGGAACGACGCGTTTCATGATCCATCTTTGGGATCGCTCTTTGCAAAGAGCGAGCAAAGCGCTATTTTTAGTGGCTAAACGGAGTTTCCCGATTAGTTACGTCACATCAGGTTCAAGGTCACAACATCCGGTTGAAAGCAGACGAAAAGCTGATGATAACACCGATCCAAACAAAGTAAGCACACATTTACACACAGAGAAATAATAACCCTCCTTTCCAATGTCAACAAAAGCAACGCGATCGTGGAGGCTTGTTTTTCTAGCCCCGTCACAAAACGAATAAAACATGAGACTTGGTACCTGTACATACGTATTATATGTAGATCTAGATCTGAATGACGTCCTTGACATCGTCCATAATGAATTTTCTGGGCCTCAAATTTGTTAATAACTTCTAAATCTGTGGACCGAATCACTTGATATATGGGATACTTAAACTTCAGTCTATGCATGACCCTTCTACAAATTTTTAGATCAAATGGTCTGACTTTTGTGCATTTTCAAAAAAGGTTGCCAAATTCGGGGATCGACTCAACAGCACGAGGTTTGAAATTGAGCAGTCGCCGAACTAACCCGATTTCAGCACTCAAGATTGTTAGCTTTGGGATAATTTGAATGACTCAGTATACCTGAATCAACATCAGACAGTCAGTTATTTGAATATAGCAATTAAAAGCCGGATCAGGGCATTTCAAATGGATGAAAGCGTTCCTGTCATAAATGAATTTTGCGTGGCATTGCGAAAGTGTAACTGTACAACGAAGGGTTTATTTGTTCAGTCATTTGAGTTTAGCAAATATGTTCATAGTTGTTGTGCATACACTTCAGTTCATCCACGACCATTCTACACAGTTTCGAGTCTCTAGGTATAATGATCGGACATTTACCTTTTCTACAAAATGTGTTTCAAATTACCCCTCCGAAATTGTGAGTGGCACGAAAGCTTTGCTGTTTAGGGAGCTGTAACTGCTTTCTTTAGGTCACCGATGATCTAAGGGGGTGAAGGGGGTGTTTGTGTATTCTCAGATATTCAGATAATCCAAACAGTAAAAGTCTGGAGGGTTTAAATCAGGTAAGTATTGCTACCGCTAAATGTCAAACCTTGTTCTGTTGAGACGATCGTCGAATTTGGAAACTTTGTTTCGAAATTGCTCAAACGTCAGACCATTTGTTCTACAACATTGCCAATCAAGGGAAGGGTCATGCATAGGCTGAAGTTTATGTCCCCTAAATATATAGTGATCCGGTCAAGAGATGTAGAAGTAATTAGCAGTTGTGAGGGTTGCAGTTTTCTTGGGTCACTCTGTACGTGTCTTGTGCCATTTTGACAACATTGTGTGTGTGTTTGATTGATCTGCACCTTGCATCGATCTGCGTAAGGCTTTGCTGACAGAGAGGGAGGTTTTTTTTGTGTGTGTGTGTGTTGTCAGGTCAAAGTTGTTAAATTTATCTCGCGTACTTGTCATGCAATTGTGACGTAAATAAAAATATGTATTTCATTCAGACATCACAGACTGGGTGTCAAAATATGTGTGGGTGTTTTAGTTTTTACATAGATCTATATGAATTATTTTCTGTACTTATGAAGACATTGACTCTGCAATAATCAGTCGTGATAGGTCATACTGAAGAGAGAGAGAGAGAGAGAGAGAGAGAGAGAGAGAGAGAGAGAGAGAGAGAGAGAGAGCATTGGTCAGCATATCCTACGGATGGTCATTTCAGTAAGAAAGCATTATTTGCGTTATATGTATATCTTGACACAGACACACAAGCACACACACAGGCTTTTATCTCCAAACAGTTATTAAATGCCAACAAGAAGCATGGAACCCAACAAAACATCATTCAAATCTTTCTGATCATTCACATCTGACTTTATTTCAATGCGATGCATCGATTTTCACCACAACTTAACACGAGAAATAGCAGGGTTTTATTGTTTGACCTTTTTCTGGTTACCTTTTACATACCTTCCTAACACTGTAAAGCATCAATCATAAACACCAACACGAATGCGTTTATATTTGAACATTGGATAATTATTAATTGCAGACTATGAGGCTTTTGTTGATTACATTCAGTCACTGCCACCTGTGATCATCCAAAAATCAATCAATCAAAACTGCCTTTAGACATGTACCCAAAAGTAAAAAAAATTTCTTTCCAGATAGCCATAAACGCCATAAATACCGGATTATGAATCCCATAATGTAAATGGGGTGGTTGACAAGATAGTTTGCATAACAAGGATTTTTTTTTATATATATATATACAACTGTATCAGATACACAGAGGATGGCCAGGTGAAACCTTAAAATAGAGTACGAACATATTCTTTATTTGAAAGAGAATTTTAAAAGGCCCCCCTCCTCCTCCCCTCCCAGTGTTTGTCCAAGTGTAAGACTTGTCTTATCCCACCAATCCATGCAAAAGACAGTCCACATCTGTGATGATGAGAACAATTCTTTGACATGGAAAGATTGTGCCTTTAAAATATAAGTACCATGTCAAAATCCAGATCACAGGTTTGTTGCCAATGTTTACTTGCCCAATTTCACAAGGCACATTGAGTCAGACTGTGTGAAGTTCATGCGATACAGTATCAGATATTAGACATGTACATTAATATTCAAAGCATAAGGTATGTATTTTGTTTTTACCTGATTAAAAGTTCAACCTGACAAAGCATTTTCGAATATGTTTTATAGTTTTTGTTTGTTACTGAAGAATGTTTAACAAATAATTTAGTATTATTGAAAAAAACCAATATTCTTGGGCTTGTTGATCCAAATTCATGGGGTGACTGTGAGTTAAAATATTTTTTATTTACTTGTTGTTTCTTTTTATATTGGTTTGGGAAACAGCTACCAGCTTGTTTATGGCTATGTGAGACAAAGTTTCATACACAATTTTCTGATCAATCTTTTATTATATGAAGTCTTATATCGCGCGCGTATCTCCAGACTTAGACTCAAGGATCTATTTATGCCGTGTGAGATGGAATTTTTTACACAGTACATCACGCATTCACATCGACCAGCAGATCGCAGCCATGTCGGCGCATATCCTACTTTTCACGGCCTATTATTCCAAGTCACACGGGTATTTTGGTGGACATTTTTTATCTATGCCTATACAATTTTGCCAGGAAAGACCCTTTTGTCAATCATGGGATCTTTAACGTGCACACCCCAATGTAGTGTACACGAAGGGACCTCGGTTTTTCGTCTCATCCGAAAGACTAGCACTTGAACCCACCACCTAGGTTAGGAAAGGGGGGAGAAAATTGCTAACGCCCTGACCCAGGGTCGAACTCACAACCTCTCGCTTCCGAGCGCAAGTGCGTTACCACTCGGCCACCCAGTCCTTTATTTGTTCATGCAAGGCAGGTATTACTATTGCCATTGGATATACACTCTGCCAAAAAAATATGTTGCACCCATTTTTGTACCCCCACTAGACCATTCATTCCCGTGTCAATTCATTCAAACTTTCTTTGTCATTAACGGCCATCCACTTGGCTATCTGGCACACTTTTGGAATCAAAGATTCATTTTACATGGGTTACATGATCGCCTCTTAATTAAGGGTACCCCCCAAAATCGACCCTATAAAAACGTTAGGCACTAATTATACATCAAAGAAAATTCAGAATAGGCACAATTTGGCAACTTTAACATACGAGGATAAAGCCAAATCAATTATTTTACCTTTAAATGCCATTGAACGTTTAAATGAATAAACACGGAAATGAATGTTTTAGTTAATGGGTGCAATAAGGCATTAAGTTTGCCTTCAAAGTGTGTATGATCCAGAAATACTAGTCACTGTGTGTTGAACTGGGACACCTAAGAACAAGGTTGGGGTTAAAATCAAAATTCAGAAAATTGTCACAGTACTATCCCCTCTCTTTTTTAGGTCACAGAATTAATTATTCAATTTACATAGACAAACTTAAAAACTCAATATCTTCAACAACAACAGCCCGAAAATCAATGTGGCTTTAAATTTCATCGCAATTGAGTACACTGAAGAGCACAAGTCAACGGAAATTACGAGAAACAGTGATCAAAATGGTGCATATTCCAAGGAAGTTGAGGGCAGGAACTAACATAAAATACATCGGTTTTTCTCTTCAAGTCATTTGACCACAACTTTTGAAAAATTATCTTTTAACACAAACGAAGTAATTTGAACTACTCAGTCGGACTGATGTGGGTTGCGGACGACCCATATGGAATTCCGTAAGGAATTTTACGCTGTGTATTCTAATTGGGATGGTGTAGGTCATGTACGACCCATACTATGCAAAGAGACGGCAAAACTCCTAATTGGATGGCGTGGGTAGTGTACGACCCATACTTTTTATTTTACTTTTAATCCTTCTTTGGAAAGTATGGATTGTACACGACCCACATCATCAGGACTGTGCAGTTTGTTTGTTTGTTTGTTTATTTGTTGCTTAACGTCCAGCCGACTACGCAGAGCCATATCAGGACGAGGAAGGGGGGGATGAAGGGGGCCACTTGTCAAGCGATTCCTGTTTACAAATGCACTAACCCATTACTTGTGTCCCAGCAGGCTTTAGTAAAACTAAATTAATACCTACTGGAAGATTACCAGTTTCCAGTATGTTAAAATAGGCTTAACCTATCTACTGCTGGACTTACATCAGAACACTAACAGATTAAACTATACATGAATCGCAAGACAAGCGGCAAGAGAAGAGATTTTTGGAAAAAATACAGGTGAATGAGCAAGAAGGCAGAAAAAAGAAAAGAATTCATGAAGAAAAAGAGAGCATGACAGGAAAGAGGAACCAAAAATCTACCTAACAGCAAACTAGAAAGCTCCTGCGGTTCCAAAAACAGGAGGGGCTTTTAATTTCATAACCGCAGTGCCCCACTGCGGGAAGACTAGGCAGATGCGTTTGAGGGCAGAATGTTTTGATGAGGCAGTCTATTGTAAAACAAATTATATGACTGAAAAGGGGCATGTATTGCTTGCCCTTATTCAAAAAGCTGTTTGAGTTCACATGAGGAAGTGTGTATACATACAGTGATTCCTACAACACAGGCACCCCCAAAAATCAAATTCGAAAAATCAAGGTTCCTGCGTTAAAATCGACAACAAATCAGACTCAGAGCAATCAAATGTGCATCTGAAACAGTCAATTTTGTTACTATGCCATGCTGAGCGGTGTATGTGTTAATTCTCTCAGTAGGTATATGTGGTAAACCGGCACGGTTGGCCTAGTGGTAAGGCGTCCGCCCCGTGATCGGGATGTCGTGGGTTCGAACCCCGGCCGGGTCATACCTAAGACTTTAAAATTGGCAATCTAGTGGCTCCGCCTGGCGTCTGGCATTATGGGGTTAGTGCTAGGACTGGTTGGTCCGGTGTCAGAATAATGTGACTGGGTGAGACATGAAGCCTGTGCTGCGACTTCTGTCTTGTGTGTGACGCACGTTATATATATGTCAAAGCAGCACCGCCCTGATATGGCCCTTCGTGGTCGGCTGGGCGTTAAGCAAACAAAAAAAACCACACAAAAAAATGTGGTAATCCTCTCAGTAGGCATAAAAGGCAGTTTTTGAAGCCGTTTTAGCGGGTAATGAAACAAAACAATACATTTGAATTTCTGCAATTTTTAACGCATTGCGTTCAAATATTTGGTGATTCGTGCTAACACATGTCATGAATTAGAAAAGACAACATTAAACAGGTTTGCGATTGTGAGGTGTTAGCCGGTATTTTTACTGACAATTATCAAATGAATTAATTAAGCAACAAATCAGTGCTGGGGCCGACGCTATTCTTAGCGTACATTAACGACCTCCCGGAGAGACTGACGGCACTAGCGTGCCTGTTTGCGGACGACACTGCAGTGTACAGGGTGGTGACTAGCGTAAACGACCAGGCCCAGCTACAACAAGACCTCCATCGCCTAGCCGAGTGGGAGAAGAGCTGGGACATGCAGTTCCATCCTGCAAAGTGCAACACCCTGCCTGTTACGAGGAGCAGACGCCCACTACAGCCCTCTTACCAGCTCCATGGGCATACGCTGGAGACAGTGAAGGCGGTCAAGTACCTGGGTGTGACCATTCAGGGTGACCTGTGCTGGGACGACCATATTAACAACATCGTCAGCAAGGCAAACAAGACCCTGGGGTTCCTGCGGCGCAATCTGAAGATCTCATCAAGATCCGTGAAAGAGCAGGCGTACAAGGCCTTTGTCAGGCCTATCCTGGAGTACGCCTCGTCAGTATGAGACCTGCACACCCAGAAGAACATCGACAAGCTTGAGACCGCCCAGAGACAAGCTGCCCGATTTGTCTGCAACCGCTACCACAACACGTCAAGTGTCAGCCGGATGCTGGACTCCCTTGGGTGGCAGTCTCTGGAGGAGCGCAGGAAGCTTGCCCGCCTATCGATGCTCTACAAGATCACGAACAGCATCGTCCACTGTCCGGGCATCAAGTCCAAGCTGGCCCCCTTACCACCACGCCAGCGAAGAGGCCATTGCCAGCAGTTCGGCCTCATCACCTGCCGCACTCAGTATCGGAGTGCCGCTTTTCTACCCAGCACAGTGAAGGACTGGAACTCTCTACCAGCAGCTGTCGTTGAGGCCCGCACTGTCGACACCTTTGTGTCGCGCGCCTCGCACTAAACCAGTAGCCACTGTGACTCATGTCCCCTTCCCCCCATACTCCCCAACCTGTGAATTTTAAATGGACTTTTGGATGCTGGAAACGCTGCTTTCTTGGACTTGCGCAACATCCCATCAAGTGCCGAAGTAATCACTACTGCTGATTGTGGGCAATAATGGAAAGACAAGACAATCAGATGTACCGAATTACAAACAAAATGTCAAGTCATTTGAAACGTTAGTACTGCTGTTATGCGACATGTTAGAAAGAATTACAAAAAATAAAGATGTACCTTTTCCAAAGAAAACAGATTTTTTTTTTAAATATGCAGGCTTTTTAAACAAACATTAAAGCTTCAAATTACACCGAAATGTAATTCATAATCAACGACGGCTGCTCAGACCACTTGTTCAAACGCGTACAAACATTCTTGGGAAATGCTCTCTCAAAAGCCCTGCTCAGCAGCTAGCAGTTAAATGTTCAGCAGTGAGCTTGATGTGGGCTATTTGTGCTCAGCGCTGTGAAAATAGTCCACTTCTTAAAGATTACTTTCGCTTTGAAATCCTCATACCATCCATGTCTGATAAAATATGTACATGAAATTTGAGTATTTGGTTTATTTGAAGTTGAAAATAGCAACAAATTAAATTTGTTTGATGAGTCAGCTTAGAGTTAGACCAACCGACTATTTTAAGGACTCTTTCTGGCATGTCAAATAAAAGCAAACCTTATCTCTCGAATGACTTGATGTACATAACAACATGTCTTAGCATAAATTACCAGACGTTTGAAGGCAATGCATTGAGAAATTTATTAAATGTGCTGGATTTCTTCTGATTACCCACTAAAATGGCCCCAGAAACCGCATTTTACGGCTTCTCAGAAGAATTACATACCGTTCATCATGCCATTACGCCATTGTTAGACAAGATATGTAAACTAAGCTGACTGTTTGGATGCATATTTAATTTTTCTTTCTAATAACATGCACAACAGGTTTCCTTTCAGCAGTTTTGATAGTATACTGTTCAAAAAAAGAAACGCATAGCTTGTAATATTTGGTTAATTTAGTTATATGGCTACAAGGATATCCACCAAACTGCAGAAAATGTTTATCTGGTCGTCGACCTTTCGTCCATTGCCACAAGTGAGCTCTGCACGTGACGCATGCGTTATCAGTGGCTACAATGTCAAAATTGCTCATTTGGCATGACCACTCGTCATGCTTCAGTGTAATCTCGTGAAACTCGGGGAATATTGAGCTTTCACCATGTCTTCCAAAACCCATAAAAGCGGATTGTTCGCCACAAAGAAATCAGACGACAATTCAGCGACGAAAGATGGCCCGATTGAGCAGAGAAGACCGCCAAATTGCATTGGGTCGTTTACAAGCAGGCCAAAGTCAAAGTGCAATCGCCAGGCACTTCCACGTGTCCCAGAGCACCATCAGTAGACTGTGGGTCAGGTTTCAAGCCACTGGCTCCGTTGCTGACTTGCCACGAGCGGGAAGACCAAGGGCGACAACTGCTGCTCACGACCGCTTCATACGGCTCCGCCACCTCCGGAATCGTTTCCTGTCGGCCTCATCTTCTGTCCAGGCTCTCCCCGGGCCACACCGATTATCGGACCAGACCGTGCGGAACCGCCTGCATGAAGCTGGTTTGAGAGCTCGCAGACCTCACAGAGGAGCTGTCCTCACCCGCCGCCATCGCCAGAACCGAGTGCAGTGGGGCAACCAGCACCTTCGCTGGACCGTCCGGAATCACTGGAGACACGTGTGGTTCAGCGACGAGTCCTACTTCCTGCTCCAGCGACATGATGGTCGGAGGAGGGTCTACCGGAGAGTAAACGAACGTTACGCGCCCAACTGTGTGGATGAGGCACCCGTTCATGGTGGTGGAGGCGTCATGGTGTGGGGGGCGATCAATACCGCTGGAAGGAGCACCCTGGTGCACGTCCAAGGGCGCATAACTGCCCAGCGATACGTGGAGGAAATTCTGCGCCCACACGCCCTTCCTCTTCTGGCTGACCAGGATGCCATATTCCAGCAGGACAACGCTCGCCCGCACACAGCACGACTCACCACCCAGTTCCTCATCGACCACCATGTCCAGGTGCTTCCCTGGCCATCCATGTCGCCAGACATGAACCCGATAGAACACCTCTGGGATGAATTGGACAGACGTGTGCGCAGGCGAGAAGCGCCGGCAAATCACCGCGATCTATTGCAGGCACTTCAGGAGGAGTGGGACACCATCCCACAGCAAGATATCCGGCATCTGATCCAGTCCATGCCCAGAAGGTGCCGGGCAGTTGTTGCTGACTTGACAGCCTCGGCACCCAATCGTATTGATTGACTGATTGATTTGAAGATGCAAATGAACTGTGTGTGCATTCAACTGTGTCCATACCAAATTTCAAACAAATAATCTAAATATTGGATTTTCTGTTAATTTTTTCGAAAAATAAAACAAATTTGGCAAGTAGCAACTATGCGTTTCTTTTTTTGAACAGTATATGTCGATTTTAACACGTTAAACTTGATTTTGCGAATTTGATTGTTGGGGATGCTAGTCTTGTAGGTTCTACTTTATAAACAGTACCTCGCGTAAACTAAATCTGTTTTCTATATAACATAGGACAATGAATGGCCTTTTCAGTCTTATAATTGGTTTTACAATAAATGGCCTCATTAAAATGATCTGCCCTCAAACGCGTTTGCTTAGTTTGTTGTTGTTGACAGGTAGTATAGAAATAGAATATGAACGTTGGACATGTTTTAACTGCTAACTAATATTGACAAAACCACTGTATACTTCTGTGTCTGCAGACTGTTCCTGGCATAATTAATGTAAATGCTTAAAAAATTCCTTTAACCATTTTAAATATAAAATTGTTGTTTTGTGCAAGGGAGGTTACACAGTGGCCACTACATACAGTGTTGGTAGTTGGCCCCTGAGCAAGCGTCAGTATCAGTGTTGGTAGTTGGCCCCTCAGAGAGTATCAGGGTCAGTGTTGGTAGTTGGCCCCTCTGCGAGTGTCAGCATCAGCGTTGGTAGTTGGCCCCTCGGCGAGTTGGCCCCTGAGCAAGCGTCAGTATCAGTGTTGGTAGTCGACCCCTCAGCGAGTGTCAGCATCAGTGTTGGTAGTTGGCCCCTCAGCGAGTGTCAGCCTCAGTGTTGGTAGTTGACCCCTCAGCGAGTATCACCATCAGTGTTGGTAGTCGACCCCTCAGCGAGTATCACCATCAGTGTTGGTAGTTGGCCCCTCAGCGAGCGTCAGCCTCAGTGTTGGTAGTCGACCCCTCAGCGAGTATCACAATCAGTGTTGGTAGTTGGCCCCTCAATGAGTGTCAGCATCAGTGTGTGGGTAGAGGTCCTTGAACAAGGAACAGCAACATAGTCATAAGAGCAGAAGGTTTCTTGTATTAAATGTTAGCAACAGAGCAGTTTCACCACATAATCTTACAAGAAAAAGAGAAGACAGTGAGTAATTCTAAAACTTGCTCTTATTTATACTACACTTAGCAAACCATTTTATCTGTACAAATTGTGTACTTTAAAAAAAAATCACCCCCGAATCATTTTGTTCAAACTTTCTACGCCATTAAAGGCACTTCACTTGGAAATGTGGCACACTCTTCCGCTGCTCAAAAAAGGATGCCCCAAAAATTGACCCGAAAAAACACAAAGTACCACTTAAAAATCAACTCAAGTTCAGGATAGACACAATAATAATAATAATGAAAATAGAACATTTATATAGTGCTTCTTCACAGCTCAAAGCGCTTTGGCAACGTTTAGATACGTGAAGAAGAACATCAATTATCTGTCCAGAACAGGGTGTCTTCTTTGGTTAACTTTTGTACTTTGTGTTCTGCCATTACTGCTGATGCAGGTGTCAATCGCTTCAGCAGTAATAAACATGAGGTCTTGCGTTAATTTAGAGGGGTTAAACAATTAAAAGAAAGCTCTGTATATCAGCAATGACTCAGTCCTTTAAAATGAATCAGACAAGGCTAACAATTCAGGAAATGGAACAAACCAACTGAATTACAAATTAGCACAATTTCTTGAAATCCCCTAGAGCATGTTCTATTCTCCTCACAATCTATGCCCCCCCCCCCCCCCACGTTAACAATAACAGCGTAAATACATGTTTTTAGTACTAGTAAATTACTAGTTATTGTCACTTAAGAATCAGTTTTGTTGATATCAAGGAGTAGTAAAATTTAAAGTCAAAGTTTCAGATAAAAGTTTAAAAAAGAAGTCAAACACTGAAACAGCATTCTTCTTACTCACTGTCCAGTTTTTGTGTGTGTCACTGTGTGTGAGAACAATATGTTTTGACACATCTCTTTCAATGTGTATGCATACTACTAGTACTACTACATTACACAAGTTAGTACTATGTGATCCCAGAACGCCTCTTCTTTTGTTTTCCAAATGTTCTACAGAATTGTCAATGACTGAATGAGTATCATATTACAAGCATAACATATTTACCTGAAATGATGTCCAGTCTTTTCTTGCACACCACGTTCACTAAGACTTATGCTTTCATTGGCATTCCTCATTGTCTCTGCCCTTGCTTTGGTAACTGTATGTTAGTGTCCACGGGTAGAAGATGACACTGGAGGAGAGCATGGTGGTGCCAGACGATGCAGACGGTGATGAAGTTTATTCTCTGGTGATACAAGAAAGAAAATTATGAGCGTTTGCTGAATGTTTCAGTGTTTGCTTGTATGCATTTACAATTACCAGGTGAATACGCTGCACAGATCTGCAGTGCAGATGATACTAAGACAACACTGTCAGCACAGCTACCAAGTCAAACTTACAACGAGCACAGTCATTATATAATATGGTGCTGATTAACAATAACAACCCATTTAAGTTTCAAACATGCCTTTTCTGCTCTAATGTTTTCTCTCTCATGCAAGCTGTTTTATAACCTTGACATTTTCTGCAACAACATTCCCAAACACAATCTGAAAAGTAGCATGCCTTGAAAGGAACATTTGATCAATTATGCTTTAGATCTATTCCAAACATTACCTTTTTTCATCATGACAGGAAACAATGCTGACGTGTCTTGCTGACGTGTCTAGTTCACGTGTTGAGTTAACCTGCTTGGAGCACTGCTGTAGATGGCCTTAAGTCTGAAATGGTGTCCACAGCTGAAATAGCTGTGCAACCTTGGCTCTAACCTGATTTGTACATCAAAGAAAAATAAAATCCTTGTAAAGATTAATGAGACTTGTAAAAAAAAGTATGAAGTACACACCTAGAGAAACATTGTGTGCTCAGTTGTTGTTTTTAATGAAAATGTCGCCATTATCTGAAGTCAGCAGCACTACATTTTGGCCATTTTTTGTGACATGACCTTACAGCATATTGAAACATGGTCTACTCTGTCATATTTATGGGACAGAATGTCATGAATGACTTTTCACTGAGCCAGTAAAACTCAAATGTACCTTTGACAAAGCAAAGTTTTTGAATTTTGTCAGTGAGCCTGCAGAAAATGGGGAGACAAAATTTCACAGAAAGTTCATAACTATTTCCGTAAGACTTCATTTTTGTTCACTGATCAGCTCTAAATAATAATTAAAGATTGAAACCGGATATATTTTTGTAAAAAAGTATTTTACAGTATGTTTTGCAGAGGTATAAAACATAAAAAGGGTTGTTTGACTTGTTTTTGCATGTTCAAAAGTAGTTTGAAGTTTACGTGCAGATTTTCTTGTGAAAAAAGAGTTATGAACTTTCCAACCTTTTGCCTTATAAAAAGAGTAAATTGACTGGTTGGGGAACACCTAGCTTTGTAATGCATTTGGATCCACTAGCAGCAGTCACACTGAAAGTTTGCATCAAGTTCATTCATTGGTGTTTGAGTAATTGAGAAATAAAAAATTCTTGTGAGAAAGTTATGAACTTTCCTACTATCTCCACTGAGAGTGTTTTTTGTCCTTAAATGCTAGCCATGAAAGTTAAGGTTGTAGTGGAACAGCAATTTTGCATATAAAAGTACATTAGATTTAGATACTAAGCAATTTTTGTCACTAAAGTCAAGCAGTATGCTTTAGTTAGCCATTTTCTCTGTGTCTTGCGCACTATTTTTATGTGAGAGTTACTAACTCATGTCAAAACCCAAAATATATGTAAAATGACTATTTTCAGTTTCCAAATTACACTGTACCATGATTTTCATCACAAAAAGAATCTACTGGCTGCTGACTGTTTCTTTCTGAAGTACTTAGCCGTTTTGTCATGAAGTTCATAACTTCACATAACTCAAGCTCATTTTTCAAGGGCGTGTTTAAAATAATGCCTTGTTAATAGCAAAAGAGTACATTTGACTTTATCTGGACATTTTGTAAGAAGTTTTCTGAATATCAACCCTCAAAATTACATTTTGATAATTCCAGCATGAATCTGGGTTGACTGCACGGTGTACATAACTTCACATCAACTGACCCTCAGCCCCACGGTGTGAAGTTATGAACACATGCCATGAGTATGATTTATACAAAATAATTAATTTACTACACTAAATCACTACCTCAAATGATGTGCTGCTCTTCTCCAGAGTAGGCTGTTACAGTTTGATGTCATTTTTATTTTAATTTACCAGCAGATTTTAGTACGTAGCTTTTCAGTTAAATAAATGATGTGAAGTTATGAACACACAGTCAGCTGACATAAACACTAACTAAATAATGATTTCGGTAACAGTTTTCATGACTGAGTTTGGTTAAGTAAATCATTAAGTAACAAAACCTTGTTTAGAATTATTTGCAAGAGACTTTAGTTAGTTATTTTAGTATAAATGTGTGATTGATGTGAAGTTATGAACTTTCACAAGTTTCAAACAATTTGTTTTATTTTGGCAATTAAAATCTGATTTTGTAATATAAGTGCAGCTTTAGCCTATACTATAACTTTGTGTTCTCAGTTTGTCATTGTTTTGCAAATATATTATACAGTAACTGTACTAGAGACCAACATAACAAAAATTCTTGTGAAGTTATGCGCACGCTCACATTTTATGATTTTTGTTATCGTTTGTTTTCACAAATGTTTTACTTTTATTACTTAGTTGTATGTTGATTACAAAGAGTAGCTGGAGAGAAAATAAGATGACATATGCACTTTCTTACTTTGGTTTGAATTAGCCATAGTTTGTGATGTCACGGTGTGAAGTTATGAACTCCTAGGACATTCTAAAAATACTTTCAGTTTCTGCCAACTCTTTGAGTCAGACAAACATTTTGGTGTATTGAAATCCTTTTGATGGTACTTTTCAAGCACATTTTGCACAAAAACAGCAAAATTGTAGATTTAATGATAACTTATGCCAATATTTGCTGTGAAAAAATTGTGACAATATTAATTTCTATAAATAATACAGATAACCAAAAAATCTTCTCCACACTTCATCTTCAAAAATTACCTTCATGTTCCAGCTCACCTTTTTCAGATTAAAAAACAAAACAAATTGTTTCCTGCCTGTGTAAATTAAATTTATTTTACCAATAAAAGTAAATTATGTGAAGTTATGAACTTCCCATTAATGGAGTTCACATCTGCATCATGCGTGGCCAAAACAAGTTTAACTTGCTTGAAATGCAAAGTAATTTGCTGTAGCAATTTGCTCAGATGTCTAAAACAGATCCAATACATGTAGCAACAATGATTTAACAAGTCTAAATTTTGTGACAGTGTGAAGTTATGAACTCCTGCAAACTTTTAAACCTGAATCTGTGAAGTGATCAAACATGAGTTTTCTTAAATCATAGCTGTTCCTTGCGTATTTATGCTCTAAAATACATCTCTATTTTCAAAACAAAGAAAATGTTCATTTTTAAAATTGATTTTGTATGTCACAAAAATGGACACCTATTCTGACTTTGGGCCAGATATAGGGTGTGACTGAGTATTCAGGGTGTCAAGATGTAGCCAATGTCACCGTATATGAACAAGCCCAGAGGTGCTTGGATTGCAGGACACACCCAACTCTCATGAATTTAAAATCATGGTACCCTTTTCACACCCTGGCCATAGAACAACACGACACACGGTCCAAAGATGTTCGTCACCAACTACTTCAATGCCTGTAGAAGCCGTCACGGCGTGGCATCCTCCCTTGTTGATATTATACTCGTGCTGTTTTGTTTCGTTGACTGACTGATAGACTGTTGTTCGAAAATGTGTGTAAACAGCACCACAAACACGCCGAAAAAGTGCACTACAAGTACAAGCTATCTGGAATTGCTCACGAGTACGTGTGGTTAGCCGCTTCCTGTCGGGTTCACACTCGTCGTGCAAGGCAGAATAATTATACATTTGGTGGATGCAGCGAAGACTCGTTTCCTTGCTGATGTAGAATATGTCGCCGTGCATGGACTGACAGACATCAATCACGCAGAAAACGGTGCAATCATAGTCTTCGCGGGTGCTTGTAAGTGCTAAACTGCATACCGTCCACACTCTTGTCAACATATTTCAAAGAGGAGTCCATGCTTTGACAAATGAAAGCGTGCGGCACTCTCCTTATCGTCTTGGGCATTCCGCGGATCCGTGCGGTGACGAAAATGTGTTGATGGCGCATGTTATATCGCAAAATGATGCACGAGTCGAGTCGACTCACAGTCTCATTTACGGCCGCCATTTTTAGGATTAAAATTATCTCCCTTGCAAGTTGGGGGCGCTTCTGTCTGCTCTTACCTAACTTAGGGCTGGGGGGGGGCTGCCCTATGTTAAGAGCGACATAGGAGCGCTCTTTGGCCAAAGAGCGGTCCGTGAAACGCACCTATCTTAACTTTGTTCTTAACCCCATCTTGACCCCTTAAGAGCTCCTAAGTTAGGATAAGAGCGGTATATGAAACCGGCCCCTGGGTGTTGATACACAGTTACTAGTACACAGTTACTACAATTCTGAGTGACCTTTCTTTTCTTTCTTTATTTGGTGTTTAACGTCGTTTTCAACCACGAAGGTTATATCGCGACGGCTGAGTGACCTACAGCAGCACAGCTGGTCTCGGCTTAAAAAAATAAAAATAAAAAAAAATTAAAAATTAAAAATTGGTCAACATAGGTGGGGTAGAAAGTGTTAAGGACCGCCTTTAGCCCCCACCCTCTATCTACATATTTAAAAAAAATAAGATAAAAAAAATAAAAAAATAAAAAAATGCTTGCATTGTATTCCTCGTCAATTCCAGAATGCAAAAATATGTAGATATGTTATGTACACCCTAAACGGGTGCTCAGAATTAAAGAAAATAGGTTTATGCAAATTAGGTCTAATGTTGGCTTGCTTCGCCAAGACTAGCTCGACCCGTCTCAGTTTTTTACGCGTGTCGGCTAGTCAGGTTTAGTAGTATCGACGAGGACTGACCCTAGGTTGTTAGTGTCGGTCTTTTAGTTGCAGGCCAACAGGTTAGCTAATTGTTTTGATGTCGCTTCACGCGAATCGTTATTATTTGCTTTTTTTCTATGGCCTTTTTTTTAGCCAATATTTGACTTTGTAAACTAGAAACAGTGTTTCAGGTATTCTCTGACTCTGCGAGGACAGAAACCCTAGGGTGTGCATCACAAAATGACGCTTTATTTGAGAGGCAAACACAGGAACAAACTGAGTCGCCGTTAAAACAAAACCGGTTCACTCTCAAGAGCGAATGGAGCGGTCTCCTTTTCCCAATGATCCATGGCTGGAAGGGAAGGTCCTGACGGTCTTGTTTTCTTTTATCTTAATCTTCCTTGATAAAGGTTCAATGTATGCACTGCACAAGAAAGGAAGGTCAATTGCTTCTTTTCCGTTCTGGTCTTACGCTAGAGAAAGCTGTCGTTTCAACATGATGTCAGCAAAACGGAAATCGTCGCGGCGGCCTACGTTAAGATCGCCAAGGTGTGATCTGTAATACATGTACACATTATTGATATTTTTGACCAAATTCTGACATTGTACGAAGATCGACCCAACCATTGTTCTACTCCGCCGTTCAAGGTGAACAATGACAGTCGAGATATGTGACAAATACAATATTTTGGTCAAGAATACAAATAACGTTTTTGTATCCATCCATTCTCGTTGGAATTCCTTTTGGTTGTTACGATTGAGCGCTCACAAACATGCTTGTTGTTGTCTCGGCCAACCGTCTAAATGTGAGTTGTGGTCGGCCTCTGACGTACCATTGTTTATATAATGGGAATCCAATGATCAATTGATATATTGATCGGCACGGTTGGCCTAGTGGTAAGGCCTGTGCTGCGACTTCTGTCTTGTGTGTGGCGCACGTTACATGTCAAAGCAGCACCGCCCTGATATGGCCCTTCGTGGTCGGCTGGGCGTTAAGCAAACAAACAAACAAACAAATTGATATATTGTGTTATGCGTGTAACACACGGACGAAAACAACGAATACCAGAATGTCGCATTTGCCCGAAAATCTTGTTCGGAGAAGGGAAACTAGTATATCGGTATACTTTGACAAATGAGTACTGCGACTGTTTAAGGAAAAGTATTAAACAGAGAATCTATTTCTGGCTTGTCTTAAGAAAAGGAGTCACGTCCATATCAGAACATAAAGAACTATTTTTTAAAGGTACAATTCCTATCGTTCAAGCGATCATGTACACCCACCTGTTCTGGTTTTTACATGGGATTTGTTTGTTTTGCTTAACGCCCAGCCGACCACGAAGGGCCATATCAGGGCGGTGCTGCTTTGACATATAACGTGCGACACACACAAGACAGAAGTCGCAGCACAGGCTTCATGTCTCACCCAGTCACATTATTCTGACACCGGACCAACCAGTCCTAGCACTAACCCCATAATGCCAGACGCCAGGCGGAGCAGCCACTAGATTGCCAATTTTAAAGTCTTTGGATATGTTTCGGCCGGGGTTCGAACCCACGACCTCCCGATCACGGGGCGGACGCCTTACCACTAGGCCAACCGTGCCGGTTTTACATGGGCTAAGAGCACTCTTCCACTTGCACATGTGACAGGGAGACTACCGTCGCCCTTCACAGCAGGCTTTGCAGAGTTGTTGGCCTTTCAATGCGACGTATTTATAGCTCGCCGGCTAGACACTTGTGGATTATAGAGTTCTGTTTGTGATGGGGTCTGGCGGCTTCTGTCTCTCTGTATGTTCTTGATTTCCTTTGCGTAACCCAAACAGTTTTTAATAGGGCTTTTTTTTTCTATCTTCTTTTTTCAGGAGATCAGACTTCTTCTTTTGTTGTCCCATCAGCGGGTACTATTTCGGAAGGGTTTTTATTTTTATTGTGATGTCGCCTACTGTAAACTTATTACCCTTTCACTCGCACTCTCTCTCTCTCTCTTTCTTGATAACTTTCTTTCTCTTCCGTCTGCGTGCTTGTTTGGAATTTGTTATACAATACGTTTTTTCAGTTACACGCAAAATGGACATTGTTTTTATACTGGACATTCTTTTTTTAATAGGGCTTAGATATCAGCACTAAAACGCTCAATCCTGTTTGATTGGACTTCGCCTCCAAAGGAGATTGTTGTGTCTCGGCACTCGCTTACACACACATACCAAACAATCATTCGCCTGGCTACTTCCTCTTCCGATTTGGATTTTTTTTTTTTTTTTTTTTTTTTTCGTCTTTACACCTGTTCCTTGTCCCGTTGTGCTCTGGACTTTAATGTGATTGCTTACACCCATGTCAATCTGTGAAAATGAATCGGGAACACAACCCAGTCTGCACAGGGAGCAAACCGAATGTACATTGTTGCTATGTATGGTACTCAGGTAAAGAAAGTCCCACATCCATGTTTGGCCGAAGGAGGAGCAGCTTCCAAGCTGAGATGCAATCCCATAAGTCAAAGATTGCTTGAGCACAATTTAAATCAAATTGATTTAAAAAATGAGGGCGTCACAGTGCCGCCTCAACTGTCATTTAAAGCCGGACATGACGTCATCAAAGACCTTAATCGAAAAATAAAAGTAGGGTGTGGAAAATCTGCGAGAATGTGTATGAAAGGTAGCATGAAGATCTGTCAAGTAGTTTTCTGTGAATCGCTCTACTTACATACACACACACATACACACACACACACACACACACACACACACACACACACACACACGTGCACACACACATACACACACACACACGTACACACACACACACACACACACGTACACACACACATACACACACACACACACGTACACACACACACACACACACGTACACACACACATACACACACACACACACACACACACACACGTACACACACACACACACACACACACGTACACACACACACACACACACACACACGTACACACACACACACACACACACACACGTACACACACACACACACACACGTACACACACACACACACACACACACACGTACACACATACACACACACACACATACACACACACACACACACATACACACAGACACACACACACACACACACACACACACACACACACACACACACACACACATTCACCACAACCCTCATCTCGATTTACAGTCTATGTTGAAAATTAATATTTAATCAAAACTTGACTACAAAAGGGTCCTTTCTTCTTTAAGGCCAAAAAAAAATAGTCTGTTTTCCCAAAAACCATATTTTTAAGTTATTTTGCCAAAAAACAAAGACTTTTTTTTTTTCCCCCAATTCCCAAAAAAAAGTCTAGGGTCGCGCGAAAAAATAAGGTCGGTCGGGATACCGTAAACAGACTATTTATTTTGTTTGGGCCTAAATACCGTTATTGATTTCATACGCGGAGTTGGAACAAAAGTCGTTCAACCTATTTCACCAAAGATCAGTGTCCTTCCGCTGGGAGGTGACATTAGAGTCCAGAGAGAGGGCTAAACTAGGTCACGTAGAGGAAGGACACTTGTCAGTGCAGAGGTGTTTCCGTTTTCAGCCTACGACATTTAAAAAGCGGCGGTGGCCTATTTCCAAAGCTCAGATGGCATTAGATTTCACTGTTTAGCTTCCTTGGACAAAAACGATGCCCAAGGGGTGGGAGGGGGGCCCGGGGGGGGGGGGGGGGCATGCCCCCGGATGCTCCTAGTCCTAGCCAACTTGGCACTCGACTACACAGTGGAATGACCTTTTAAAGACTCCCCAATCTAAGACTCCCCAATCTAAGACTCCCCAATCTAAGACTCCCCAATCTAAGACTCCCCAATCTAAGACTCCCCAATCTAAGACTCCCTCCCTTCTAAGGCCATGTTTTCTAAGATGTTCTATTTATAAAGTGTGTAAATGTACTCCCTTTTAAAGACCTGATGTTCACAGATTGTTGGAGGTCTTAAAAAGGGGTTCCACTGTGTATGTGTGTTTACAAATTCGGTTGAGGGGATTATGTTATTTTTCTTCCAGGCTGATCCTTGTTATTAAGAGGGCAAGGTAATGTGAAAGCCAAGAAGGATGCGTTCCTGATGGGTAATTATTCGAGAACAAAGGCATCTTTTGAAATGTTCCGCGTTGTACCTTGGTCTTGTTCACTTACGAAAACAAGAAAATAGGTAAGAGAAAATGTGTGGAGACAGAAATAGGTTAGTAGGGCAGACGTCCTTTTTTTAATTTGTTATTTTATTTTTTGAGTACGATTGGCTCTAAAATTAGGGAAGCTCAATAAGTTCTTCTTCTTCAGCGTTCCTAGATCAGGCCTCAGATTTCCAGTCCAATATGGGTAATGAAGTTTGTGGTCGTGTCCAGGTCTTGTTTGGTGCCCCAGAGTTTCTCCGCTAGAGTAGCTCCACACGGCCAGTGCTGTGTCCGTGCGTCTTGGTGTTGGGGGCCAATTTTCTTGTATTCCACTGTGACCTAGTACACATTCATCAAGTCGAAACGAGCTTTCAGTCCAGCAAATGGTGAATCTTTTGGCTGGAGCTTTTTTTTCCATTTTCATTCAATAATAAATTCCAAAAAATACACCTCTAACGTTCTCAAATCAAGAGTAAGTTTATGAAATTTTTAGTCAATTCAAATAATTTTATAAACATATAAAGCATTTACTTCTTTAGGTTTTGTCATTATTTAAATGTTCTAAAGTTTAAACCACCTTGGGTGTGTTTAAAAAATATTATTTTCATTATTGTCAATTTTTGGTTCCTTCAGTTAGAAAACAAAGGCTACTAAGAACACGTGCTGGTACAGGCTGATCTTTCTTAACCCAGTGTGGGATTTTCAGTGGGGCGACCACCCCCAACCCAGCGCGTCCCCGGGTGGCGGATAGGGGAACGGTCTTCAGATATGGAGATCAGCCGCTTGCGGCCGCGGACCAAACTGGCTCCGGGTGGGATCCCGGAAAATCCTCCCCCCAGTGCTCTCTGGGTAGGACGTACGGGCCATGAGCTAAGGGTGAGGTAACCCCGACAGAAAACCCCGAATGCTGAAGACGGAGGACCCGGGCCGCACGGCGCATTCTAACAAACCATGGGTACACGCACTTACGCAAATGATGACACAATCAACCAGCACAGATGGAAATGGCGCTCGCCCATTGAGGACCCCCCAGGGTGGAGCAGCGTCGGGTCCCATGCCTCAAAGGGACCCAGCCCCAACTACTGGAGGTCCCTCCCGTCCGTCTTGTCACGCCAGGGGACGCGGGAGGAAAGTGACTGGCACCACCACAACCGGGAAGAAACCCAGTCAGCAGCGACCTTTTCAGGTCATGCACTGGAACGCAGAAAGTATCCTGAACAAGAAGACAGAGTTGGAGCATATCCTGCATGAGAAGAACATCAACATCTGCTGTATTCAGGAGACGCACCTGACACCCCAAAAGTCCTTCAAAGTGAGAGGCTACCAATGCCTTAGGTCCGACAGAACAGACCGAAGCAAAGGAGGAATCCTGACCCTCATCAGGAACAACATCAATGCCTGTTTGATAGAAACGCACATGGAGGACTCCGAATATCAGGTGATTCGAATCCAGACGAAGACATCAGAATTCCATTTTGTCAACTTCTACTGCCCCAACGACAGACACCTCGCCCTTGACACGATCCCCGCAAAGGCCTCCAACTTCATCGTGGTGGGTGACTTCAACAGTCATTCACAGAGTTGGGGATATGACCACCTGGATCGGAGAGGAGAAGAGGTGGAGAACTGGCAGGACGACAAAGGTCTCATCCTTTTGAACAGTCCCTTTGACTGCCCTACATTCTACTCCAGAAGATGGCACACTACATCAACTCCTGACCTAGCCTTCTGCACGGAAGACATGCACCAGCTAACCAGCAGAGATGTCGGAGAACAGCTAGGTGGAAGTGACCATCGGCCAGTCTTTTTGACCCTGGGCATGGAGTCCTGCACTGAAGCTTCCTTCCCACGGTGGAACTACAAAAGAGCGAACTGGTTCCTCTTTAGACATCGCACCAGCGAACTCACCAAAGACATCAGAGTCGAGGGTCGAGACATCAACATGGTGGCGAAGGACTTCAACATGAGCATCCTCAGAGCAGCGCGTGAGTCCATTCCCAGGGGTGCCAGGAGAGACTATAAGCCCTACTGGAGCAATGAATTGCAGGAACTGGATGATGATCTGGCAGACGCCAGAAGGGAAGCAGAAGTCAACCCGTCACAAAACAACAACATCCGCCTCCAGGAAGCCAAAGCCAAATTTCTCAAAAAGAAGCTACAGGCAAGACGGAGAAGCTGGCAAGAGAAAACAAGCTCTCTGAACCTTGAGAAGGATGGCAGGAAGCTCTGGAGGCTCACCAAGCAGTTGAATGATGAGAACACCAGCAGAGGAAAGATCACATTAGAAGAGAACGAGAAGGTGCTAACTGGAAAGCATGCTGCCAACCAATTTGCTGAAAGCTATGCAGCTGAGAGCAACCTCCATGTTAGCCCCGAGAAACAGAGAGAAGCAAGAAGAGAGAAAAGAGAGAGACCTGCCAGACAGTCGACAGTGGACGCCATGAGTCAACCACTCACACTCCACGAGCTGCACTCAGCTCTGAAAAAGTCAAAGGCGAAGAAGTCCCCTGGCCCAGACGGCATCACCAACGAGATGCTAACCCACCTTGGCAGTGCAGCAGAGAACAAGCTACTCGAGGTCTTCAACAGCAGCTGGCAAGAAGGATCGCTATCACAACTCTGGCGAGAAGCGATCATGATCCCCATCTTAAAAAAAGGGAAGGATCCAAAGAAGGCCACCAGCTATCGCCCAATCAGCCTCGCCAGCTGTGTTGTGAAGACCCTGGAGAGAATTGTGAACGAGCGCCTCAGGTGGTACCTGGAATCCAGGAACCTCCTCGCCCCTGAACAAGCTGGATTCCGACAGTTCCGCAGCACTGAAGATCAGGTCACTTACCTGGCGCAAGAAGTTGAAGATGCCTTTCAGGAACAGAAGCTGGTCTTCGTCACCTGGATAGATCTTCAGAAGGCCTTTGACAAGGTCTGGAAAGATGGACTCCTTGTAAAACTGCTGAAGAAAGGCGTGTCCAGCAACATGTACCAGTGGATTCGCTCTTACCTCTATAACCGCAGGGCAAGAGTTAACGTCGACCAGACCAAAAGCAAGAAGTTCCTCCTTCGTCATGGCGTCCCTCAGGGCGGAGTCCTCTCCCCCACACTCTTCCTTCTCTTCATCGACGATCTGGTGTCTGAGATGCCCAAGGGGATCAAAGCTGCTCTCTACGCAGACGACCTTGTGATCTGGTGCAAGGAGGAGCACGCAAGTACTGCCACCTACAGAATGCAGCAAGCGGCAGATAGGCTGAACGCATGGGCAGAAGATTGGTGCGTCTCCATCAACAAGGAGAAATCCTCCACCACCCTATTCACACTGTCGCCAAAGCAGAAAGCCGGAACCATTAGGCTTGGTGGAACTCCTCTGAGAGAGGATGAAGAAGCAACGTACCTTGGTGTCACCTTTGATAGACGGCAGACCTGGAAACCACACATTGCACAGGCAGAGACGAAGGCCCGGCGCAAGCTAGCCATACTCAGGAAGCTGGCAGGTACCACCTGGGGAGCGAACGAGAAGATACTGAGGACAGTATACCAGGGAACAATCAGACCTCACTTCGAGTACGGCTCCACAGCGTGGTCAACCTCAGCCAAGACAAACCTGCAGACCCTTGACCGTGTGCAAAACCAGGCCCTCCGACTCATCACTGGTGCAATGAAATCCACGCCCATCAAGGAAATGGAGAAGCTTACCACCATCCAACCCCTCTGTCAGAGAAGAGAAGCCAAGACTATGGTACAGGCCGAGAAGCTCAAGTGCCTACCCGACCACCCCATGAAGCACAGACTGAGCAACCTCACCAAGAACCGGCTCAAACGGAGCAGTTTTGTACACGAGAGCAAGAGACTTTCTCGACAGTACAGGGAAGTCCTCCCACAGAACACTCTACCTCTGACCCAAGAAGAAGAGGAAACCCCCAAGGCAACAGAGAAACCAGGCATCCAGATCTGCACCAGTGTTCCACATGTTACCTCAGGAGAAGATCAGAATGACACAGCTCGACAGGCACTCACCTTAGCCCTGATCGACGAACAGTACCCAAAAGAGGCGTGGATCCATGTATACACCGATGGATCAGCAACTAACGCCGTGCTCAATGGAGGTGCAGGCATTCTCATCCAGTTCCCTGGGGGACATACAGCTACATCCAGCGTTGCCACTGGCAAACACTGCACAAACTATAAAGCAGAAGCAGAAGCTCTCATGCAGGCCGCCTCCTTGGTTCAGGACTCCGCAGACCCTTGCTACCAAGTTGTCTTCCTCTCGGACGCCCTTTCAGTCCTTCAGGCCCTAGAGAACGACAAACTCCCACAGCTGGCCAAAGCATTACAGATGGTCAGACAAACCAGAAGAGTTGTCCTCCAGTGGATACCAGCACACTGTGGGATACCAGGAAATGAAAGGGCAGATGAGCTGGCGAAAGAAGGAGCCGTGGAAGACCAACCTGAAAACAGTGTCAGCTTTAGTGAGCAGAAGACAATCATCAAGGCATTGATGAGGCCAAGGACAAACAGAGATGACTACCACACACTGTCCAGAGAGCAGCAAGTCAAACTCATCAGGCTGCGTACTGGCCACAACTGGCTCAATGATCACATGAACCGAAAGTTCAAGCTGGCGCCATCACCAACCTGTGCCTGCGGTCAAGAAGACCAAACAGCGGAACACATCTTACAGCGATGTCCCTTACTAGATGAGGAACGAAAAGAAGTGTGGCCGTCACCAACTCCCTTGCAGACCAAACTATACGGCAGTCGACAGGAGTTGGAGAAAACGACAACATTTATCACCAGTGCTGGACTGATTGTGTAACCTCTGCGAACGCCAAGAAGAAGAAGAAGAAGAACACGTGGAACTATATTAGGAAAAATTGAACTTTTTAAACACACACTTTTTCACAGTAAGGTAAAGGGAGCGATGCAACCTAGACGAATGAGCGAAGCGACCGAGATTCCTAGGGGGGTCCGGGGGCATGCCCCCCCCCCCCCCTCGGAAATTGTTTTGGTCCAAAGAAGCCAAACGGGGTTATCTGCATGAGCTTCGAAATGACTCAATCTGTCTTTTTTTTCTCCCCCTTTTTTGGGGGAAGCAATTTTAACTTTTTGATGTTACCATTTTCTGGCATCAAAATAACATTTCAATTTGAAATTCCACCGTACTAACTGCTTTGCTATCAGAACTTGAACATATTAATTTAGACTTTGTGCAAATTCCGGCATAATGTGAACTTTCTAATTTAGTTTGTTTGCATGAAAATAACTTCATCAACATTTAAAAGTGAACTTCGTCTTACCTTGACCAAACAATAAAATGCAACGGCTTTTAACGGAAAAATGGCCGGGCCGGATAATACTCCACCCCGCACCGCCCCAGGCCACATTTTACACAGTTTAAAAGAAAAAACGATCTTGCACAAATGCGCATTTTATTTAACATATTAACACTTTGACCATTTTTCTCCAAACATCAATTACAAACAAACAAGCAAACAAAGTAATATAGCAGCAAGGCAAAGACATTAATTGAAACAGTACAACTCAAGAATACAAGGCATTTGTTCAACCCTCCTCCCCCTCCCCTCCCCTCCCCCCTCTCGTCCCCAATACACCCTCCTTTACAAAGTGTCAGCAGACAAAAAAATACTTCCTTTTTCCCGTGATCGAAGATCTGTAAACTCTCTCTTGCTTAGAAAAGGGAACGCATACAAGAGTGCACCGGTTGATTGTAATGAAAACCCTTTTAAAACGGAATCCCTAGACTTGCTTTTGAAAATTATCGATTACAGGGACAGTGCTTCTAAAGTGTCTTTGCACATAATTATATATCCTCGGGCTTTCAGCCACGCTCCAGTTCTCTATCCATTAGGAAAATTACCAAGTGTCATTGACTTTCTTGCAAGAAATCGAACATTGCAATTTTGCTACGAGTGTATTTGTTTCAGTGTCCTGTTAGGTAAACCTTCAGACATAAAAAGCCGAAGTAAGCGAGGCGGAAAGTACCGTATCAGGTCCCGCACATGAACTGATTTAGTCAAGAACCAACATGGAGGCCGAGTAGCCTCGACGACAGCGAGAATTCTTTCTATCTGGGGTACTATACATTGAGTTGGATGCGTAAGAAAATAGCCTGTCAACTTTCTACGAAAAGTGGAGATTTTATAAGTTAATTGATCACATTGACAACGGTGAGAGGTAAAAGTCCCCCCTCTGTAAAAATGGGGGGTCCTTAACGTCCTCACAGGAAATTTTCCTTTTAGGGACATGAGTTGGTGATACGCTAAAAAGTCCCCCCTCCTCCTCACAAAAAGTTTATATTCCAGCGGAAGGATGCTCTCGTTTCATGTAACGGTTAGGAATGATCAGAAGTGTTGTAGACGGTCGTTCCCACGATCATAAATGACATTTAAGTGAAGCCAAGTGAGATTGAACATGCTTTTGAAAACTGCTTTTTTTGCACCCATTATAATCCATTGTTTTGTCTCCGCAGATGAAATGTCACGTGTCAATTTCGTAATGACTGATTTTAAAAGTGTGTGTGTGTGTGTGTGTGTGTGTGTGTGTGTGTGTGTGTGTGTGTGTGTGTGTGTGTGTGTGTGTGCGCGTGTGTGTGTGTGGGTGTGTGTGTTTGGATGTGTGCGTGCGTGTGCGTATGCGTGGGTGTGTGTCAGTGAGTTTGTGTGTGCGTGTGTGTGTGTGTGTGTGTGTGTGTGTGTGTGTGTGTGTGTGTGTGTGTGTGTGCGTACGCCTATCTTCCCGCCTGAGTGCGTGTGTGCTAGTGAGCCTGTTTTCGTTTTTATATTTAGTCAAGTTTTGACTAAATATTTTAACATCGAGGGGGAATCGAAACGAGGGTCGTGGTGTATGTGCGTGCGTGTGTGCGTGTGTGCGTGCGTGTGTGTGTGTGTGTGTGTAGAGCGATTCAGACTAAACTACTGGACCGATCTTTATGAAATTTGACATGAGAGTTCCTGGGTATGAAATCCCCGAACGTTTTTTTCATTTTATTGATAAATGTCTTTGATGACGTCATATCCGGCTTTTCGTGAAAGTTGAGGCGGCACTGTCACGCCCTCATATTTCAACCAAATTGGTTGAAATTTTGGTCAAGTACTCTTCGACGAAGCCCGGGGTTCGGTATTGCATTTCAGCTTGGTGGCTTAAAAATTAATTAATGACTTTGGTCATTAAAAATCGGAAAATTGTAAAAAAAATTAAAAATTTATAAAACGATCCAAATTTACGTTTATCTTATTCTCCATCATTTGCTGATTCCAAAAACATATAAATATGTTATATTCGGATTAAAAACAAGCTCTGAAAATTAAATATATAAAAATTATTATCAAAATTAAATTGTCCAAATCAATTTAAAAATACTTTCATCTTATTCCTTGTCGGTTCCTGATTCCAAAAACATATAGATATGATATGTTTGGATTAAAAACACGCTCAGAAAGTTAAAACAAAGAGAGGTACAGAAAAGCGTGCTATCCTTCTTAGCGCAACTACTACCCCGCTCTTCTTGTCAATTTCACTGCCTTTGCCATGAGCGGTGGACTGACGATGCTACGAGTATACGGTCTTGCTGAAAAATGGCAGCTACTTGACTAAATATTCGATGGGCTAAAACCAGAACCAATTACCTCAAAATAACTGGTTTTGCAATTTTATAGTCATTAGACTTATGGTAATATGATTCTCACTTCCTGTGAAGGATTCTTGAAAATCTTGGATTATTGTGTATTTATAAGTCATAATTTGTTCTGGCTCCAAGAAATGTTCGGACTCATCTTGGAAGCAGAACCATCTAACTCCATCCAGGTTGGAAGCAGAACGTGATAAGTTCAGTTTAGTCTGTTCTGCTTCTGAGCCATGTGAGTAATGGGGAGTGTTTATCTGCCAGCCAGAAGCAGCCATCGTAACCTGACCTCTTCTGATCGCTGTGTGACAGTCAGTTTCCCTGCCCTCAGCGCAACCAGACAAGGTCACTATAGCGGTGTGTGTATCTGGTTTTCACCCTCTCAGTGTGGTGTGGGATTTCCCCTAGCACACAGAAGGGTGTTACAAGCAGTGGCGGAGTCTGCTGTCGGCAAAAAATGACATTTGTGTGGGAGTGTGGAAAGCAAAACAGGTCAGCGACACCTGTCAGTATCCGAATTTCAGACTCCGGATGTACCGTTATCAGCATAGCTTGTTATGACAGGTGTCATGTTGATACAATGTTTCTATTTTCTCATGGAAACAAATTGATGAGGCTTGGTGTCGCAAGGTCGTGTCAACGAAACGTCAAAAATGACGCGAATTTAATCCACAGAAAACAAACTGACAAAAGGTTGGTCCACTTTCTGAAAACTCAAAGAACAGCATTCTGCCTATTGTACATCTGCTGCACAGTCTGTTTTGCTGTTGCTCGAGTCAGGACACAGATTCAAGTGAGTATCATCATATATTTTTGTTTCCCCCATTTGAACAAGTCATTAAAGCTTAATTTCTGATTCGTATTCATAAGGGAAACTTTCTGATTGTCTAAATTCTGTAATCTGCATACTGATCCCTAGCTTTTGTGTGTGTATAGTTTTGTTTTCCTAAATAAAAGCACAGGCTGGTAAAAGCGTATTTGTCAAGTTTCGTGTGTGTGTGTGTTCATGAATGTTGAAGTGTTTCAGCTCTTTAGTTTTCGATAAAAAAAATGAAATCAATAACCTCAGTGAATGTTCAGGGCAGATAATGACAATTTTTGTCTGCTTGTAACCTATGGATGGATGAATGAATGTTATTACATGAATGTTATTACATGAATGTTATTACAGCGCTATTTCCACCCTTTTTTGTGTTTGACTAATATATTTCTTAAATCACAGGTTTTTACAATGTCGAAGGAGAATGACTGGCCAGATGAGGACTTGATTCAGCAAATGATTCTTGAAACCCAAGAAACATCGCCTCCCTGTACAAAGTCTGGTAAGTATCAAAACACACACACACACACACACGTACACACACACACACACACACACACACACACACACACACACACACACACACACCCAAACACTTATTTTCTAACTTACTCACTTACTTCCTTCTTTACAAAACGCACCTGGATACTTTAAGCATATTCAGTGTAATCAGGTATTTGTTTTATTTTTGTGTGTGAATAAAAACTCGAAAACTGTTTACAGTTTAAATGCAGCAGCGATGGTACGAAGGCAATTAACTTTTTTATCAGTGAATAATTGTAGTAGTAATTGCCAGTTTAAAAGAAGAATTCATAGTCTTTATATCTTGTGCAGATGCTGTTCAGCAGGAGGTGAATATGGCCGTCCAGGCAAGCAAAAAGCACCAAGCATTTCAGGAGACTGTCCTCCGGATTCATGGGATGAGGTTGCAGAATCTTCTCACTGCCAATGGCTTAACGAGAATTAAAGTTCCAGGAAATGGAAATTGCTTTTTCGAAGCATCATGCTTCCATCTTGGACAAGTAACCCGTCCCAATGATTTGAGAGAACAAGTCTGTTATCACATCATGGACAATGTAGAGCCCTACTCCGGTTTTTTTGATCTCCCAACCATTGACGAAAATGAAAGATTTATGAACATACTTCAAATGATTGAGGACTTAAGAAGAAGTGGTTGCTGGAACACTCGTGCAGGTGATCTGTTACCTCTAGCGCTGGCAAACGTGACCAAAAGACCAGTAAAAATATTTACCAGTCGTCAGACTCACCCTGTGGTGGATATCAGACCGAGCATTGATCCACAAGTGCATGTGCGGATGGAACCCATTTACCTGACATTGACAGCTCCCAAGAATCAGCCACAACACTATGATGCATGCATCAGGAGAAAAACCACTTTAAAACCAGACAGACATGCGTCTTCCGTCCTTGCACCAACTCCGAAACCTGATGAATGTGAAGCGTCTCCAGTGGAAAAATCTACTCTGAAACATGACGACTGTGCTGTTGATTTTTCAATCGAAGAGTCTACCGAGAAACATGGTGAATGTGGTTTTTCTCCTGTTCGTGCATCAACTCCAATACATACTGGTTGTGATTCCACCCCTCCACATGAATCCAGCTGCCCAACACCTGTAAATATTTCTCTTGTGTGTGCTTCTACCTCAGCATATGTTGACTCTGATTCAACCCCAGTGACTACAATCACCTCAGATGATACTAACTTTGATTTTTTTCCTAATGGTGTATTCACTTCAGCTTCTAACATGTCTGACACTGCTCCTTCATGTGAATCTACCACAGCATCTCCTCCAAAAAAACTGCCATCTCCGAGGAAGGAGGCATCCTATGTGACACCTCCAAAGAAGAAGTTTAGTCGAAAAAGACTCAGCAACCCTAAGACCTGGAAGAGTAATATTAGAAAAACAAAGAAACTGAGCGGTCAATCTTACTCAAGGACAACCGGTGAAACGGCTAGGGCAAAAGGTCGACTGTTCAAAGTGTAAAATGATGTGTTCCAGCAAAATATCAGAAGAAGAAAGGCAAGACATTTTTCAGGCCTTTTATTCGCTCTCTTCATATGAGCGACAGAAAGACTTTGTTTGTCACTGAATTGAAGAAACGGGAACAAGAACTTACCTGAAAACAGACGGAGAACCAGCTCCAAAAAAGAGACAAGTTTCAAGGAAGTTTTTCTTTCTGAAAGATGGCCAGAGATCATATGTGTGTAAAACGTTTTTTACCAGCACACTAGATGTCAGTTGTGGAACTGATACGTGGTCATCAAAGTTCTATTGACAAAACTGATGGTGACTTAGAGTTTGGTTTTCTGCTGAAACTGTGATCTAAAATACAGGGATGTGCTTTAAGGTCTGACTTTGATTTTGACTTTTGTGCACAACACTTCTGTGAAGAAAAAAGTACATCACAAGGTAAGAATGCCAATTTGTTTTTATTGATAATGAACACGCAGGGTATCATGAAATCAGAATCTAGAACTCGTGATTTTATTGTCCTTGTGTGATTGGTTTTAATGCGCCAAGCTTGATCATCAGTGAAGCTTTTCTTGTTTGCTTGCTTGTTTCTGTGCTGCTTTGTTCGTTTTGTGTGTGGTCAGTTTGTCGTTGTTGCTGGGTTTGTAGTTTTTGTGCGTAATGCAAAACAATATGAGCTGATACAAAATAAGATTTACTATTGAGTTCTTAGGAAAACAACCAAAATACAATTTATTTTTGGAATGTTAACAAAGAATGTGTTTTTTTTTGCCATGGGAAAATACCTGCAATTTAATTGTGTGTAAAAGGTGTGTGTTCATTAGGCCATACATTAGACGAATACATAATTATTTAATGATGGTTTAGTGTGTGACTTGAAATATGTGAGTTTATTGCGGCAATAAATATTAAAACAATTTAAACTAGTGTTGCAGTGTAAGCTTTTGCTTGGAAGCAGAACATGCTATGTGTGAGGAGGCTGCTTCTGACTGCTGTAGCACAGGCCACAGTGGGATCTGTTTGGAAGTCAGAAGCAGCTATGGTGCGCTGGGCTTTTCTAGCTCCAGGACTGAGAAAAAAGAAGGAGCGTATTCTGGAAGCAGAACAAATTATACGTTATTTTCATATGATAGAGTAGTTCAATTAAATTGATTTCAACTGTACATGACCAGTTCTTCCTCTATATCTATTGCTTAAAATATGAAGGTTGTAATCTTGTGTTTACTATTTTTTTTGAGGGGTTAAAAACTTCAAGTGGCCATTTCTCAAATAACCGCAAACCAGTTAAATGGTTCTGGTTTTAACCCATCGTATTGTATTTTCGCCTTACGCGACTTGTTTAATGTAATATCAATTTGTTCTTTATCATACGCACTTTAATTTTGCAAATGGCGCGCCCAAGGAAAAAGTACGTTTCATATCATACAGTTCTATTCCACACACACACACACAAAAACACAAAAAAACAACTTATAATCATTTTTTTGAGTTTTATTTGGAAATTTGTTTCGCACATATTTAACTGTTGTCATGGTGACACAACCTAAAAGGTTTGCTACTGGAGAGAACCCCATAAGGGCGAACTGGCATTCTCGAGCTGTGGAGATTGTTGCCTTATTCAGTAATCTATAACTTTCTTCTTTGCTACAAACATTCACACAAATCAACACTTCCTTCCTTCGTGTCGTTCGTTCGTTTGTTTGTTTGTTGGTTGGTTGGTTGGTTGGTTGGTTGGTTCGTTCGTTCGTTCGTTCGTTCGTTCGTTCGTCCCTTTGTTCGTTCGTTCGTTCGTTCGTTCGTTCGTTCGTTCCTTTGTCACTTCGTTTGTTCCTTCGTTTGCTTGTTTCTTTGCTCTTGTCTGCTTCAAGCTGTGCTTTTCTCAGCTAAGGAACGATAATCTTGAAGGCTTGAATAGTTTATGTTTTCATCGCTGTTCTCCCTTGAAAATGTGTCTTATAGTTCTATTCGTCGGAAACATGTACAGTTGGTGTGTTCGTTTGTGTTGTTAATGTTGTTAATGTTGTTAATGTTGTTGTTGTTAAGTGTTGTTAATGTTGTTGTTGTTAATGTTGTTACTGTTGTTGATGTTAATGTTGTTAATGTTGTTAATGTTGTTAATTTTAATGTTGTTAATGATGTTAATGTTAATGTTGTTAATGTTGTTAATGATGTTAATGTTGTTAATGTTGTTAATGTTAATGTTGTTAATGTTGTTAATGTTAATGTTGTTAATGTTGTTAATGTTCTTAATGTTCTTAATGTTCTTAATGTTCTTAATGTTAATGTTGTTAATGTTGTTAATGTTGTTAATGTTGGCAAACACAGGAGCTTGTATTAGAGTGTTTGATCGGAGACAATCCATGACCTTACTACAGAAGTACGTTAGGTAGTGATTGTAAACATGCTTCGTCTAGCCTAAAGCGAAGAGAAATATAATAAGAAAAGAACATCAAAACATTGACTGACTTTGTTTATTTTGTTAACTTTTGGCAATATACATGTATTTAAATGGGCTCAGTCAGCAATTTTGAGAAGAGACAAAATCGGTCATGCTGAAAAAAAGGCCTCGAAAACATGAAAATCCTTGGACAAATATGTTTCGGGACTTTTTTTTGCCCTTAATTCAGAGGAGAGCCCCAAAAAGTACAGTTTTAGAAATGTTAGCTGGCTGTCAAACGGAAGACTTGTAATACAACTTGTGTTTTCGTTCCCCCCTTTCACACGTTTACCTGTTATATTGACTGAGGCGACGGACAGAGCGGCAGGTAGACTTGTTCTGTTGAGAAGTAGGGATTGGGGGTCGCGGGTGGGATTGGTGGTGGGGGTAAGGTGGCGAGAATAGTAGATGCGAGAGAGAAGGTGGGGGTGTGAAGCGGGAGGGGGGGGGGGCGGAGTTGAGAGAAAGAGAGACAGTGTCAAAATGTGGGGTCGAACCACAGAGATAAAGGCTGAATAAAGTCTATATCTCTGTGTGTTTCGAAATGCTGATCGTTTGTGTCGTGATAATTAATGTTCAGTAACTGATGGATGGATGGGTGGGTGGGTGGATGGATTCGATGGACCTATTAGTTAAT
>NC_090252.1:11933215-11940715 GCF_037325665.1 Littorina saxatilis | reverse complement strand
GTTTGTCACAACCATTCACATTATTTAGCCAGGTACAAGCATTGCTATTTGATGTCATTGACAAACTAAAATGTCCTCTATAACTGCTGCTTCATACATTTCTGGACCTTGGCGCAAGAATAGAACCAAAAAGTGTATGGCATTGTAGTTAGAACCAGTTCTTAAAAGGGTCATCTTATCCAACTTATCGCAAGGGTATGTGTCACGTTACAGGTATTCCAGTCAACTATGTTACAGTAGCATCAATGCAGCGTTACTTTCAATATAGCAAAGTTTTTAAAAAAAATTCCTAAACAGATAGATGCTAGACTTCCAAAATCCAAAATGAAAAATTAGGACGAAACATTCCAACAACTACATTCTTGTTGTGCGTTTTTTCTTTGTTTGTCTGTATATATGTGTTTGTTTGTTTGTTTGGTTTGTTTATTTGTTGTTGTTGCCTTTGTTGTGTTTGTTGTTGTTCTTCTTCTTGTTGTTTTCACTTTAGCGACAAAACCTTAATATTAAACCTACATTGTAAAATGCATAACGTTGACTATACGCAGTGTACTACATGTGTTATCTCAGATCTTCAATAACCCCTGTCTTATAAAACACAGGACCTATTCAAGGGGTCACTAATTTGGCTATGGGAACAATCCAACATACCTGGTTTTGTCTCACAGTTTGTGCATGTCAGTGAATAAAGTGCCCCACTACTCGATGGGGCATGCCAGTCAAAACTACCAACAGTTCACGGACACGTACGATGATTAAGTTGCAATGCTTGGATTATATTGAGGAGTCTCTCTCTTTGTATCTCTATCTCCGACTCTTTCTCTCTTATTTTTTTAATAATTATTTTGTGTGCCGGCGTGTGTGTGTGTGTGTCTGTGTGTGTGTGTATGTGTGTGTGTGTGTGTGTGTGTATGTGTTTGTGTGTATGTGTGTGGGTGTGGGTGTGTGTGTCTGTGCGCGCGTGTGTGTGTGTGTGTGTGCGTATGTGTGTGTGTCTGTGTGTGTGTCTGTGTGTCTGTGTAAGAGACAGACAGACAGACGCACAGAGAATTAGAAACACTCACAGAGAGAGAGAGAGAGAGAGAGAGAGAGAGAGAGAGAGAGAGAAGCACCGTTATTGACATTTACGCTTACTTAGACCAAACACATTCTAGGTCTTTCTTTCTTTATTTGGTGTTTAACGTCGTTTTCAACCACGAAGGTTATATCGCGACGGGGAAAGGGGGGAGATGGGATAGAGCCACTTGTCAATTGTTTCTTGTTCACAAAAGCACTAATCAAAAATTTGCTCCAGGGGCTTGCAACGTAGTACAATGCATTACCTTACTGGGAGAATGCAAGTTTCCAGTACAAAGGACTTAACATTTCTTACATACTGCTTGACTAAAATCTTTACAAAAATTGACTATATTCTATACAAGAAACACTTAACAAGGGTAAAAAGAGAAACAGAATCCGTTAGTCGCCTCTTACGACATGCTGGGGAGCATCGGGTAAATTCTTCCCCCTAACCCGCGGGGGATACATTCTAGGTTCGTGTTTCCAGTTTTCGTAAGTTGTCAAGTGTCATTATAGTTCCTGCCAACTGTAGCTCCAAACGTAATAGTACTGAGGTAATAGTAGCAATTAGTTCATTCAACGCCTGATTGCAAAAACAGCCATTGCAAGGAGAGAGAGAGAGAGAGAGAGAGAGAGAGAGAGAGAGAGAGAGAGAGAGAGAGAGAGGGGGGGGGAAAGAGAGAGGGAGAGAGAGAGAGAGAGAGACAGAGAGAGAGAGGCCGGGGAGAGAGAGGGGGGGGAGATAATATTGACCGAAAAACTATACCATCAAGCATACTTGTTAAAGCTGGCGATATTGCGCAATGTCTCTCTCCCCTCCCTTCCAAATCCACCCTCAATACAAACACAAACAGGAGGTATTGGCAAGTGAGACACCCGTTGGGAAATAAGCCTTTCATTAGGCAGCACTAGCTGGCGCATGACGTTCTGTCAATAGAGAGTCAAGTGCGGTACGGGTAGGCTCTCGCACAAGGCCAGATGAATTAAAATCGTGCTAATGTTGCAAACACTAGCTGACCCAGTTAAAATTGCTGAATCATTTTGCTGTGGTTGTCAGTAAACACTCACACACCCGGCTCATGTTTGGAAATCTCTAGTGTATGGGTTTGTCTTGGGTAGGTTTTATCTGTGACCGATAAAAAACGCTCGCGCTGGACCCGAGTACTCTTAAGACTGGCTCGCTCCCCCAGTATAAACATTAGCTGCACGGCAGTTGTACTCCCACCGCCAAACCTCCCCCCGTTAAGAGTCGTTTTTGTGGAATATTTCGCATTTAGGTCCCAGGTAACATTATGAAATTTTAATACGATCAATCGGGCCTATTATCAAGTTAGTGTATCAACTTTTGAACGAACTGCGCCCAGTAGTTTCCCAGCAATAAGCTGTTAAGTCGAGACGAACAGACAGACAGACACACAATTAAAGTCTGCAGGACCCTAGTACTGCGTACTCGGGGATAATATATAATATTATATATCTGGGAGTTGAGGCTGCCAAGTGCGCTGTACATAAAAATGTGCAGTTGCACCACAGTTGGGCATTTAGCAATTGGAAACCACTTCGGCTCATCTCCAGTGATTCCGCTCTCCGGTACCATTAATGACCCCGCCCAGCCCTCACCCTTTACTCCGGGAATTTGTTTTACGCGATGAGTTCTTGAGATTGCAAACTGCAAAATATTAGTTGGATAGGGACGCCTACCTAAGAAACACCCCAAAAAACGCGACGATACGGTTGTACAACAGTCCTTCCCTTTTATTCTGGATTTGTTAACGAAATGAGTTCTATATAGATTGAAGACTGCAAAATATGCTTACAAGTTGAAAGTGTGTACATTTCATCCCCTAAGCTATGTCTCCTCGGTATGAAAGATAAAAACTTACGATATTATCGGAAGCACTGAGTTGCTTCTGTCTTTGAATATTCACCTCTCTCTCCTTGGCCTAAATGGTCCGCTGGACCCATTAAGCAACAGTTAACTAACTAACTAACCTCTCTCTCCCCCATTGCCATTCCAGCTAACGGCAATTCCGTCATGTGAATTTCATTGTGTTTGAGCTTTACTCACTTTCAGCTAAAATATAGCCACCAATGTACATGCATTGTTGATATTCTGTATTGTTTTATTTATTCATACTTATCTGTCTTGTTTTGTTTCAGAATCATTGTAATACAAGGGCTCTTGCTTTCGTCATATGTTGCGAACACCCTCCAAGGCATGTGGAATAAGATATAAGAATTCTTCGCGTCGCCTTCACCACAAAAGATTTGTACAAGTGGATATGAGTACGCGATTGTAGAAAACATTCTGAGTAATCTGGAACGCACGTAGAGTATACGTGCACTTTTATGGTCTCCAGCAAACAGCAGCCTTATCAGTGTTACAGCGGAACCAACAGACAGGCGTTTCATGCTCATGATTCAATTGATGCATTACATGAATAGTGAAGCGAACAGACATTCTTGTTAGAGAGTGAATAAAACTAAAGCTCCACCACAGTGCTGCGAGTAACATTGGATCTGACTCGATCGCATGTTGAAGTACTTTTTACACACGACTCAACCATTTTGAATTCTGGTGCAGTAAAGGCCAGCAAAAAGTCTGTATTTGGCGTTTAGTCTCAGAGATAACAGCGAGTGAAAGCTGATCAACAGTCATGACCATGGCGTTACTGGAAGCGACCAACACCTTGCTCGAGTTCGACATGTTTCAAAACTCGGCCATGCTGTCTTTGTGTCCTCTCGCGTCGTCTTTCTCTGCCTCCTCCTTCTCCCAGGACAGCTCTATGACGCAATACACCGCGTCATCCGATGACGAAACAACAGTGACGTCATTGACCAACGCGTCAGAGGACTGCTTCCAGTTTCTGCGGAATGACGCGTGCGCACAGCAGGCAACTACCATCGACCTTTCACCTCTGGCGTCGTCTTCGTGCGACAGTCCGTTTGGAGGGGTTGATGGTGAACGATTTGTGTGCTTTGATATAGACGACTTCACGTCTGGTTTCGAGGCTGGAGAACTGTCCTCATCTTCCAATGACACCTCCATTTCCTTTGACGCGTCCTTATCTTCGGAAACTGGCAAAAAGGGTAAAAAGTCCAGGCAAACTAAACCCAGGATTCCTCGCACTACTTCCGCCAAAAATCAACTTCCGCCCTGTCGGGTCTGTGGTGACGCGGCTTCCGGTTTTCACTATGGTGTCAACTCGTGTGAAGCATGCAAGAGATTCTTTCGCAGAGCGCTGAAAAGGAAAAGAAATTTCAAGTGCAGAGGTAAGAGAGAAATAGAGAAAATTGTCTGTCTTTCTCGGTCTGTCGGTTTGTCTGTCTCTTTGTCTCTCTTTGACTCACTGTCTGTCTGTCTGTTACTCTTTCTCTCACTCTGTCTGTCTCTGTCTCTGTCTGTCTGTCTGTCTGTCTGTCTGTCTGTCTCTCTCTCTCTCTCTCTCTCTCTCTCTCTCTCTCTCTCTCTCTCTCGTCATTTCTCTCACTCTCCGGCCTTTCTTTCTTTTTTTTTTAAAGAAAAACAAATCGTCCAGGGTTTAATGTAAGGCATTTACGGACAGAAGAGTAGTTCAAATTCTAGCACACAGGAGAAGACAGGGAGAGAAAACAGATGGGAGGTAGAGATAGAGACTCACAATATTTGATCGAAGCAAGCTGGGCTGTGGAGCCGTTTCTTTCTGTTGACTTTGTGTTTTGTTCTGTTCGTGTCATTTGGGTATTTGCAAACAGTGACACAAACGCATGCACGCTTGTACGTACCTACGTAATAAGACGCATGCGCGAATACGCACGCACGCACACACAGGCGCGCACGCACGCACTCACGCACGCACACGCACACACACACACACACTCTCTCTCTCACACACACACACACACACACACACACACACACGGTCATTCAGCGCAGGCATGAGGCCGTCTGACAATGTTTGAACAGGCCTCTGTGTGTTTGTGTAGAAGGTTCTGCAGAGCCAAAGAGGGGGTGGGTTGAAGGGAGGGAGGGAGAGAAGACCAAACAATAAGGAATGTGATGTGATGGAATAGGAGAATTGACCAGACTCTTCTGTTTGTGTGGTTGTGTTTGTTTGTTTCTTGTTTGAAAAAATATGTTATTTCTGTCTTTTTTTGGTCTTTTCTGTTCGCCATTCTTTTTGTAGGTGCCGTTTTTTTATTGTTTTTTTATTGTGTGTTTGTCTGTTTGTTTGTTTGTTTGTCACTCATTTCAGCTCTTGTATAGAGAGAGGAGCCCGTCCATATATATAAGTAGCTGTCACTTTTGTCACAAAAATACCCAATCAAAACGGATTTCTGTTTGTGAGTGTGTGAGAGGAAAAAGCAGGGAAAAGTAAATGTATGAATTCTGTCTGTCTGTCTTTCTTTCATGCACACCCTTGGTGGATTATTTGGGAAAAAAATATCCGTCAACAAAAAATGCAACATTAAGGGAAAAAGAACAACCTGACTATTTACTACCGCTACATCTGCTGTTTTGTGAATTTCTGTATTTTATATATACATATATATATGTTGAAATATTGATCTCCACAATAATTTATCTTCAAATAATTCTGGCCGTTCGTTTCAGGCACCAATAACTGCAACATTAAGGGAAAGCAGAACGACCTGTCTGAATCCGCTGCTTAGTTTACTTATGTATTTATATTTACATATTGACCTCAACAATAAGCTATCTTCAACTAATTCTGTCCTATCCTTTCAGGCAACAAGAACTGCATCATTAAGGGCAAGAAGAACAACCTGTGCGGCTTCTGTCGCTACAACCGCTGTCTGGCTCTCGGCATGTCCAAGACCGCCATTAAGACAGGCAGGTACACGCACGAGAAGCGCGCCCAGGACATCCGGGAAGTCCAGCGACTCGTCTCGGAGACCTCAGACCTCGCCATACAGGAAACGGAAGTGGCGGACATCTTGGAGAAGCTGATTTCCGCCCACGCCAAAGTCATCACCAACGCGGACGTTCCGGGGGCCACGATGGCGCAGAGGGCGAGGGAGAAGCTGGAGGAGTTTCGCCTCAAGAGGGAGGTGTTCGGTTTCGAGGACTTCCTCTCGCCTGAGCAGTACGACGAGGTGTTTCAGGTCACCGGCTTAGACCTGGACGAGCGGAAAGCTCACATGGCCTTCGTGGCCAAATCCTTGGACACCTTCGTCCACGGCTACGTCCGCTTCGGGAAAGGAGTTCCAGGGTTCTCCGACCTCTCCCTCAACGACCAGGCCAACCTTCTCAAGCTTGCCCGCGTGGAGGTCTGGTTCCTCGGGGCTTACCGAGGCTTCGCTGTCGACCCCAACGTCTTCTTCGCTCCTAACCGCGACTGCAGACACCGCTGTGAGATGGAGAGGCTTCTGGGGAGAGAGTACACTGACTACGCCTACGACCTCGCGCGGTCCATGCAGAAGCTGGACCTGACCCAGGATGAGGTCATCGTTCTCAAGGCCGTGTGCTTGACCTTCACTGACCGCTGCGCTATGGACGATCCCGGCAAGGTGGAGGAGATCCAGTGGAGGATGTTGAGGTGCTTCTTGTGTCTGCTGCGTCGGAACCACCCTGGTGAGGACGGTCTGTTCCACAGGGTGATGAGCTTTGTCACGGCTGTCAGGAACCTGACGGAGCTCTCCAAAGAGGCGCTCAACACCAGGCACTTTTCCCACGCTATACGGACCAACTCTACCCTTGTGGACATGCTTCTGGTATAACGAGAGTGATATGTAGGGATAACGTACTAGAATGTCAGTTCAGAAACTCGCAGGACTCTGTAAAATGTGAAATAAACCAAAGGAACGAATACATATGATAAAAGAGGTGTTTTCTATAGCGAGGGTCGTTCAAAACCTCACAGTGCCATCCAGAAAGGCTCTGAACACCAGGCACTTTGCACACGCTGTACGGAGCAACTCCACCCTTGTGGACATGCTCCTGGTATAACGAGAGTGGAATTGCTGTTCAGAACTTCACAACTCATTAGAAATCTGACGTTAACCAAAGTGACGAATGAATCTATATTGGAATTAGTGTTCGAAACCTGACGGAGATCTCTAAAGCCGGAGACTCTGAGCACCAGGCACTTTGCTCACGCTATACAGAGCAACTCTTCCCTTGTGGGCATGCTTCTGGTTTGACGAGAGTGACATGGAGAAATTAATCTGATGAAAGGGGAGTTTTGTATAGCGAGGGTTGTTCAAAACCTCACACTGCACTCCAGAAAAGCTCTGAGCACTAGACTTTTGTTGACGCTGTGAGGAGAAACTCTACTCTGGTGGATATAAATTCTCATATAACGAGAGTGATAATTATATAGAAATGAATCTGGTAAAAGGGGAGTTTTCTATAGCTAGGGTTGTTCAAAACTTCACAGAGCTATCCAGAAAAGCTTTGAGCACTAGGCACTTTGCTGACGGTATACGGAGCATGCAACTCTA
>NC_090252.1:11908215-11925715 GCF_037325665.1 Littorina saxatilis | reverse complement strand
AAACATATAGATATGATATGTTTGGATTAAAAACACGCTCAGAAAGTTAAAACGAAGAGTGGTACAGAAAAGCGTGCTATCCTTCTCAGCGCAAGTACTACCCCGCTCTTCTTGTCAATTTCACTGCCTTTGCCGTGCGCGGTGGACTGACGATGCTACGAGAATACGGTCTTGCTGCGTTGCATTGCGTTCAGTTTCATTCTGTGAGTTCGACAGCTACTTGACTAAAATGTTGTATTTTCGCCTTACGCGACTTGTTTTTACTTCCAGTAAAAATCTCGTACGCAAAAATGGGATGCGGGCGAAGGGGTAATGCCAATAAGGGATCTCGCGCACACAAATGTCTCGCTACCCTCCTTCCACCCCTTCCACCACCAAGACTAACAGGGGACAAGGGAGTAACCATTTCGTACACCTGGCATGGGAAGTTAAATTGCTCGTGTTGGGGTGAAGTAATTTATTCGTTATTTATTCGTCAGGGGAGTAACATTTTTATACGAAATGTTTACTCGGAACTCACCTGTCTTGGGGGGTAATTTTCTCGTGCAATGGGGGAGTGCTTTTTTCGTAAAGGGAGTAACTTTTTCGTACGAAATGTTTACTCCGGAGTAAAAAATCTCGTGGGAATAATTTTCTCATGTTACACCGGTCTGTCTCATCCGTATGCGTACTGCCCAGGGCTTGTTAAAAACGCGTTTCATTATCACCAACTATACTTATTGCATTTTGCACAGCTCATCTGTGCAGTTTCTATCACAAATATACTTTTTTTGCCACGCTTTTTGCTGACTGGTTACTTACTCATGTTCGGTTACATGGTCCAAGGGAACTAACTTTATTATTGTACAAAAACACACGCTACATAATATTATATATATATATATGAAGTCTTATATCGCGCGCGTATCTCCAGACTCGGACTCAAGGCGCAGGGATCTATTTATGCCGTGTGAGATGGAATTTTTTACACAATACATCACGCATTCACATCGACCAGCAGATCGCGGTACCACTCGGCCACCCAGTCCACATAATGATAGATCCCACAGACGATGTGAGTGATTGATTGATTTGTTAGTTCGTTCGTGATTGATTGATTGATTGATTGATTGATTGATTGATTGATTGATTGATTGATTGATTGATTCGTTCGTTCGTTCGTTCGTTCGTTCGTTCGTTCGTCCATTCAGTCATAAAAATAATTTCTTCCACAAGAAGGACTGAACCTTTAGGCTTGATTGTTATTTTCTACAGGTGTGAAAAAGTGCAATGTCCGAGGTCCGGAGCGGACGTTCTGTGGCTACTGTCGCTACGTGCGCTGTCTGGCTCTCGGTATGTCCAGCACCAACAGCAAGACTGGCCGCTACTCGCACCAAAAGCGAGCTCAGGACATCACGGAAGTGCAGCAGCTGCCCATGCGCAGTTTGGACGCACTGCGCATGACGGGGGTGGAAGTGGACGACGTCGTCCAAACCCTGATGTCCGGGCAGAAGAGCATGCGCACGAACGAGGCCATCCGGACGGAAGTGATCAGGGAGAGGTTGAAGCAGAAGCACGAGGAGTTCACTTTCCTTCAGACCCTCATTGGACCCCATCGCCTCATCTCCCATGATATGGCCCTTCGTGGTCGGCTGGGCGTTAAGCAAACAAACAAACAAACAAACTGCTTTCCGTGCAAAGTGGGGATTGTTTCAACATTTCTTATCGGACACTAGTTGCAATCTGCGAAATAAATTCATCAAACACTTGGTTTGGTTTGGTTTTTGGGTTTTAATGTCCCTTCAGCACATCAAACACTTCCCACTTTAACCTTCGCCGGCACTCGTTATCGACTACACACGGACGCATTCGTGGGGCCGTGCAGACCCATGCTTCTCAAAGAAGGAAAAATGTGCATATCCTTCCGTGGCACTCGTGGGGCCGTGCAGACCCATGCTTCTCAAAGAAAGAAAAATATGCATATCCTTCCGTGGCACTCGTGGGTCCGTGCGGACACAGAAGGGTGTTTGATGCAAATATCTCTTAAACGAGTTGGAATTTTTTAATGAGCTTTTAGAAATGCCTCAGACACCTAAAAAGCTATCATCTCCTAAAAGCTCATTAAATTTCAGTGATAATTAATTAATTAATTAATGGTCAAATTTAGACTACACACGGTATTTGGTAAAATATTATGGGTCTGCATGGCCCCACGAGTGCCACGGAAGGGTTTGCACAATTGTCCTTCTTTGAGAAGTATGGGTCCGCATGGACCCACGAGTGCCTCGGAAGGGTATACACGCTTTTCCTTCTTTGAGAAGTATGGGTCCGCACGTCCCCACGAATGCTTCCGTGTGTAGTCTAAATTTGACCATTAATTAATTAATTAATTAATTATCACTGAAATTTAATGAGCTTTTAGGAGATGAAAGCTTTGTAGGTGTCTGAGGCATTTCTAAAAGCTCATTAAAAAATTCCAACTCGTTTAAGAGATATTTGCAATCAAACACCCTTCTGGGTCCGCACGGACCCACGAGTGCCTCGGAAGGGTATACACGCTTTTCCTTCGTTGAGAAGTATGGGTCCGCACGTCCCCACGAATGCTTCCGTGTGTAGTCTAAATTTGACCATTAATTAATTAATTAATTATCACTGAAATTTAATGAGCTTTTAGGAGATGATAGCTTGTTAGGTGTCTGAGGCATTTCTAAAAGCTCATTAAAAAATTCCAACTCGTTTAAAAGATATTTGCAATCAAACACCCTTCTGGGTCCGCACGGACCCACGAGTGCCGGCGATGGTTAAACAGGAAGCGGCCAGCATTCATCCCAGCACGCTGATTGTTGGTCATCTTGAACACACGGCCAGTACCGTGTAACTGGCCTTGACACGGAACGATCCAAGGGGGGCAATCTCAGTCATCTGAAAGAGGGAAATCCAAACGCAATCCGCCTTGTTCGATTTTATGGGCTTGGACGATAGAGAAAAATAAGAAAAGCAAAAGCTGGAGTCCAGTCTGGACGAAACTGCTGTCAAGAATGCAGAATTGATTTTTTCTGAGGTTTTTTTTGTTGTTGTTGCCGTAAGCGCCATGTTTATCGGAGCAGGACCTGTTTTTGGTCACACGACAGGAGAAATAACTCAGACGAAAATAACAAGTGCTGGTTTTTTTCTTTTTGTTTTGGGTGGTTGACATCGTTCTTTGTGTCTCAGAGAATAACCCATGACGTTAATGAGATACGACACTGTCACATACACAGCCTCGCGGTGACATTGCCAGTATTTTGTCTCTGCTGATACGACTTAAGTCACCGAGAGAAACTCTATTATCGACATTCTGTGTCATTTCCTCAGGAGACATACATATATATAATAAAAGTGACGACATAAAAAAAGAAGTGAGAACCTTTACATGACGCCGTTATTCGTATTTATGACGTCATCTCGGAATTCACTTCGCTTTTGACACCAGAGACTTCATATTAGATGACAGGGTCAAAAGGAGGCGTTTTGGTTATTGCAATCGGTGTCGTATCTCATTAAGAATCCGGTGAAAGTATTCTTGGGGTGGTTTACGCAATGCTTTACCTCGCAAAACTGCTGCGTATCGCCTGCTCTGACTTCTTTTCGCGAATGAAGAAATTATTTCAAGATTGAAAATTGATATGTGCTGTTTCTTTCTGTTGGTTTCGTGTAAGTAAGAAATATCGCTATTGTTCGTGTGTCACAACGGGTCCAGAAATACATACATGTTTCATATATGTTTTCAAACATTTGGAGGTAGTTTGTGCATATTCTAATCACGTGTAGCTATACATGTGAAGATTCTAAACAAGTTTTGGACTAATTAAGCAACGCATAATATTGCTAACATTGAAGGATGTGGTTTATCCCGAGAGATATATATACCGAGAGGCATAAATTCCGCAAACTGATCTTTAAAAAATCACAAAAAATCAACTTAGTGGTGAATGTTTTCAATGTTTGAATATTTTATTTATTGGCCATTTTAGTGTTTATAAACCTTCGCTTAATTGATTTTGAATAAAACATCATGAAATGACAATTTTTCAAAAAAAGTGACTGAGTCCAAGCGCAATGATTTCGGAAAACGTTCAGTGTTCATCACGTTCAATGCTTTGGCCAGCTTTAAGGCCAAAAAAAAAAATAGGTCTGTTTACGGTAACCCGACCGACCCTAGTTTTTTCGCGCGACCCTAGACTTTTTTTTGGCATTTGGGGAAAAAAAATAAAAAAATAAAAAAATCTTGGTTTTTTTGGCAAAATAACGTAAAAATATGGTTTTTTGGAAAAAAAAAATAAAAAAAAAAATAAAAAAATCCCGACCTACCGACCCTATTTTTTGGGCCTATGTTACCGTAAACAGACCTATTTTTTTTTTGGCCTAAGCATCCCAATCGCTTGCTGTCTCTCTCCTTCATCAAGTCGTGGCATGATTGCGATATCTGATACAGCCAAACAGCCAGTTGCATTTTATAGGGCCATACACTATCTTTTTTACGTTATTGTCTCCCGTTCAGCCCATTGTCTTTATTAGCACAGTGAGCTGTGGCTGGATCAGCAATACTGCAAAGCGCACGCTGACAGCGTGAAACATTTGCTCCAACACTCAAGATGTCAACTACAAATTACAGGTTCAATCTGATTTTCGTTTGAGAGCAAAATCGTTCAATGCACTATTTGCAGAATTAATGCCTTTCAGTATATATACTGGTGATCACGAACGTTTACCAAGGAAGAAATGTGCTTTCAGGAACCGCTGCTGTTCTATTTTGCAGTTCATCAGTAAAGCTTAACCCACAGATTTGACTGTAGGCCTTCAGCCTGTGATATACCGAAGCCTCATAAACAAAAAATGTTGCTCTTGGTGTCTTGGTGTGATTTTCAGGAGAAAGGACATGAATGCGTGTGTACGTGTACGTGCGTGTGTGTGTGTGTGTGTGTGTGTGTGTGTAGAGAAGTCCAAACTGAAATCTAGCTAAGGCCACAAAAAAAATTGTATGTTTCTGGTAACATTGCTACAACAAATAGGGTAGGTAGGTAGGGATTTTTGTTTTGTTTTGTTTTGTTTTTTTGTCAGGGTAGAAAATAACTATACAGTGACGCAAAGAGACTGGACTTACTATACAAAGAGAAAGACAACACATTACAAAACAAATGAGACAAAAGGGATGCGGGGTTATCCCCCTTGTGTCGTCTATGGCATTCCGTTTGTCAAATAATTATTTGGATACTTTTTCATGTTTTTTTCACCAGTTTTAGCTAAATAATCATTATTTAGAAGCTCATGTGCTAAATAAGTAATTGTTTATAAACAATGTAAAACAATTCTAAATAATTTTTTGTTTACGTAAACAATTCATTATTTACCTAAACAATTCATTGTTTACGTAAATAATTCATTGTTTACGTAAATAATGATTTATTTACGTAAACAATATATTATTTAGACTTATATTACATTGTTTATAAAGAATCAGCAATGTTGCTAAATAAATCATTATTTACGTAAACAATGAATTATTTACGTAAACAATGAATTGTTTAGGGAAAGCAGTTTTCATTATTTAGGGGAATCAAGAATTGACTTCTAAGCTTCATTTTTTTCTTTGTGTATATACTATAATTCAATACAAGGTATCTCCAAACATTATTTATCAGAAAATGTTCGTAAATTTGTTTATTTTACAAGCTGAAATTGCCGTACGAAAAGAACTGAATGCGAAAACAAACAAAAGGTCAAGGTCATAACCGGGAGTGTTTAGTGTTTGCATTCTCTCCCTTGAAGTTGTTGAAAAAAAGTTTTCCGTCCTAAGTTTTCTGTTCTGTCTCAACAAAAACTTTCTCTTTCCATTTCTCTTACTGCATGATTACACTTTTTTTTTTATCTGTAGGTTACACAACACAACACAACTTGGTATGAGCTCTGACGCGATGACGTCACACAGTCGTGTGCAGAGTTGTCCGGCCTTGCCTCTGGCATTCCGGCGGAACTCGCGAGAAGGCAACACGCGAAATCTGCACTCTGAATCTTCCGCATTTATCGACATGGTCTCTAGTTGTAGTGTTAAACATTGCCATAACAGACAAGATAGAGATAGGGACAGAAGATTCTTTTCTGTTCCATTTGTTGTCAACGGAAAGGGCAAAGAGACAAGGGATTTGACTGCACGACGCGGGCGAGAATGGTTGGCACAGCTTCAGCTGAAGAATTTCAACTTTGAATCAACAGCTAGGAGATACGTGTGCTCTGTTCATTTTGTCAATGGTAAGTACTCATGCTTTTGTTCACCTGCCTTGGTTAGTCTGTGTTTTATGCAAGCTGTGTTGTGATGGTAGTGTGCGGACAGTCGGTCAGTCCTGCACCGAGTGCAGTCTATGACTGAGTGAGTCAGTCTTACACTTACTCTCAGTATAACAACTTATCATGGTTGCCCAAAACCATGACTTGTGAGAATGCCATAGGTGTGAAATACTTGGATTTGATAATCAGAATTTATTTGAACACTAAATGGTCATTGTTGATACAACTTTATAGTTCAGTTTTAAAGGGTAGATCTGTGTCTAGATTTACTCATTCATTTTGTTTGGGTGACTTATTTTTAAAATAACTCCCAATCCATAATTTACAATACATTTGCCTTTGATTTTTTCTGCAGGGCAACCATCTGTGGGAAGTAAACACCTACTTTGAAACTTGGGTATGGTGCAGGGACACAGCCTGACAGCCCAACAAGGACAGTACCAGAGACTCAAGGAGAGGAAGAAGCTTGTGGGGAGTGAGTCAACTCCTTCTCACCCTAATTTAGCAGAGGATGCTGTTGATGGCGAAAGTGAAGGTACTTCGGATACAGCAGAACTGGCTGCTCCTCTTCCCGAGAGAGGTGACTGTGGCGGTACTTACTGCCAGACTGAAACCTATGACAATTTTGCCTGGATTTCTAAAGATGAAGAAAAGCAGCAACGGGATGAACTAAACAGGCTGGTGCTAGAAACTCGGAAACTTAAAGACGAACTTGCCAAGAAAAAAAATGACACTTGATTCTTTGAGGGACAATGACGATACTGAACGATATTTTTCTGGGATTTCTAATTTCTTCACACTTTATACATTATTTGATTTTCTTGCATGGCATTTGCCAACACACTCGCGCAGAGCACTGACACAGTTTCAAGCTCTCATTCATGCATATATACGCCTTAACACACCTCTGCAACACCTGGCATACATCTTTTCTGTGTCAAGAACAACTACCAGCAAAGTTTTTCACGAGACTGTGCATATCATGTACCACAGACTGCAGCCACTTGTTTTCTGGACAGACAGGCGAAGTATAAAGACAAGTCTACCGCCACAATTCCTTCCCTATCCATGGAACAGAGTAGTCATCTTGAACACACACGGCCAGTACCGTGTAACTGGCCTTGGCACGGAACGATCCAAGGGGGGCAATCTCAGTCATCTCAAAGAGGGAAATCCAAACGCAATCCGCTTTGTTCGATTTTATGGGCTTGGACGATAGAGAAAAATAAGAAAAGCAAAAGCTGGAGTCCAGTCTGGACGAAACTGCTATCAAGAACGCAGAATTGCTTTTTCTGAGTTTTTTTTTAGCCGTAAGCACCATGTTTATCAGAGCAGGAAACTCTTCCATAGTGAGGCCCCTTTGTTGGTTTCACTGCGGCCGCATTGTGAACAGCAGTTAAACATGGCGCTTACGGCTAAAAAAAACTCAGAAGAAATTAATTCTGCGTTCTTGATAGCAGTTTCGTCCAGACTGGACTCCAGCTTTTGCTTTTCTTATTTTTCTCTATCGTCCAAGCCCGTAAAATCAAACAAAACGGATTGCGTTTGGATTTCCCTCTTTGAGATGACTGAGATTGCCCCCCTTGGATCGTTCCGTGGCAAGGTCAGTTGCACAGTACATGTACTGGCCGTGTGAGTTCAAGATGCAGAGTAGTGTCCATTATTGACTGTTTTGAAATATATTCATTGAGAGACCCTCCAGTGTTGATGCTAGTGCACTCACCTGGTCAAACTACAAGCACAACAATACAATTAAACACCTAATAATATCAATTACACCTCAAGGCCATAATTCTTTTATTTCTAAAGGGTGGGGTGGGCTTTCAAGTGACAAGCACATCACTGCAAATAGTGGGTATCTAGACAATATTGTACAAAATGATGTGATTTTGGCCGACAGGGGATTTGACATTAATGAACTAGTGGCTATGAGAGGTGCACAAGTGAAAATCCCTGCCTTTACAAGAGGGAAGAGTCAGCTTACAGCTTATGAGATAGTCAACACGCAAACTAGCTAATCTGAGAATTTATGTTGAACGAGTTATCGGTATTCTTTGTGGAAAGTACAAAATTCTGAACTCTGATATTCTGACTGATCTTTTGTTTGCAAGGGAAGAGGAAGAAGTGGTAACACTGGACAAAATAGTCACTGTATCATCTGGGCTTGTCAATGTTTGCACTGGTATCATGTGATTCTTGCTGTGACGCTGCATAAACACAGCCTCGTGAACTGAAGGCATTGTTTAGACTAGAGAATATGTTAATTAAACTGTGGTGTATTGTATCTGATTCTGATGTCTCTCATGAGCAGTAGCAATAGTCTTTCTGTTATGTTTTCACTGGACGGAATCTTGAATTTGAAGATGAAGGCATTGTTTAAAGAATGTGTTAATTAAACTGTGGTGTATTGTATCTGATTCAGGTGTCTCACATGAGCAGTAGCAACAGTTTTTCTGTTGTCATGTTTTCACTGGATGGAATCTTGAATTTGAATATACATGTGTATATGATCTGACCTGCTGCTATTTCCTTCCAATTCAAGAGCAGATTTCACTCTTTCTATCACACACACACACACACACAGTGACTGTCACACACACACACACACACACACACCACTTTAACATACACTTTGAAATCATTTTGCATAAATGTGACATGTATTGACACAACTGACAAAGGTTGAATTATGCTGATTAACCTCAAAATAGCTCTACACAGGAAACAAGATAAGGAGCATTGAAAAATTAAATGGCCTACACTTGAAATGCGAGCACACATTTAAACTACCAATAACATGTAACTGCAAGCAACACTGAACATACCACTACCAGTATTGCAGGTATGAAGCCAAAGTGAAGAGAACACTTTCACTAAATGTTCAAAATTGAAATAACATACTCATGATACTGTGGGTATGTGAGTCATTAACTATTCATTATGATCAATAGACCTGTGCGCTTTTTTGCAGAAATAAATGTGTTCAATTTTGTTGTCATCAAAACAGAACTAGTTGATAATAGAAACTAACTTTCAGTTCCACTGCCAATTTAAACACTGTATTACTTGACTGTACTGATGCAGAACTACGCTGGACCACACACTCTTATTTCAATATTTGTTCCCTAAATCAAGCAGCCAATCCGTGTCACTGGAAACATTGAACAAGGAGAATGAACAATATACCTGGCTGAATAAGTTGATAATCAAACTGCTCATGATTCTTTGTTATTCACAGCAGTGGATGTAAATCAATCACAAAATAAGGTCCTGTATGCATCATAATTTATACTTGTAGCACTTGATTTTGTATTGTGGTCGGTGATCCTAAACAAAATGTATGTCTACATCTGTGCATGATTTTACTTTAAGAATAAAATGAAACAAGAATGGAACAATTGATGACTTCTCTGTGAGTGTGAACTGTGATTTAAAACATTACATGCTCTCTTTTCTCTCCCTCTCTTCTTCTGCGTTCGATGTATTCTCTCCCTCTCTACAACTTTACTACTGCCACTTTCTATGTGTACAGTCATACATGATGTTTGTTTTCCCACACACATGAGCAAGCGAGTCTGGCATTGTCACTGTTTCTTGCTGCGTTTCACGGCTGGTGTTTGCAGCTGCTCCTGGTTCACATCCACTGCTTGTAGAGACTCAGCTTCTCTGTCCAGCCAGTTTCCAACTAGCTCTGGAAGAACTGCGAGTCTGAACACTTTCAAAGCTTTCTCCACACACATTGCCCAAAAATCACAGTCAGGCAATACTCGGACAATAACTTTATCCACAGTAGTCCACACCATGAAATCGCAGTAGGAGGAACTGGTCATAACAATCTGGCACTGTACTTGACTAAAGTATGGGTGGTCTTTGCGCAGACAAAGCATCCCCTCACTGTTAGATTCCAAACAGAAATGGCGGTCTGCCACAGCACACTCAACAGCTGACTCCTTGAAGGTGAAGGGACGTGTGTGCAGGTTTCTCCAACTCCGGCCATGCAGGTACAGTGTGCTGCCAGTATGTTGCCATCAGAAGTGGCGATGATCCAAGGAGAAAGTGCTGGTTCATTAAGGCGTTGTGAATGAAGAATCTGAAAAATAAATTGAAGGTCGCACAAATCAGCATTCAGCTAGGTCAATCGAATGAATATAACTCTAAGACGCACATAACGTGCTTTACAATAACCTTAACAATGAAAAGTAAACAACAGATTTTTAACTGAATATGAACATGAAGCTCATTATAAATTTATATAATATTTTGCAAGCTATTTCAAAATATAACTATATTCAAGACTATCTACAGCTTTTGTCGTAGTCCAGAATACAAACTGAAGCGAAGAATATATCAAAGACAAAGCCTCAACACAATATCCTGAACTGCAACTTGTGATATCAGCAACACAAGACAGAGAACACTCACGTTCATTCATTATAAACTGAAAGCACATTCTTACCTTTGCAGAAATGACAGAGTTTGGGCTGTAGCACTTGACATCCCTCACCCAGCCAGAGACAAAAAGTCGGTAGGAATCAAAACTGTTGTAAGCTTTTCAGCTGCTCACATGTGTATCTGTATGCACTCTTGCCAAGCACAAAATAATGTACGATGTTGATGTAACTCAGCTCTGGCAGATCGTCCGGATTTGCTGACCAGCACCTGGTTGAGAATGTCATACGGATCATTCCAGTCAATCTCCAAAATCTTCTGGTGGTATCGCCGCCTCTCCTCTGGTAACAATCGCTCAGAATATTTTCGCTTCTCACCCGATCGCAATGTTTTGCATGAGGCCTGTGCATGAGGCAAGGGAAGTCACTCCAGATTCTTCTCGGAACGCGTCGGAGGCATTGTTTCCCGTTTTTCAACGGTTCACAGCTGTTTTTACTTTTCTCTTTGAAATGAAACGATGAAAGGAAGAGAAATGGAAAGACAGGCATGTTGTTGGGACATAAACAGAACAGAGAACATAAGGGGAAAAAAACTGTGTTTCAACAACTTCAAGCAAGAAAATGCAAACACTAAACACTCCCGGCAGGGAAACACCTTAATTGACCTTGACCGTTGACTGTGTATGAGATCAGTTATTTTCGTACTCGGCTTGTAAAATAAATAAAATAATATCCAAACAACAGCTATTTTAAGATAAGAGTGTGTGGAGAGACCTTGTATTCAATTATAGTAATCACTGAAAGACATAAAACTTAGTTCAGAAGCGAATCCTAGAAACCCCTAAATAATGGAAAATGTGTTGGCTAAACAATTCATTGTTTACGTAAATAATTCATTGTTTACGTAAATAATGATTTATTTAGCAACATTGCTGATTCTTTATAAACAATGTAATATAAGTCTAAATAATATATTGTTTACGTAAATAAATCATTATTTACGTAAACAATGAATTATTTACGTAAACAATGAATTGTTTAGGTAAATAATGAATTGTTTACGTAAACAAAAAATTATTTAGAATTGTTTTACATTGTTTATAAACAATTACTTATTTAGCACATGAGCTTCTAAATAATGATTATTTAGCTAAAACTGGTGAAAAAAACATGAAAAAGTATCCAAATAATTATTTGACAAACGGAATGCCATAGTCGTCTGCCGTCTGTTACTTTCGTTTTGACGCTTTTTTTTTTTTTTTTTTTTTTTACAAATGCAATATTTAAAAAAAAGCCTAGGGTCGGCGGGAAAAAAACTAGGTAGAGTCGGGTGACCAGAAACATACAACTTTTTGTTTGTTTGTGCCTAACACACTGGCAATAATACGCCAACAAATATTGTGCATATATAGAAACGCTGTTGGCTGTTCTTAGAGTGCAGACGAAGGCAGACACACCGACAAGGGTGGCAGTGAGATGACTTCAATGTGTTTAACAATTTTAATAAAACTTCAAGAATGTGTTAATCCTACTTGTTCACTCAAAACGTTTTCCATCATAACTAGGCCTATATATCGACGAACCAGGCACGAACACCGACAAGGTTGGTGACAAGACAGAAGAACGACTTCAAAGTAGTCAAACAGTGTCAACAAAACTTAACCCAGTGCCTTGGGGACAACAAAAAAAAAAACAAAAAAAAAAAAAGTTTCTTCTAGAAACATGTAGACACCCCTGGAAAGAATAGGGGAGGTAACCTTATTAACTTTTATTTTTAACAATTTGTATTTGCGAGTGGTCAAATATGATTTTTTCTAATGCATCAAATGTGATTATCATTGTCATTTTTGGCCATAAATGATACATTAAATTATACATGAAATGTAAAAAAAATAAAAAATAAAAAAATTCAACCACGCATTAGTCCTGCTTTCGCGACAGTGCTTCGCGTGTTCATTCCAGTGAAATGGTTTTTTTTTTTTTTTAATCTCAGTTGCATGCAAGCTGCTTCAACCCTTTCTTTTTTGCTTTTTTTTGTTTTTGTTTTTTGTTGTTGTTGGCGGGAGCAACCTTCTTCATTGATTTTTTTTTATTTTTTTATTTTTTTTATTAAGTAATGTTTTTACTATAACATTAACATTACTATATCTAAATGTATTTTAAGCAACTTTTCTATATAACAATTCCCTCTCAAAAATGCATACAATATCCAGTGAAATGTTATTGAATGAACAACTCGATGACGAAGGCCAATAGACCAACAAAAGTGGCGGTGAGGCCGAAAGACAACATTATAGAATGAACAACTCGATGACGAAGGTCAATAGACCAACAAGAGTGGCGGTGAGGCCGAAAGACAACATTATAGAATGAACAACTTGATGACGAAGGCCGATAGACCAACAAGAGTGGCGGTGAGGCCGAAGGACAACATTATAGAATGAACAACTCGATGACGAAGGTCAATAGACCAACAAGAGTGGCGGTGAGGCCGAAAGACAACATTATAGAATGAACAACTCGATGACGAAGGTCAATAGACCAACAAGAGTGGCGGTGAGGCCGAAGGACAACATTATAGAATGAACAACTCGATGACGAAGGTCAATAGACCAACAAGAGTGGCGGTGAGGCCGAAAGACAACATTATAGAATGAACAACTCGATGACGAAGGCCGATAGACCAACAAGAGTGGCGGTAAGGCCGAAGGACAACATTATAGAATGAACAACTCGATGACGAAGGTCAATAGACCAACAAGAGTGGCGGTAAGGCCGAAGGACAACATTATAGAATGTACAACTCGATGACGAAGGCCGATAGACCAACAAGAGTGGCGGTAAGGCCGAAGGACAGCATTATAGAATGAACAACTCGATGACGAAGGTCAATTGACCAACAAGAGTGGCGGTGAGGCCGAAGGACAACATTATAGAATGTACAACTCGATGACGAAGGCCAATAGACCAACAAGAGTGGCGGTAAGGCCGAAGGACCACATTATAGAATGTACAACTCGATGACGAAGGCCAATAGACCAACAAGAGTGGCGGTGAGGCCGAAGGACAACATTATAGAATGTACAACTCGATGACGAAGGCCAATAGACCAACAAGAGTGGCGGTGAGGCCGAAGGAAAACATTATAGAATTGTAATGGATGGCCCTATTAGTATTATCCAGAAACTTTAACCTGAACATTAGTGGATCTAACTTTTGCACTGAGAAACATGTGATACAGATCTAAAAGTGTTCTTCATTGACACAAGTGAAAGACTGGGAGACTTGTGGACAAATGTTACGATATTAACTGTGTTAGGTTGTACTCACCAGAAAATCACTGCACAGTTCGTAGCAGGAAACTTTCGCTGACTAGTTTATGTAGTTTTTATTCGGAATCGTGTGCGTATCGATCGCATTCTTATGAGATGAACACAATGGAACGTAATCTTCTCTTCGATGACGCCATTTTAGATGACGTGTTATTCGAGATCTCATCGAAGAAGAACGATAAAAGAATATTATGTAATGAAATGTGCATGTGAATATTACTGCATGCATTTTAGAATTGATTCATTATTGATAAGATAATGATTGAGTGAAAGGAAGCAGAGATTTAGTTTAGTTAGATAAATTGTTTGTGTTGTTAGAGGTTACCTAGAGAAACGTAAACAAACACTTTTTAGTCGCTTTGACTTGAGAAGGTGTTATACGAGATCTCATCGAAGCAGGACGATGAGAGAATATTATGTAATGAAATGTGCATGTAAATATGGTTATGCATTTTAGAATTGATTCATTATTGATAGGATGATGATTGAGTGAAAGTAAAATGGAGATTTAGTTCGGTAGGCTAGGTTGTTTGAGCATTGTTAGAAGTTACCTAGAGAAACGTAAACAAACATCCTCGATCGCCTTGACTCTAAGACGATCGAGAGTGTCGGTTCGTTGCTAAAGGTACGAAACAAGAAGAAAGGAAGGAGAGACAAGGTATTGTAGCAGTTTTCCCATTCATTAAATGATGTATTTATTTGCCCGGCGGAAAACCGTAAGAGTTGTAGATGATAGGCAAAATGTACGTCTTTTGCTAATTCTGCAGATTACTTTTCTTGTGCAAGCACTTATTATTCTCTCCCCACTAGATCTATTTTTGGCCTCGCGTTGTGTTCCTTTCTCCTGTGCATGCCACTATAATCTGTTTGTTCTTTATTTCACCCTCTCTTACCTAAAATTGCCGGGTTAGTTTGTCTTGAAAGGCTACGATTGCAAGAAGAAATGACGACATATGTGACAACGAAAATCATTCAGACGAATAACGGAGTCAATTTCATGGGATCACTTTTCTATAAATAGTTTATTAAACTGATTATATAGAAAAGTATACAAATGGTTCAAAAACAATTGGCGTTGACCACGCAATATCATAAATTCACATACAAAATTGATACAAAAATCCCGGGTTGCCTTTACATGGCAAACATCAAAATGCGCAATTTATCTTTCATGAAAACAATTAAGCCACCTAATCTCCCTTCCCCCAGATAATCCTATCCTAAGTGGAAACTCCGCATATGAAGCTAGCTATGGTTTTGTCCCATACAGGACCTTTTATTCCCTGACTGACTATCTAACAATCAACTCCTTCCTAGTTATTCACATGGATTTATAAGTGGGAGAAACAGTTCTTCCCTACTTCCTGGGGCTAGTTTTCAAGGATGGTCTAAGACCGCATATTTGGCTATATTAACCTTAGTGAGAAAGCGTGAGAGTCAACAATGAATCTCCATATTCGTCACCAAGGTATTTTGTCCCTAACTTATTCCAGCCTTCTCTTTTACAAAGTACCTACGCAAAGCGGGTGGGACACCAAAAACACAGGAGCTTCCCCAGAATTGCGCAGGTCACCTAGGGTTTAAAACTATCACACCTATCCGCTAATTTAGGACCGTTCAATCAAACGCACGCCGACGCTCTAACAGTCCGGTTGTTTATTTCAGCTCACTACGAATTTCACTCCTAACTCCTTCTTTTGAACCTTTGCTGTCGCTTGAATTAAACGAAACAGCAGCATGCCAGGTTATCCATTAGATCTGTCTATTTCTACTCTGTCCTGACTTTAAGAAAGAAGATAAGAAGACTCTCTAAGTTCTTTTACGTTTCGTCTATGTTTTCCCTACTCTACCTCGTTGAAAGAATGCGGAGTCCTTTTCGTATTAATCCGTCCTTGCCTTTTATTCCGACACATCCCGTAACCTAGGCAGAAACGTGGACCTTGTCCGGATTGGCTGGTGGTGAATCGACCACAACCAAATTACCTGTGAAACATTCCACTAATGACGTAGTCCTCCCCTTTCCCCTCATCTTCGTGCTCATTGGCTAACAGTATCAATAATTCATCTATAATTCAACTTATTCATTACACATATTATTTTATTCTCATCAAAATAACCTAGTTTTCCTCTTATCCTGCATTTCCCGTTCTTTTCGAACCAACGATGTTTTCGTTCGGCGATCGTTGTCTCCAACCCTACGAATAATCATCATTCCCCGGTCCCCTCACCGGTCTAAATAACCTCTCAGGGTCGCTAAATTATCCTCATCAACCAATTTCCATTCAATCTTTCGTCACTCAACTTGACAATTGTCAAGTTACATTAACATTTATCCACTAACCTACCGGTAAATCGCGTTCTCGCCATACAAATGGCCGCCAACGCGGAACTGACAAGAGAATTACCTCCCTTGCATTGTTTACTTCTGGTTTCGCTATCACCTATTCGGATGCTTCTTTTGGAAGACAAGGCCAGCGATAACGTGACAGATTACCTGTACGCCATGGCTGTCCCGAACCTTCACTACCTAATACTATAACAGTAAACTTTCTTACAATTAGGGCTCTCCCGCCACAGTATGTTGTTTATGTTGTTAGGACATGTATTGGGGTAACGTAGACAGACAGGGGAGATCGTTACGGACGATCGAAACGTTAGCGGTAGCTAGAGGTAACAGGTAAACAAACAAGGAAGGAGATAAATAGAGAAGGGAAAGGAGAAATCGTGGTTCTAGTCGGGTTCTAGGGGATGCTGTTCTATTCAGGTTTAGGATTGTTGTTTTAGTGTACTTCTCCAAGACGGGAGAAAGGTTGTTCGCTGGGCTTGGCTGATGTTTTCGAGTGGGCAGTTCTTTTGGCTTATGAAGCTCTAGCGATTTGGTTCTAGTCGGGTTCTAAGGGATGCTGGACTATAGGAAGGGATAGCAGTCTACAAGAAGAAAGTGGGGCTATCCGACAGGAGAAATCGGGGCGGCTTCTTCGAGACTGGACTAGGAAGGGATAGCAGTCTACAAGAAGAAAGTGGGGCTATCCGACAGGAGAAATCGGGGCGGCTTCTTCGAGACTGGACTAGGAAGGGATAGCAGTCTACAAGAAGAAAGTGGGGCTATCCGACAGGAGAAATCGGGGCGGCTTCTTCGAGACTGGACTAGGAAAGGATAGCAGTCTACAAGAAGAAAGTGGGGCTATCCGACAGGAGAAATCGGGGCGGCTTCTTCGAGACTGGACTAGGAAGGGATAGCAGTCTACAAGAAGAAAGGGGGAAAAGAGAAATCAGAACCAATTTACGGGAGAAATCGCAGTCTACAGTAAAGAAGATAGTCCAGAACAAGGTCATCATGTGTCATGCCTATTTTTATATGTGAAAGAACGATACACTGATATATTGAAGTTCGATACGAATTTGTTCAGATGAATAAATCTGAACATTGAAACCTGGAACAATTTGTGTCTGTTTTATTCTTCATTAACATTCACA
>NC_090252.1:11900715-11903215 GCF_037325665.1 Littorina saxatilis | reverse complement strand
TGGAAATCATTCCTCGTTTCTTCAGGGTTGATCTCTCCCAGGTCACCTCCCCTGTCGTTGTGTATGACGGAGCTTCGTTCCTCTCCCCCATCGCTCTTCTCGCCGAGGTCTGCGTCTAGGAGCGGACTTGTTCCGGTTTTAGTGCCTGCAGTTTTCTCGCCGCCTTCACGGCCGCCACCGCTGTTGGCTAGGCTGTGTGTGTCTTGGTCTGTGACCTTCGTCCTGCCTCGTCCTTGCCCTTGTCCTTTTTCGTCTTGTGGCTTTCCTGCCTTTGGGGTGAGACCGTCAGTCCGGTCCCGAGGGAAGCCTGGCCTCGAGTCTTCGCTGCTTGGTTGGTCGGCTCTGGTTTTCCCGAAGGTTCTGGGTGCAGCGCTCCCGTCTTGTTTCTTTACGTCACCAAGGGAATCTGCCACGGGTCTTTTGCGTCCTGAGTTTCCCCCGACCCTGACTCTCCCCTCGTTAGGGTCCTTGTCTCCGTGTCCTTCCGATGCAAGAAGGCTGGAGCGAGAACCAGCAACCCCCTCATCGTAGTCGCCCAGCCGTGGGAGGATGGACTCAGAACTCGCGCTGTCGCGGCTGTCTGCACCAAGACTGCCGTTAGCTGTTCCTATCTGGTCGCGAGGCGCCGCGCTCTCCCCTTCCCCAGTCGATGATCCGTTTACGATGCTATCCCTGAATGTGGCGTTCCCCTCCTCTCCAAAGCTCGATCCGTTCAGGGTTTTTTCGTCGATGTCAAGGTGAGACGAAGCAGCAGCATCGTTGAACAGGTCTTGTGCGAGGCTGTCGTTCGTATTTTCAAGTGGAGTTTTGTTTTTGTTTATTCTTTCTCTATTTTTCTTTCTCTCTTCTTTTTTTCTTTCTCTATTTTTCTTTCTCTCTTCTTTTTTTCTTTCTCTATTTTTCTTTCTCTTTTCTGTTTTGTTGGCAGTGTCAGTTTCGTCAGAAGGCAGGTCTACTGGTCGCGAGATGTTCTGGTTGAGGTGATTGGTAGTGCCGTTTGAGCTTTGCCCAATTTCTTGTGTGGAGTGTTTGATTCTCAGGCTTGAGGCTCCGTCTGTTGACATAAAATTGATACATACGCATTAACGGACGCACATACGCAGGTCGGTAGGCAGGCTGGCACACACACACACACACACACACACACACACACTAACACTCACACACTCTCACACACCGAAAAATACACGCACACACACACACACATACACACATACACACACTCTCTCTCTCTCTCTCTCTCTCTCTCTCTCTCTCTCTCTCTCTCTCTCTCTCTCTCACACACACACACACACACACACACACACTTTTGTGAACTAGTGTTGTAAACAAGATATGTGTCGCGGTATTTTCAAAGACTCCACTGGAGTGTTTAAAGCCATATGTACTCGATGACTATACACGCTAATTGCTTTACCAACAGCTGGAGAAAGACTAAATTAAGTTCCCTGCAAAATATTGTGGTCTAGGACCCCTTAAATGTTGAGATATTTGAATTTTCATTTTGATCTGGATCGTCCTATTTATAGATTTGGCAACACATGTAACGTTGATGCAAGGGAGAGAACACCGCGGCTTTGTTGACATCCTCACTTTTTCAGAGGCTAGAACAAGCTGTAATGCATGTAGCCTATTATGGTCCGCGCATGGTGACGTATCGTCATTATATGGTCTTATGGTGCGTTTGACATCGATTGTGGGCAAACTACACTTTGTAAACACGGGAGTGCGTTAGTATGCCTTTAAACATGTGTACAAAATTACACATTTCTATCAAAATTAACAAAATATCTTTCACACAGGTCAGACGGACGGGAAATCTGAAACACACATATCTCTCTCTCTCTCTCTCTCTCTCTCTCTCTCTCTCTCTCTCTCTCTCTCTCTCTCTCTCTCTCTCTCCTCCATATACCCCTACCCCTTCTCTCTCTCTCTCTCTCTCTCTCTGTCCCTCTTTCTCTCTCTCTCTCTCTCTCTGTCCCTCTCTCTCTCTCTCTCTCATTTAAAACAGGGGGAGAAGTAGTTCGAAGACGAATGTACACACACTCTAGCAAGGTCGTCAGAAGAACGATGCAAATCCATCAAAGACTTACCGCCACCAATCACCAGACAAACGATCAGCAAAAAAACAACGTATGTCCATCGCAGCTGTCCCTCTTGCTCCATATTCTTACGTGAAATGTTAATCCTGTTTCTTTCATTCAACTTGTCTTAGTCCATGAAATCTGTTTCCTCGAAGTGGCGGTCGCTCGTTCGCCATGTCAATGAACTGTCAATGACGCATTGCACAGTTTGACGTCACAGTGACGGCTTCTGCAGTGTACAATCCCGATTCGCTCCGAAGTTTGACGAGCAAAGACGAAGTAAAGCAGCTTTGCCAAAGAATACAAACACACGCAAGCGCGCTCGCGCTCGCGCGCACACACACACACACACACACACACACACACACACACACACACACACACAGAAAGAGAGACAGACAGACAGACAGACAGAC
>NC_090252.1:11868215-11895715 GCF_037325665.1 Littorina saxatilis | reverse complement strand
TGCTTTGTGAAGCTGGCCGCACGAAGCTTTAGCCCCGTCGCGATATAACCTTTAACGGTTGAAAACGACGTTAAACACCAAATTAAAAAAAAAGAAAAAAAAAGACAAAAAAAGAAGCTTTAGCACTGAGAAATCGACTTCAGGCTCAATTTAAGAACCGCCTTTATCTGCAGGGAGATATTCAGAAACAGAATTGTCCACGTTTTTCATTAGAAGAAAAATATTTAAATGAATAAAAAAAAATGCAAACAAGGTGAAAAACTATAAAAGTAGAATACAATTCCAACCTGAGGTTTCTCCCCCCTTCCCCACAGTTGTACTCTAGCCCCCCCTTGAGGCGTGAGACGAAATCCTTGAGATGAGAGGATTCCAGGGTGCGCCAGATCTCCTCGTCCGTGAAGTTGTCAAACGGGTCGATGTTGAACCTCAGGGTGCCTGAGAACAACACGGGGTCCTGGCGGGAAAAACAAGTGTCACGTGGTAGTCCGATATTGAAATATGTCGCAACAAATTTTTTTGCATATATATATGCGCGGTGGTCTGTCATTTGTGTGTGTGTGTGTGTGTGTGTGTGTGTGTGTGTGTGTGTGTGTGCGTGTGTGCGTGTGTGTGTGCTGTGTGTGCGTGCGTGCGTGCGTGTGTGCGCGTGTGCGCGTGCGTGTGTGTGTGTGTGTGTGTGTGTGTGTGTGTGTGTGTGTGTGTGTGTGTGTGTGTGTGTGTGTGTGTGTGTTGAATCGCTACTTCAAAGTCAAATATCTGCCGGATAACAAACTTTGTGTTTTGTTTGACATTGAATTTTGGTATGCGTTGTAAGTTGTAGGAAGCTCTCATACAGTCAAAAATCCTGGACAGATGATGTGTGGTGGCTGATACGATGGGCTACAAGAGAAAAAATGTGTTTTAAAAACAAATGAGTGACAGGATCGACCTACCTGTGGTAGAATGGTGAGACTCTTCCTCAGGTCGTGCAGACCTATCTCTGCAATGTCCACGCCGTCAATAGTGATGCTGCCACTGGCGGACTCGATCAGGCGGAACAGGGCCAGGGACAGTGACGATTTACCGGCCCCTGTCCTCCCCACGAGGCCTACCTGTAAGACAGGTGTGACATAGGTGACGAAACAGGTGATGAATGATGGTGAAAAAGTCAGAAGAAGAGGAAGCGGAGAAGAAGTCGAATGCTGAAGGAAGTGTAGATCCTAATATTAATTGGGGCGAAGTTGACTTCGAGAATTCTACTTTCTTTCTTTCTTTATTTGGTGTTTAACGTTGTTTTCAACCATTCAAGGTTATATCGCGACAGGGAAAGGGGGGAGATGGGATAGGGGAAAGGGGGGAGATGAGATAGAGCCACTTGTTAATTGTTTCTTGTTCACAAAAGCACTAATCAAAAAATTGCTCCAGGGGCTTGCAACGTAGTACAATATATGACCTTACTGGGAGAATGCAAGTTTCCAGTACGAAGGACTTAACATTTCTTACATACTGCTTGACTAAAATCTTTACAAACATTGACTATATTCTATACAAGAAACACTTAACAAGGGTAAAAGGAGAAACAGAACCGTTAGTCGCCTCTTACGACATGCTGGTTAGCATCGGGTAAATTCTTTCTCGTCCCAACCAATATGGGACTCCCCCTAACCCGCGGGGGGTAGAATTCTACTTCGCGAAGCTGGCTGGGCGAAGCTCTGGCACTGAATTTTCAGTAAAAAGAATGTGCAAAGTCTTCGCGAAGTCGACTGCGAGCTTAATTAAGGATAGTTTTAACGGATCTTTGGAAGGAAAGATCTGGGAACCCATAACCTTAGAAAGAAAGTGAATCCCCTTTCTGAAAACGTCAGCAGTCCGCGCACATTCACCGTTGTGTATATATATATAGCCTTAGTTTCTAGGCTTCAACGACCTATTATTTAGATTCAGATTCAGATTCAGTACAAACTCGAGCCATTTGGTACGAGTGTTCTTTACAAAACTGGGTGGCCGAGTGGTAACGCACTTGTGCTCGGAAGCGAGAGGTTGCGAGTTCGAACCTGGGTCAGGGCGTTAGCAATTTTCTCCCCCCTTTCCTAACCTAGGTGGTGGGTTCAAGTGCTAGTCTTTCGGAAGAGACGAAAAACCGAGGTCCCTTCGTGTACACTACATTGGGGTGTGCACGTTAAAGATCCCACGATTGACAAAAGGGTCTTTCCTGGCAAAATTGTATAGGCATAGATAAAAAATGTCCACCAAAATACCCGTGTGACTTGGAATAATAGGCCGTGAAAAGTAAGATATGCGCCGAAATGGCTGCTATCTGCTGGTCGATGTGAATGCGTGATGTATTGTGTACAAAATTCCATCTCACACGGCATAAATAGATCCCTGCGCCTTGAGTCCGAGTCTGGAGATACGCGCGCGATATAAGACTTCATATATAATAACAAAACGAACTACACACACACACACACACACACACACACACACACACAATGTGATATCTGTAGGCCTAGGCCTATACTAGTGATTACTGTGTGTGATACATGAAATGTGATATGAATGCTGTTTTTATATGTTATACTCTTACTTTCTGCCTATGTCTTAATCCCAAGCGCAAGACAAATTCTTCTATGTGAAAATTGAAGCCAATAAAATTTGAGTTGAGTTGAGTTGAGTTGAGTACAAGCGTTACAGGGTGCAGAACAACAGTCCAATAGACGATGTTCGGAAATAACTCTGTTAGGTTTCGTATGAGTTGTGAAAGAGTGAATACTAAGTACCCTTGCCTTTGTGAATGCAAATTTTCACACGTGACATTATAGGCCAATCACTAGCGAGGAGTGTGTCTGAAACACGTGGACAAGGATTACGCGTGGAAAGATTGCCTCGGTAAAAGCAACAGTATTCACTCTTTCACAAACACTACAAACCCGACAGGGTTATCTCTGGAGTTTGTCTATTGCAATACAGTTGCCAAGCCGATGTCAAGTATCTGACGACAAACGTTTCAAGGTGGAAATAACTAATCTGACGTAAATAACTGTTTCTGCAAAACACAAATAATTCGCGGTGACAAAAAAACTAACTCACCTTTTCGCCGCCTTTGATCTTACAGGTGATGGTCTTGAGCACGAGGTTGAGCCCCTCCCTGTAGCGCGTGCTGTACGACGTGAACACCACGTCCCCGTGACGTGGCCACCCTCGGGCAGGACGTTTGTCTGGCTGGATCCATGGCGGCTGTAAGGCAAAAAAATCGGTGGTAAGTGTGGAATGCCCTTATCGCATGGAAGTCTTCTGACTGGTTTCAACCACTGTTAAGACAATAGCGTAGCAAGCGTATAATACGAAAAACTTCATAGAGACATCATGTCTTCGTGTTCGACCATAAATCTCCTGGAAAACAATCTGCTCAAACATCAAACAAAACAGAAGAGGTTCTGTCCACGGGGTCCATAAATATGCTGGAATGCAATCTGCTCTGAATGACTCCGATGTAGATTCCCCAAACATTATTTTATCGACGGAAACATTCATGGCACAGTCCTCGATCCTTGTGAAAACAGAGCTGCTCGCTATCTCAGATCTGGCCCTGCTGTTACAGGGAGTAATGCCATCCCTCCACTTGATCACATCAATCAATCAATCAATATGAGGCTTATATCGCGCGTATTCCGTGTGTACAGTTCTAAGCGCAGGGATTTTTTTATGCAATTTATATCGCGCACATATTCAAGGCGCAGGGATTTATTTATGCCGTGTGAGATGGATTATTTTTACACAATACATCACGCATTCACATCGGCCAGCAGATCGCAACCATTTCGGCGCATATCCTACTTTTCACGGCCTATTATTCCAAGTCACACGGGTATTTTGGTGGACATTTTTATCTATGCCTATACAATGTAGTGTACACGAAAGGACCTCGGTTTTTTGTCTCATCCAAAAGACTAGCACTTGAACCCACCACCTAGGTTAGGAAAGGGGGGAGAACATTGCTAACGCCCTGACCCAGGGTCGAACTCGCAACCTCTCGCTTCCGAGCGCAAGTGCGTTACCACTCGGCCACCCAGTCACATGCCAAACATCAACATCCTCACTGCTTCGTGTGCACAGGTGTTTATTTTTGATTTAAAGATTAACATTCATGGAGCTTGGTTTACCTAGACCAGGGCTGGACCTAGTGTATGTGAGGGAGGGGCTTCGCAGAGGGGGCAGGGGTACATGGGCTGGCCAGGCGAGAGGGGGGGGGGGGGAGGGGTGCTTTGGGCCGGGCCCCCAAATGCTGCTGAAATGTAGCATCCGAAAGGGGTATTTTGGGTCTCTCCTTGACAAAAAAAGGGGAGAGAAAGAGGAAAAAAAAGATGCATTTACCGGGTAAAGGGGGGTTACAGGAACCCAGCCCCCACCCCCACCCCCTCTCTCTTCCCCCTCCCCCCCCCCCCACACTAGGTGCAGCACTGCGGACCCACCATATTTCACGGTGACTGTATCGACTCTCTGCATGTTATTTATCTGTAGCGTATTACATGCACCAACCTCCTGTGGAAGTTTAGAGTACTCCACGATGCGTTCCACGGATATGACGTTACTCTCCAGCAGTGCCGAGTTCTGAATCAACATGTTCAGCGAACTGGTCACCTGAGAACGAAACGTGAGAACATTACAAGCATCATTCTGCAAGACATGTTTTTTTGTGCGCACTGTTCTGCGGAATTACACCTTTTTTAAGCAAGAGGTCTGCAATTATTGATTTAGATTTCAATACTTTAAAAGGCGTGATGTCATGGCAGCGTTACTGTATTTCTGCGTGCTGAAAATTTACATTTTGATTAATGTTTGTCGTTTTGATTGAGTATTTAAAAATGCTTGTAAGACTTTTACTTCCTGAATGATTGCAAAAATACATTGTGCCAGAAATACCGGTGTTAACACCATCTCCAAGAACATTGCCATGTTAATACAAATCACACTACACAGGCTGCCATTATCCGCATCAGAAAAGCAATTATTTTCTTGTGATAATGATGCAAGTCATGGAGAAGGTTTTTTTTAAACTTCGCAAAAAATAAAACTTGAAAACAAACTTTGATAATAAAAAAAATAATGAAAAAAACTGTGCCCAACAGCAGGCCGTATAAGATTAGGGTCGAATTACCTGCAACGCGTAAGACACGGACAAGCCCACGAGACTTCCCGAGATGTCGTCAGACAAGATGGCGAACAGGGCAGAGAAGAAGACGATGAAGTTCCCAAGCAGCTCCAGGCGAATCCTCAGCCATCTGTTAAAGGTAAATGATAATTCGGGAATAAAGTAGCTGAGGTACAGGGTGACCCAAAAATAAGAGTACCCAAACAAAACGTCATAAATTGAACAAAAATAAAGCAATCTTTATAAAATTTATTTACACACACAAGTAGCCTCTGCATGATTTGCACAGAAAATTTTAGCGTTCTAGCTTGTCTTTCAGGAAAGTTATGCTCATTCTACAGAACATGCTCCAAATGGCCTCCGCGCCGCTGCAGGCAAACTTGAACTCGCCGCGCAAAGTTATCAATCACCCGCACACACTCCTGTTGCGAGATTCCGCAAATGGTTGTTGTGATGGCTCTCTTGAGTTCTGTGATTGTCTGTGGGTTGTTCCTGTAGACGTTGTCTTTCAGGAACCCCCAAAGATAGAAATCGCGCTGACCGAAGTGTCTCTGGAACTGCACTTGCACATCTCTTTATGATTTTGTGTGAAAATAGGTCTCTATGCAAAACGTCCGTTGATCATTAGTATAGTTCATTGTGAGAACAACTTTTATTTCATCCAACCATGCAGTGGATTAGCTTGACTCACCTCAAAAAGAAAGAAAAAAAAGTTAAAATTGACAAAGTTATTCAAGTTTGTTTGGGTACTCTTTTTTGGGGGTCACCCTGACATTATTCGGATCTCTTCTTCTTCTTCTTCTTCTTCATTCATGGGCTGAAACTACCAGGTTCACTCATGTTTTTGCACGAGTGGATTTTTAAGTGTATGACCGTTTTTACCCCGCAATTCAGGCAGCAATACGCCGATTTCGGGGGGGGGGGGAATTATTTGGATAATCTTAGATAGTACGTCAAAAGTCAGAATTAAATTCTTATAGGTACACTCCTCCTCGTGAAAACAGTTCTCATATCTAAGATTTTCCTGGGCTTTCACTTGCGATATGACCATCCCTATACTTGGACATGCACCAACAAACAACATCGCCAATGCTTCCTGTTCAATATGTAATTGTTTTCAATGAATTCGTTTTTTTGGCTGTTAAATTTCGGTATGTGTCGAAGAGAAGGGATGGTCTTATCCGAGGCCGAGGTAGATGTGAGATGATGAGTGGAATCATTTACACACGAACAACTGCAGTGTACACCAAAAAGGCCTAAAAAAAATAGGTGTAGTTACGGTAACCCGACCTGCCCTATTTTTAGGGGCCGACCCTATAACTTTTTATTACATTTGTCCAAAAAAACACACAAGAAAACGAGTGCAGAAAACGCAATGAAAGCGAAAGCGCACGAGTCGCACACTTATTTCCCTGTCAAGTAGGTTTAGTTTGTACACATTAGAAAAAAAGTTTTAAAAAAAAAGTGATTGCCTACCTTCCTACCCTATTTTTTGGGGCTATGTTACCGTAACCACACCTATTTTTTTGTTTGGCCTAAGCCTAAACCAAATGGCATATTTCAATACGACACTATGTATGCTATGTATGTTCCATAAGTTTCAACAAAATGTGACTTAAAATGTCTAAATATCAAGAGAAATATTCTGGCACTCAAATCTTGGTAGTACTGCCCCCTTTACCAAAATGAGATTTGTAAACCACACAATTAAGCCATCCATCCGTCCACAAAGACAATCCACAAGAAAGAAAACCTTGAAGCAGAAGTGAAGGCATAGAAGTACGCATTGTTGATGTCGACACGCCTGGCTGACTCCTCCACGAATCTTTCGCACGCGCCAAATACCCGGATGCAAGCGGCGCCATTTATCGTTTCACTGAAGTGGGCGTAGATAGGGGACCGAGACGTAGATTCCAGCCTCCTCATCTGGCGGGAACTTGGCACGTAGAATTTCTGGAAAAGGGATTACCATGTTCAGTGGAGATCCCATTTTAAACATCACCAAAAAAAAAACCGATTAAAAAGACGACCAAAAAAACGACCAAAAAAACCGACCAAAAAAACGACACCAAAAAAACGACCAAAAAAATGACCAAAAAAAACCAACAAAAAAAACGACACAAAAAACCGACGAAAAGAACGACCAAAAAAAACGACCAAAAAAACGACCCAAAAAACCGACCAAAAAAACCGACCAAAAAACCCGAAAAAAACCGACAAAAAAACCGACCAAAAAACCGACCAAAAAAACGACCAAAAAAACGACACAAAAAAACCGACCAAAAAAACGACACAAAAAAACGACCAAAAAAACCGACCAAAAAAAACGATTAAAAAAAACCGACCCAAAAAAAAAGAACAAAAAAAAGTCCAAACAAGTCGCGTAAGGCGAAAATACAATATTTAGTCAAGTAGCTGCCATTTTTCAGCAAGACCGTATACTCGTAGCATCGTCAGTCCACCGCTCATGGCAAAGGCAGTGAAATTGACAAGAAGAGCGGGGTAGTAGTTGCGCTAAGAAGGATAGCACGCTTTTCTGTACCTCTCTTTGTTTTAACTTTCTGAGCGTGTTTTTAATCCAAACATATCATATCTATATGTTTTTGGAATCAGGAACCGACAAGGAATAAGATGAAAGTGTTTTTAAATTGATTTGGACAATTTAATTTTGATAATAATTTTTATATATTTAATTTTCAGAGCTTGTTTTTAATCCGAATATAACATATTTATATGTTTTTGGAATCAGCAAATGATGGAGAATAAGATAAACGTAAATTTGGATCGTTTTATAAATTTTTATTTTTTTTTACAATTTTCAGATTTTTAATGACCAAAGTCATTAATTAATTTTTAAGCCACCAAGCTGAAATGCAATACCGAACCCCGGGCTTCGTCGAAGATTACTTGACCAAAATTTCAACCAATTTGGTTGAAAAATGAGGGCGTGACAGTGCCGCCTCAACTTTCACGAAAAGCCGGATATGACGTCATCAAAGACATTTATCAAAAAAATGAAAAAAACGTATGGGGATTTCATACCCAGGAACTCTCATGTCAAATTTCATAAAGATCGGTCCAGTAGTTTAGTCTGAATCGCTCTACACACACACACAGACACACACACACACACACACACACACACACACATACACCACGACCCTCGTCTCGATTCCCCCCCTCTACGTTAAAATATTTAGTCAAAACTTGACTAAATATAAAAAGAAAGGAGTCTTTAAAGTGAGGTAAATGTACAGGCGCTATGAACTAAAAGTCTGAAAAAGCAGCAAGGCCCTAAAAAGGGAGATATATTAAATCGCGAAGGGGTATCAGTCTCGTCTCAGTGATGGAGACGACAGAATGTAGCAAATAATTTCACTGAAAATTGCGATGACTGTCTTAAAAAGGCTACTTGAATATCAAAGCTCAGAATCCAATGGCATTCTTTACTTATTTTTGATACAAGTCCCTGTACTCAAGCCAAAGAACATTTGTCGTGTAATTGACGGATTGAGATCAAAACTTAAGCATAATTAATTAATTTGGTTGTTTGATCGACGAAAAATACGTGAAAATGCATACGTTACCAACCAAGGGACATCACTTAGACGACAGAGTTGCCTCCCCTGTCGGCTTACACGGATAATTCCTTCTTTGACGCATGTAAACGAAATGCATTCGTATAGTTCATTCCGCGACTTCAAATGGATCTAAAATAAGTTGTAATGCTTACAAGTGTAGGCTCTGCAAATTTTGAGGCTTAAATGCCTCTGAATTTTGAGCTATGAATTTAACAAACTAAAGTTCAAAATTACCACAATACCTGCACAAGGTAGTAAAGCACCATCACAGGTGTGGCTGCCGCCATGAAGATCGGAGTTGTGTAGGAGATGACGATCAGCACACTGATCACAGTGAACAGCTGCTGCACGAACATCAGAACCAGCTTGGCCATCTGTCCGTCAATGGTGTCCACGTCTCGCGAGAAGCGGTTCATGACGCGGCCGAGCGGCGTTGTGTCGAAGAAGTTCATTGGCTGTCGCATGATGTTAGCCAGCATGTTGGTGTGAAGTCTTTTGGAAGCCGCGACCATGCGTAGACTGATGTTGGCCACGAAAACCAGCGTGGCAATGCCTGAAACATTTTGGAAAATGGTTGTTACTGAGAAGCATGTTGGAATGGAGACAAGAGTACGGACATCATGCATACGGTATCAATTGAAAATTTTCATCTAAATTTTAATTTGATTATATACTTACCCAACTCACATACAGCAATTTACTCCAGTTTAGTGCTAGGACGCTGAATAGCATCACCTTGGTAACAAGGGGAGGTCACCCTAAAAAAGAGCTACCTTGACCCCTTAACATGACAAAGTCACGCGTGACTTCCTGACCTTGCCGCCATTTTTGAATCATTCAATCGAAAGCGAACATAGAAAAATTTCCCTCTTTTTTAGGAAAAAACACCCATAAAACCCCAAAAGCGGGGCAGGCGGGCGGGTATCAACTATGTGAGTTGGGTAAGTATATAATCAAATTAAAATTTAGATGAAAATTTTCAATTAAATTACATATCTTATCCCAACTCACATACAGCAGAATGCTAATGAAGGAGGTGGGAAAACAAAATTCCACTTGTCCAGCAGCGACAATGGCTGGTAGGGAGCTACTGCCATCATGACGAGTGCTGGCCACATCTCGCAGGTAAAAGTTGATGAAGACGCCCTGCGATTTCCAGTAGGCAGCGTCTAGGACCTCTGCCAGCCTGCCTGAGCGGAGGACTGCCAGAGAAGTAGCCCAGGCTCTGGCTTCATGAGTTCTTGACAACTTCATAGGAAGGACAGAATGCCCAATCCCAACTTGTCTGTGCCACCACGCATACGCTTGTTTAATAAGCGTAGAGACCCATCTTACCAAAGTGACCCGCGACAAGTCCTTGCTCCTTTCAGTGTTAACTGAGATGAAGAGCAGTTTTTGGTCCCTAGACCTAATAGGCGTGGTACGGGATAAGTAGCTGGTAAGAGTACGAACAGGACAATTGACCATATCAGGGTCACCAGACGCAAGAATCCCACTTAAAGGAGGAATGCGAATAACAGAGGAGGACAGACCATGTTTTTGGTTTTCGGCAAGGAACCCCAGCCGAAATCTTAAAACAAAAGAGCCATAGCTCTCACAAGAAATATCCTTAGCCAGGCCTGAAAAGAGCGTGCACCTCACTGCCTCTACGGCAGAGGCTAACAAAACGAGGAACAAGGCTTTACGAGTCAAGTTAGCTAAGCTCGCTGAAGTTAAAGGTTCGAAATCCGAAGAGGCTAGAAACTTGCGTACCAAAAAATAAGTCCCACACGGGAAGAGGGGACTTAGCCTTCGTAAAACCAATCGCTGCCCCCTTAAGAACACTATCGATTACACCGCCCAGGTTAATGCTATGCCCTAATTGCTTCAGAGTAGAAGAAATGGCTGAGCGCCTGACTCTCAAAAAAGAAGGAGCCAAGCCCTGAGGAGCCAAACACGAGAGATGATTTGCTACATGCATAGAGCGAGGAGAAGTAGCAGTAACTCCATTCTCCGAGCACCACTTTGTCCAAGCTGACCAGTGTGACACATAAACAGTGCTGGTCGATTCCCTGTGGGCCTTTTGGACAAAGCCTACAGTAGCGTCTGAGGAGCCAGAACGGCGCAGCGACCTAGAAAGAAGAGAGGGCCGTCTGCGAGGCGAAGGAGGACGGGGAACCAATGTTGGCTGGGCCACCAAGGGGCCACCAACACCAAGCAAGGCTGTCCCCGCTCCGCCTTCCTGAGAACCTTTCCCAAGAGATGAAACGGGGGGAAAGCATAGTCTATCAGACGCGACCAGTTTACTTCGAGGGCGTCTGTTTCCCTCCCCTCTGGGTCTGGAAAGGGGGAGACAAAGACCTGAAGCCTGCAGGAGAATCTTGTCACAAACAGATCGACTGTAGGCTTGCTGAAATGCCACCCAGACGTTGTAGGACATGATGAGTCGGAGTCTACTCCGTGTGCATAGTACGCGACGGGCGACTGAGGTAGTCCGCAAGAACGTTGAGTTTGCCTGGGATGTACTTCGCTGACAACAGAATAAGGTGCTGGCTGCCCCAGGCAAGAATCTGACCTGACCTGACAGAAAGAGCGAGAGACAAAGTGCCTCCCTGTTTGTTGATATAAGCCGCCATGGTCGTGTTGTCTGTGCGAACCCCAATTTGTTCGTTCCTGACCATAGACAGAAACGATTGGAGTCCCAGGAAAACAGCCCCTAACTCTAGGGCATTAATGTGCCCCCCACTCTGCGTCTCGTTCCACAGACCTGACGCAGTGTGAACAGAAAGATGGGCACCCCAGCCCTCCATAGACGCGTCTGTGAACAGAAACTCGTCCGGGGGGGGGGGGGGGGGCAAACGAGATTGGCACTCCCTGTGAAATCCCAGGGAGCAGCCACTGCCTCGTTGTGTGCCGAAACCAGCTTTCAAGAGAGACTACTGTCTCCCAGCCCTGAAGAGAAGGCTTCCACAGCGAACTCAGGGCAGCCTGAAATGGCCGCCTGTGGACACTGCCTAAGGGCACAAGAGTGGCCATCGATTCCATTTGGCCAAGAAGAGAGGTCAGAACACGTACAGCCGCTCTCTTTATCAAGGACAGAGTACGCAACAGACTTTGCAACCTGTCCACCCTTCTCTGTGAAGGGCGTACCCGCCAATCGACGGTGTATGTCTTTGCGTGTGGAAGAAAAACAACCCCAATGCTAAAAACGTCTGTGCCAAACCTAGGCTTAGCCACATGATGGTGTTTAGTTCTTTCCGTAACCTCTTAGAAAGAAAAGCTGAAACTAAGGAATTCCTGCGAGTCCTTTGTGCTGCGCAGCGAAAGTCGCTGACAGAAGCCACTGCCTCAAGAGGTAGGCTTAGCCGGAAAAGTTCCGACTGAGAGGTTACGAGCAATGGCTCAGTGAGCCTAAAAATTTAGTCAGAATGTGAGCCCATAATCTGGACATGTTCTGGCGACTTGTCGGAAACCAAAGCTTATGACCCCAATGAGAAAGCGCAATTCCGTAAGCCGTAAAAGCTGAGATAGTTTTAACAGCCTGCCTTGTTTTTCACCACAGAGGCAAAAAACAAAAAATTGAGGCCTTAGCAACTTCACCCTAGAAGGTGAAAAATAAGAGGTATGCCGCACCAAAGATGGGCGTACATACCGCGAAGCTGCCTAAGGCAGAGGGTTTACCCCAATGTTTGATTGCTTAGCTTCGTATCCTGCCAAAATAAAGGCCAAATGTGGCCAGCCTACGCAGAACACAGCTTCTCCCAGACGATGAACCACAAAAAGCAAAGAGCGGAGTAGATCCGCCTCTTGTTTGCAACCTGAGCCAAGCAATGTGCCAAGAAAAGCGCTGGGAGGCTCCGCTGTTCAAAAGACTTTAGCCAAAGTAGCTAGAAGCGACATGACATCTTTCTCCCGTGCGTCACGACGAAACTCGAAGTTAACAAGAGCAGAGAAGATAGAGCTCTATAAAAAATCTTGCAAAGTTTCCGAAACAGAGGATAACTTGAAAAAATCATGTGCTTATTCCCCCAGAGACAAGAAAGAGGACTCAGTATAACATACTGTTCTACTGTAGCCGTCTTCCCTACCAGAATAGTGACAACTTTCTCTACCGCATCGTCACGAAACCTGAACGGGTCTAAAGACGACGCGATCAATCTCGACAGAGATCTCTGCAAAGTCTCAGAGAGAGACGATAACTCAAGCAAGCGTAAGCCAGTTACTCCAAAGACAAAAGAGAATTCTCCGAAAACGGGACTACTCTGTCTCTGCTGTATCATCTTGCCTAAGGACTGCAAGTTCCGGAAAAGTGGAACGAGGCAAGGCAAACGAGCCAATCAAATTGACTGAATTATGCAGCAGTGTAAACTTCTTAGCCAAACCAGCAGGCAAAGCTGAGACTAAAAACAAAGCACGGTAAGGCTGCGCTGAATCAGGAGCCAGACCTTGTGCTGTTACCCACGGTACAGCGTGAAACGCACCGCCATACTGCCCAGTAGTCAGTAGCATAGACAGCTCAAACGCTACCAACGGGAATTTCCGAAAACGGGAATTTCCGAAAACGGAACTGTTGTTTCCAGTCCTTCGCAGAACGGGAATCCCCCAAAGCGGAAGGAGGCTGGGCAACAAGCCTACAAGCGTTGCCGCACCCTCCTCGAACTACCGTGAAGTAACTTCCGCCGCCAAAGCCAGTGCTAGCGGAAGTTCAACCAGTACACGGAAGTTGGCATCTTCGTCAACCTGAACAGAAGCACCAAAATCCGACTCATAATCCCGCACATCCGTGCAACAAGGCAACGAACTTCCGCCCTGACTACAATAGTCAGGCGAAGCGTCACCCAGAAGAGACGACACACGAGGGATGCGATACCCAAGCAGTGTATCCCTAGGGACTGCTTTCCTGCCCAGAGGGCGGAAGCGGGGAATGTCACCCCCTCCTCAAAATACCGTGAAGCCACTTCCTCCGCTAAAGCCAGAGCTTGCGGAAGCTTAGTCGGTATGCGGAAGTTGACATCTTCGTCACCCTGGACGGAAGTGCCAAAATCCGACTCGTAGTCCCTCACTTCCGTGAAGTCAGGCAAGACACTTCCGCCGTGACTACCATAGTCCGACGAAGTGTCGCCCGGAAGAGACGCCCACGAGGGATTTTATACCCAAGCGGTACGTCTCTAGGGACTGCTTCCTGCCTGTAAGGCGGAAGCGGGGAAAGCTGTGAAAGCTGTGCTGCCGCACCAACCGCTCCTCTAGGGAGTGTCGGAGGACGCACTTCCCCTGTTCAGTCAGAGACCGAACGCGTATCTGGGCTTTTCCCTCGATCTAGACGTTCACTCTATCGGAACGACGTAGACCTAGGGCCTAAGCTTTCGCGCACACGAACCGGTGTGGCTACTCTCTCCAAACACGCACTTCGTTTTGGCCGGAGAACCCGGTTACTGGCGAAGTATAAATACCTTGATCGTCGTCAGTCCAAGAGGCCCAGGCACACATCGTAGAGCTTCGGCTCTGATATCTTTGACCCAAATTGCTCTAAGCAGAGAGGTCGTTAAACTGTATTTTCGTCGAGTCCAAGAGGCCTGGGAACACAGCAGGGAAACACCACGGCTGCCCTCAACGAGGCGTGACCGTCGGCGGACGTAAAAGTGGAGGAAGGCGGAACACACACCCTGGCAAGGGAACGCACACCTCCCACACCGGAAGGCAAAGACACATCTCAGCCTTGGTAGACGAAAACTCGGCTGAAAGAGAGGATATCTGAGCACTCAAGGAGTGCAAAATAGCATAAACATCCTGCTTCTCGCTAACAGGGCCTGAACCGGACAAGACCGGTGAAGCAGCTGAAAGCAAACTAGGCATAGCCGGAGAATTAGGTAAGTCTATCGCACATCAAACGAGGATTTAGTACAGGATCTGTGACTTTAATCAAAGCTTAACATGCCGAACTCTACGACTTACGAGAAGGCTTCTTTGTGGGAGAAGGCTCGGCCACCGACTTAGCATTTTTATTCTTTCCTTATCCGACATGGCGAACGGAAAAAATGTAAACAAAGCTAAGTATTCGACCAAACCTAAGTCACAAAACGATAACAAACGACAAAAAAGCTCACCCAAACACACAGTAGGAGCAGAGGGACCGTGTGCAAGTACCAAGGCAGGGTCTGACAAAGGCAGAAGTCAGACAAACCGGCTGAAAGCCGGAGCAAAATCAAAACACGTCTGTAGACACAGACCGCTGGAGAGTGAATGATTCAAAGATGGCGGCAAGGTCAGGAAGTCACGCGTGACTTTGTCATGTTAAGGGGTCAAGGTAGCTCTTTTTTAGGGTGACCTCCCCTTGTTACCAAGGCGATGCTATTCAGCGTCCTAGCACTAAACTGGAGTAAATTGCTGTATGTGAGTTGGGATAAGATATGTAATTTAATAAAGCTTAGTGTATACTTTCTTTCAAATAGTCGCATCCAACATTGTCTTTTAATGTAAACTTATGGCTACGAAGATATTCATTGCTATGAGGTACGAATACGTGCAACAAAACATTCTTTCCCCAAAGAGATCTTATAAACGGCACAACAACACAAATAGCCAGCGAGGTATACGTAGGTTTTAGAGCTCTCACGGGTTCAACATTCTTTGGAACATTTTAAAAATGCCCGCTATTCTTTTGAGAATCCGAATGAACCAACAATTTGCAGTGAATTGTCTGGCACTGTATTGTACAAGGTAACAGACCTTAGAGTCAGCGAGGTATGTGCAGGTATTTGATATTTCACGATTCATTTTACGATTACAATTACTTTATTATGAGTATTTGAAATGTCAATAATATTTTGAATATCATAAACTAAGCAATAGTGCAAAGCCAATTGATTAATCTGCCTTGTCGAGAAGTCAAAGACAGTTTAACATACAAAGTATTGTGTATTCTTCGGAGTTAAGTCTTACACACTGCCCAGATTCTTTTGAACTTTCAAATGCAATCCTGCGAACTTTCGATAATCCTAGCGTACCAGAGAACATGCAAAGAAATTAATCACGCTACCTTGCAGAAGACCTAAGATACTGTAGACGGCGAGGTATGTGTATGTTTTGGCGTTGTAGTCAGGGGTGTCTGACAGCGTGCCGTTTCTTAGCAACGGGTCTTCAGTCCACATGGATAACCAGATCGAGGCCACGATGCCAAGGCCCTGTAACGTGAATAATCAGAACTTGCATTCGTGCGCATGTTCATCAGCTGCTGTGTTATTTGGCCCTTGTACATTATGAAAGATTGTGTGCTAATAGTTTGAGAAAAAGATATATGTTGATTTCCTTGATTCGCAAGCTCATATCTTACAAGTAAAGCTTTTAGTATGATAACACTATGACTGTGGGTGCGTCTATGACTGATAACTTGAATCTGATATGTGACCCTCCACCACGAAATGAGTCGCATGTCACCTTTGCATGATTTTCATATTTTTACATTTTCCTAAAGAGTTTTGTATGCTCTATCCAGTGGTGAAAACCGTTTTAGAAAAGAGCGAAAACTGTTTGAGTTATAAGCCTGTGACTAAGGTGACCCTCACACTGTTACCAGACACTCCCCGGACTTATATTAAGCCTAGCGCAGAACCGCGCGAGGTGACATGCGACTCATTTCGTGATGGAGGGTCACATATTTCTATAAAAACGGTAATAGATTCGCTTTATAATTCATCCTTGTTGTTTTGAAATAACCATACCGTAAAATGTACAACTTTTGGCTACCGAACAATGCTGCGATACTCTTTTCAACAAAAAGTAGAAATAAGTACGTTCCTGCAAGCATTCACTGGTGTTTGGATTATTAGATCGTATAATTATTAGTGATAACCAACATGAAGCTTTGAATGAGAGATAGTTTGCTTAAGAATACATTCCACAGTAGTGGTGTTGAAAATGTGAATGTATTCTTCGGATACAATATCACATACAATGGTTCATCTCGTGATTACGGCTGAGCAGCCAATCCGGTCATGTTTAGAGACGACTTTCACTGCTGGAATATCCCACGTGAAACGAGAATTTATGTTCCCACGTCTACGTGTAAACCTCTACATTACTGTTTTGGGGGAAATTACTATTTATTTCAATTAAGCGTTTTTCTGGTATTCAGTGGGTACATTTTGACCACAAACTGCGTATAGCTTGTTTGTTCGTTCATGGGCTGAAACTCCCACGGCTTTTACGTGTATGACCGTTTTTACCCCGCCATTTAGGCAGCCATACGCCGCTTTCGGAGGAAGCATGCTGGGTATTTTCGTGTTTCTATAACCCACCGAACTCTGACATGGATTACAGGATCTTTTTCGTGCGCACTTGGTCTTGTGCTTGCGTGTACACACGGGGGTGTTCGGACACCGAGGAGAGTCGGCACACAAAGTTGACTCTGAGAAATAAATCTCTCGCCGAACGTGGGGACGAATTCACGCTGACAGCGGCCAACTGGATACAAATCCAGCGCGCTACCGACTGAGCTACATCCCCGCCCTGCGTATAGCTGCCGCCATGGGAAATTCTTACGATCGGTCTCCTTCAAAAAATTTTAAGTTTTGATAAAATGAAGGTGTACGTCAGATACAATAACTGTGCATGAGGGTGTATTGCTAAGCCACTTTTCTTTCTTCAATCGGCCGCTCGACAATGAGGCCAATAGAGATGTAGGGGTGTATTGCTAAGCCACTTTTCTTTCTTCAATGGGCCGCTCGACAATGAGGCCAATAGAGATGTAGGGTTGTATTGCTAAGCCACTTTTCTTTCTTCAATCGGCCGCTCGACAATGAGGCCAATAGAGATGTAGGGGTGTATTGCTAAGCCACTTTTCTTTCTTCAATCGGCCGCTCGACAATGAGGCCAATAGAGATGTAGGGGTGTATTGCTAAGCCACTTTTCTTTCTTCAATCGGCCGCTCGACAATGAGGCCAATAGAGATGTAGGGGTGTATTGCTAAGCCACTTTTCTTTCTTCAATCGGCCGCTCGACAATGAGGCCAATAGAGATGTAGGGGTGTAGGGAGTACAATAAGGAAACGAGAAGGAAAACGTCTTACTTGATAGACGATAAGCATGACGACCACAGTGATGCTTGACCACAGTCCGTAAGCCCGTGCAAAGTCCACCAACACTGACCGCTTGATCTGAAAGACAGAAAAACAAATATCGTTTCATTTCTGGAGTGAAGGATTAGAGAATAGACCCGTCGACGGATAATTATGTTGCTCTCCCTGCACCAAAAGTAAACATTAGACAACATTTAGTGATCTTCATACCACACAGCTTTCAGTAATAACCTATGCCTTTATTACCAAAACAATGTTGATATCAGTAACCTATTTGGCTTTTTAGGTGGTCTGCTAGCGCACTTGAATTTATATATTTTTTTAGCAATAATAACTAAAGTCAAGGGGTTTCAATGTTTTCTTTTATTTAACACTTTTGGTGAAGAAAGAACACTGCGGAACAAAAGTCGCGCTACCCCAGTGTGTTCGGTTTTTTTTGTTTTTTTTGTTTTTTTTGTTTTGAATTCGCTTTTGTTTTTAATATATCATTAATTTCCATTAACTTGTTCAACTGACACTATGTGTGTGGCAGATAGTCACCTGGCTGGATATAGTGGAAAGGTTACTTTTGGTGGTCACATTAGATATTATGTTTTTTGGAAAGTTCGTTTTATTTGCAGCCACAGTTCGGTAAACAACAAATGGCTAAACCCAACCCCCTAAGAATGAGAAGCGTTTTTGCAACATGACCCATATTCTGCAAAAATGCAGCCATGACGCAGGGGGTAGGTTACAAAAAAACGTCATGTACCGCTTGACTGCATACGGATATAAGCAAATTATATCTTAAACGAAAGCTAAAGATTGTTGCCATCAGACAGCAAGTAAAATGCCTAATTCGTATACACAGTTTTATTTTTAACAACATCTGTATAACATGCGGACGACAAAACAGGACATGCCATTTTCTCAATCGATATGTATAGCTAACTGAACGCCTGGTTGAAACCGCAATCAAAAACATCTTGAAAATTGTTTATTCTCACAGCTAGAATTATTTTACATCAACAATTGTTAATTTACCGAGGAAAACAACAGTCACATAAGATACATAATGGATGATTTTAAATCAACTCCGAAAACCGAACCGGGTCGAAGCAAAAAAGAGTTTACACATACACAGGCTTGAAAAAGGATAATTTGGTTCAATCTGTTAGATTTTTACCCATAACGTTAAAGATCAGCTCAATATAAAAGGAAAGTAATCATTGTAAAAGGATTTAGCTATCGCAAAATAATTCAACTTCCGGTTTTACCACATGGCGTCCATAATATTATCAATTTATTACATAGCGTGCATTTGTCAGAAATTATACTAATTGTTAGAAGCGATCTTAAAGTGAAAGTAACGTTTAATAAAAGTATTTATTTATTGATTGATTGATATATGACTAAAATAATGGACATGTAATTTAAACGTACAAAACGATATTTTGTACACTACCTCTCTAAAAAAACGCAACTATGACCGACCGATATGTATGTGTAAATTATGTCATTGTTAGTGATGAAAACGGGTTTTCTTTAAAAGATAACACGCAAACTGTGAAGTTCAAGCCCATAAATGATTTTAGTACGACTTCTTCAAAACAGGTCTGTTTTTCACTCCACCAGTTTCAGTTTTTTTTTTTTTTTTTTTTTTTTTTTTTTTTTTTTTCGTTTTTTTTGTTTTTTTTTTTAAATCTCAGTTGCATGCAGGCTGCTTCAACCCTTTCTTTTTTGCCTTTTTTGTTTTTTTTTTTTTTTTTTTTTGTTGTTGTTGGCGGGGAGCATCCTTCTTCATTGATTTTTTTTTTTTTTTTTTTAATTTTCTTTTTGAGTAATGTTTTTACTATAACATTAACATTACTATATCTAAATGTATTTTAAGCAACTTTTCTATATAACAATTCCCTCTCAAAAATGCATACAATATCCAGAGGGGAGCCATATCTATAAATACCAACACACATTTTGGCTATCACAATCAAATAATTCACATAACTTATTAGTGCCTTGGAACTTTGTGAATTTTCAAATACGCCCAAAAAAACTTCCTTTACGGTAATTTTAATAATCATATTATATTTACAATTCACTTTATCTTCAACGCATTTCCAAATGGACATAATTTTCGGGCAAAAGTAAAAAAAATGTTCAATATAATCAATTTCGTTCTCACAGTGAGTACAGCAATTACTCACGGAAATGCCCAGTGTGTTCGTGTTTATTTCTTTCTTTCTTTATTTGGTGTTTATCGTCGTTTTCAACCACGAAGGTTATATCGCGACGGGGGAAGGGAGGAGATGGGATAGAGCCACTTGTCAATTGGTTCTTGTTCACAAAAGCACTAATCAAAAATTTGCTCCAGGGGATTGCAACGTAGTACAATATAAGTATGACCTTACTGGGAGAATGCAAGTTTCCAGTACAAAGGACTTAACATTTCTTACATACTGCTTGACTAAAATCATCACAAAAAATTGACTATATTCTATACAAGAAACACTTAACAAGGGTAAAAGGAGAAACAGAATCCGTTAGTCGTCTCTTACGACATGCTGGGGAGCTTCGGGTAAATTCTTCCCCCTAACCCGCGGGGGATGTTCGTGTTTATGTGAAATCAGTCCACTGCATTTCTGTCAGAATGACCGATGTCTTTTACACGTCCCACAGCGGTGACATGGTTGGGGTGAAGGGGTGGGGGCGGAAGTGGAGGGACATGGATACTGTGTCTGAGTGTCACATAGTTTTGACCCGTGTCCGACCCGGTCTGGATTCGAACCCGTGACCCGAGGACCACAAGGTCAGTTAGCTACCAACTGCCACAGCAGACACCCACAGACTTTCAAAGAGCGAGCGTTACCTTGCCCTGTTCTGATTTCTCCTCAAAGAGCGAGCATTACCTTGCCCTCTTCTGATTTCTCATCAAAGAGCGAGCGTTACCTTGCCCTGTTCTGATTTCTCCTCAAAGAGCGAGTGTTACCTTGCCCTGCTCTGATTTCTCCTCAAAGAGCGAGCGTTACCTTGCCCTGTTCTGATTTCTCCTCAAAGAGCGAGCATTACCTTGCCCTGTTCTCATTTCTCCTCAAAGAGCGAGCATTACCTTGCCCTGTTCTGATTTCACCTCAAAGAGCGAGCGTTACCTTGCCCTGTTCTGATTTCTCCTCAAAGAGCGAGCGTTACCTTGCCCTGTTCTGATTTCTCTTCAAAGAGCGAGCATTACCTTGCCCTGTTCTGATTTCTCTTCAAAGAGCGAGCGTTACCTTGCCCTGTTCTGATTTCTCTTCAAAGAGCGAGCATTACCTTGCCCTGTTCTGATTTCTCTTCAAAGAGCGAGCATTACCCTGCCCTGTTCTGATTTCTCTTCAAAGAGCGAGCATTGCCTTGCCCTGTTCTGATTTCTCCTCAAAGAGCGAGCGTTACCTTGCCCTGTTCTGATTTCTCCTCAAAGAGCGAGCATTACCTTGCCCTGTTCTGATTTCTCCTCAAAGAGCTAGCATTACACCGGCACGGGTGGCCTAGTGGTAAGACGTCCGCCCCGTGATCGGGAGGTCGTGGGTTCGAACCCCGGCCGGGTCATACCTAAGACTTTAAAATTGGCAATCTAGTGGCTGCTCCGCCTGACGTCTGGCATTATGGGGTTAGTGCTAGGACTGGTTGGTCCGGTGTGAGAATAATGTGACTGGGTGAGACATGAAGCCTGTGCTGCGACTTCTGTCTTGTGTGTGGCGCACGTTAAATGTCAAAGCAGCACCGCCCTGATATGGCCCTTCGTGGTCGGCTGGGCGTTAAACAAACAAAAAAACAAAAAAACAAAAAAAAGCTAGCATTACCTTGCCCTGTTCTGATTTCTCCTCAAAGAGCGAGCGTTACCTTGCCCTGTTCTGATTTCTCCTCAAAGAGCGAGCGTTACCTTGCCCTGTTCTGATTTCTCTTCAAAGAGCGAGCATTACCTTGCCCTGTTCTGATTTCTCCTCAAAGAGCGAGCGTTACCTTGCCCTGTTCTGATTTCTCCTCAAAGAGCGAGCATTACCTTGCCCTGTTCTGATTTCTCCTCAAAGAGCTAGCATTACCTTGCCCTGTTCTGATTTCTCCTCAAAGAGCTAACATTACCTTGCCCTGTTCTGATTTCTCCTCAAAGAGCGAGCGTTACCTTGCCCTGTTCTGATTTCTCTTCAAAGAGCGAGCATTACCTTCCCCTGTTCTGATTTCTCTTCAAAGAGCGAGCGTTACCTTGCCCTGTTCTGATTTCTCTTCAAAGAGCAAGCATTACCTTCCCCTGTTCTGATTTCTCTTCAAAGAGCGAGCATTACCTTGCCCTGTTCTGATTTCTCCTCAAAGAGCGAGCGTTACCTTGCCCTGTTCTGATTTCTCCTCTGTGATCAGCGTGCTGACGGGGTTCTTCTTGACGTCATCTTCGTCGTCATCGTCATTTCCGCCAGCGGGGCGAGGGTGGCGCTGCAAGGACTCTTCCAGACGTGACCTGACATGCGAAAAAAATATAATAGACACGCAAAATATTAACACTCTAAGCAGAAGTAGTCTACTGTTAAAAACACAGTTCTGTAACTAGTTGTGAACACTGTAGGCTACTATCTAATTCTACCAGCAAAAGTCGCACACATAGCAAACACCATGTGAGCTACTTTTGTTAGTAGAATTGAATAGTAGTCAGTTGACACAGTGTTCACAATTGGTTACAAAAAGTGTGTGTCCAAAAGTGGAACGCTTTAGTTTAGAGTGCTGTAACTAGTTTTGAGCACCTTGTGACAGTACTATGTTATACTAGGCTTAGCAAACGTAACACACAGTGTTCACTTGTGTTCAATTGAACACTTGTGAACACTATGTGTTTCCTATGCGTGCCTCTTTTGCTAGAAGAACTATATACCATATGTCACAAAGTGTTCAAAACTTGTTACAGAAATGTGTTCAAAAATGGAAAACTTCTCTTCAAAATGTATGAACGTAGGCGTGTTCTTATTATTCTTAATAATTCACTGTGCTTTACTCACTTCAGGTTCTTCTTCCGGCGCCGGAAGTACTCCTCTTCGTCAGCTGACGTCAGACCGTCTGACGTCACGTATTCCACTTTTTCCAGCATCTGGTATCGGATCTTTTGAACTGGACACCACGGAAGGAAACGAAAAGGGTAGAGCAAAAGAGTCATCAATCATTCAATAACACAGCTTCTACATGAGACAATAATTATGTGTTGGATTTTCTCTACCGTCCACTATCACAGCCACCACTTCTTTTGGTCATTCGTTTGTCTGAAATTTCTGTTGTCAGTTCTGGGCACGAATAGAAGAATCATGATAGCTTGCCTCATTTCGTCCTAAAAACAATAACGATGTACATCTAGCTTTAACCTTGACCCATAATTATTGGGTACTGATCTTGACCTATGTTGCTTTTGACATGTCCGCGACTTCTCTGATTATGTCTCTTCCATGCTCGCTCTTTGATTCAGTTACTGGGTCATCAAAGTCGTCATCATCCTCCCTGGGCAGGTATGTCTTGAGGTATGCTCTCTCCCCTCTTTCCCTTCCCCTCCTTCCTCCATCTACACCTACCCCTCTCTCTCTCTCTCTCTCTCTCTCTCTCTCTCTCTCTCTCTCTCTCTCTCTCTCCTCCGTCTACCCCTACCCCTTCTCTCTCACTCTCTCTCTCTCTCTCATCCGGACGCCCTGCGGCAATCCACCAACACGGATTCTTTTAGAACCAAATATTCTTTCCATTTAATGAACTCTATGAACAAATAAACTTGATTGGTATGTTTTCTTTGTATACAGTTGTTCATTATCGGAATTATGGTTTATTGTGACAAAATCACGAAGATTTGGCTCTGTAATACATTGTTTTGCTGAGCTAATGTATTGTTGGGTTACTTTCCGTTTATCTTCATTGCTTTACACCCAATTTTGAACACTACCTTATGATCTACAATGCTTCTACATAATGCGCTTCATGTACATAAACTTATATGTTCTACCATTAATGTTTTTATGTAACCTTTTTTTTTCTTTTTTTTTTCTCTCTCTAGTCATAGTTATAGTAAAATAGTTTAGTCCCTCTTTAGGGCGAGCTATGCTTATTCTTGTCACCCTCGAAAAATAAAGATTTGTCATTGTCATTGTCATTGTCATCCTCTCTCTCTCTCCTCCATCTACCCCTACTCTCTCTCTGTCTCTGTCTCTGTCTCTGTCTCTGTCTCTGTCTCTGTCTCTGTCTCTCTCTCTCTCTCTCTCTCTCTCTCTCTCCCTCCTACTCACTCTCTGGGTCATCGAAGTCGTCGTCATTCTCCCTGAGGAGGTAGGTCCTGAGGTACTGGGCGAAGGGTCCGTCGCGACTCATGAGGTCGTCGTAGGTGCCAGCCTGCAGAACCTTTCCCCGATCCATCACCACGATGTAGTCAGCAGACGGCAGCCAGTGAACCGTGTGTGTCACGAACAGGCGGGTCTGAAAAGTATTATCATTTACTTTGCCTTTTTGCTATTTCATGTGCCTGTTTCTTTGTTTATTTCCGTGTTTTTTCCCTTGTACGTGCGCGCGATAGCTGTCGCGGTGTATGAGTGCGACTACACGTGCCTTGGCGTGTGTGTGCGAGTGTGCGAGGGTGCGAGGGCTGTATTTTGTATATTGATTATTTGATTGTATAAATGTGTCTCCAGGAATATGTTTTGTTTTAATCTTGTGTCGATACTATTTAATTCTGCCTCGCTATTAGCCATTGAGTATAGGCCTAACTGTTTTATCATCATTGCTTTGTTGTTGTTCTTTGGCCATTTACGTTGAATGACTTGTTATACATTGACATTGATAGTTTTATTCTTCTTCTTCTTCGTCGTTCGCTAGATAGTTTTATCATAAGAACCTTTTTTAATTCCTATTAACTCGATGTTCTTTAACTATATTTATACATAAATGCATATTGTAAAGCAGTATGCATTGTTAGAGGATTTTTTAGTAGCAGTGTTTAAATGTCGAAGCTGCTTTTCCCATTTTTACCCAAGAGACCGACTGTATATTGTGTTATTGTATTTGTCAGACTTGATTGTACTAAGTCCCTACACATGTTGTAATGCGCTTAGAGCCAAATATTTTTGTTTTTTGTAAAGGATAGGCGCAATATAAATACACTTTATTATTATTATTATTATTATTATTATTATTATTATTATTATTATTATTATTATTATTATCCCATTGCTGGAAAATTCTGGTCGCTTCCTCCCAGTGGAAAGCTAGCAGCAACAAGAGTCGCGCTACCCAGGTGTGTGCGTGTTTAGGTGTTATCAGCCACCTGCACTTATGGCAGAATGACCGAGGTCTTTTACGTGCCACTGTGATGAAACGGGGTTGGACATGGATACCGTTTCTGAGTCTGCATATAAAGTTGACCCGTGTACATCCCGACCTGGATTCGAACCCGGAACCTTAGGATCACAAGTTTAGTGCTCTACCAACTGGGCTAACCGGCTCCCCAAAAATGGTGCAGGAAGTGGGGGGTTTTCCCACCTGTTAACACATCTACCAAGACTATCACCCAGCTGCTGGGGATCCAATAGCTATGCCTGTGTGACCTCAGTTTGTTTGTTTGTTTCGCAATGGACTGAGACTCTCACGGCTTTTACGTGTATGACCATTTTTACTCAGTCATTTAGGCAGCCATACGCCGCTTTCGGGGGATGTGTCCTCAGTGTCCCTACACACGAGTGTGACGTACACCTACCTTGTGTCTCAAGAGTCCCGCCGAGCTGACGACCTTCTTGAAGATGTGCTTGCCCACGTTGCTGTCCACGGCAGACAGCGTGTCGTCCAGGAGGTAGATGTCGGCGTCGTGGTACACCGCTCGGGCCAGGCTCAGGCGCTGCTTCTGCCCTCCGCTTATGTTCACACCCTGAAATCATACGAGGGTTGTGTCAAAAGTTCGTAGCCTACATAATTATTTATGAAGGAGCTTAGCTACAGTTTTTGAAATTGGCACATATTTACATCCGCCTCTTATAAAGTCACAAGCGTTCAGCGGTACACTTTTGTGTAACGTTTTTAGTCAATCGCAAAGGATCTGCTTGGGTGCTTGTATTGTTTCTTCATAATGACTAACACCAAACAGTGGGGTTACGCTCCTCGGCAAGGCCTCACAGACAGCTCAATCATATTTGTTTAAACATAAAATCCCTTTCAAACACAAATTTTACACGTGCAAACGACAGGTGTCCACTGAATTTCACATGGTTATTTGATGACCTAGTAGTGCGTGAGGTTCGATAGAAGGAATAGTTTGCTGTGGAATTTAGTAGTCTTTATCAAGACCTTTGAAAAAATGGTGTTTTTTGTTTGTTTGTTTGTTTGCTTAACGCCCAGTCCACCACGAAGGGTGATATCAGGGCGGTGCTAGCTGCTTTGACATTTAACGTGCGCCACAAACAAGACAGAAGTCGCAGCACAGGCTTCATGTCTCACCCAGTCACATTATTCTGACACCGAACCAACCAGTCCTAGCACTAACCCCATAATGCCAGACGCCAGGCGGAGCAGCCACTAGATTGCCAATTTTAAACCCACGACCTCCCGATCACTGGGCGGATGCCTTACCACTAGGCCACCGTGTTGCGGTTGAAAAAATGGTAATGGCCTGCTTACCAAAAACCGATGTATCGAAGAATACAAGCCTCCCAAGTGTCGAACAACTGTTAAGTAAAACCAAGTACTAAGGAACCTCAAATAATCTATACCTTTTCACCGATTTCTGCAATGTCCCCTCCCGGCATGAGGTCAATGTCGGACTGCAGGGCACAGGCCTTGACCACCTTGCGGTACCAACGTTCGTTGTGCGGCAGTCCGAACAGGATGTTGTCACGGAAACTGCAGTTCTGGATCCACGGGTCCTGGGGCACGTAGGCTATGCCACTCTGAAAATACCGATTATGACGTACACCTGACCGTATCAGCGCAGTACTCTCTGTGCCAGTGCTTTTAATTTTAATTTGTGTAATTTAAAACTGCCAACATAAAACATCATCTAAAGTACGGAAAGGCAGGATTAGGTAGGGTAAGGTCATGTAAATAGAACATTACCTTTTCTTTATGGAGATTCGGGTTGTTTTTGCCCGGGAAAAGCGAGCTGTTACAGTGCAGCGCTGTACATTTATTTTTAAATTATTTAGTTTTCTTCGTTGATGAGTTCTTATTGATGTTTTATTAATGGGATAAGTAATAAGATAAGAAACGGGGCGAAATGACAGACTTTACATGAACACAGTAAGCTTACCTTTGAAAGTACTTCCACCCCTTGCGCAAACGTGCCTAATTTATTAGCAACTGAATTAGAAAATTGTCACAAACAGCAACAACAATACAGAGATTATTTTATTCAGGGAGAGTCTTTATAGCATTCACAGCTCATTTCCTCTAACTTTTATCTTTTTGTGAGCACTAACCTTGACTTCGACCGCCCATTACCCTTGTTTGCACTGACCATGATGACCTTGACCTGTATGACGCACTGACCTTGACCGTGACGTTGCCCTTGACCTTTTCCATTTCTCCCATAACGGCGGCCAGCAGCGATGATTTTCCTGCCCCCACTGACCCCACCACTGCAACCAGCTTCCCGGCCGGTACAGTCATTGATATGCTGCAGGTAGTCACATTTTACAAAAAAAGAGAGTCAGAACCCAAACTGACACGTAGGCTTCCACAAAGGTAAAATGGGTTATGAGATTTCACGACACTTTGGGAAATAAAA
>NC_090252.1:11853215-11865715 GCF_037325665.1 Littorina saxatilis | reverse complement strand
CATTATCGGAGATAAAGGCAGGCATTCTCCCTTTAATTCAAACACTGACATAATTATGTGGAAATATATATGAACCTACCGCTACCATGTCGGAGATAAAGGCAGGCATTCTCCCTTTAATTCAAACACTGACATATGTGGAAATATATATGAACCTACCGCTACCATGTCGGAGATAAAGGCAGGCATTCTCCCTTTAATTCAAACACTGACATATGTGGAAATATATATGAACCTACCGCTACCATGTCGGAGATAAAGGCAGGCATTCTCCCTTTAATTCAAACAATGACATATGTTGAAATATATATGAACGTACCGCCACCATGTCGGAGATGAAGGCAGGCAGCATGTTGAGAGGCTGACGCAGAATGTTGAAGAGAGACAGAGACACGAAGGCCACGTCAGGCTCCAGGATGTGCTTGTCGTTCAGCTGAACGTAGGTGATGAACGACGCCATGGTCACCTGGTCATCAAAGAAAAAATCAACAAACAAGAAATCAAAATACAAGAAAGGTAAGTTGTTGGAACGTTTGTTGACAAAACAATACTTAAAATTAACAGAAAAAGCAAAGTGGTAGATGTGGGTGTATTTGGTTTAAACAAGTTTATTCAATAAATTCCATTGGTACTATTACCGCATACATGAAATAAGGAACATGGAGCACAACAAGCTATGCTTATGAGCGTACTCTTAAAAGCAAATGAAATTTGGCGGACGATTTTAATATAACAAATTTGAAATAATGTCAAAATAATAATGGTAAATTATGGTAGACAAACATGTAACAATAAAAGGAAGAAAAAAACAAAAGAAAAAAAAACCAATGCTAAACTAACAACAGTACTCACACGCGCTCGCACACTCACTCGCACACACACGCATACATTGACTTCCACATGGGTGTATTTGGTGCTTACCATTCCATACAAGCAAAGCTGACAAAACACTGGTTTGGAGACAACAAATATTTGGTTAACAGGGCTGAGGTCAGTGCACGGAGCAAAACTGTGTGCCACCCTGTTGGATGGTAACAAGTCGCGGGGTATGATTGGTTGAAATCACAAAGAATCTCAATGTCAACCATTCCCCGAAATCGGCGTATGGCTGCCCAAATGGTGAGGTAAAAACGACCGTACTACATTATTTTCTTCTGTTCGAAATTGTCCATGTATGTTAAACTCGCCGAAAGGCTCGACTGGTCTTCTTCGAGACATGTGAGGATGTAATATTATAACACTGGGAAAACTAAACTCTCAACCTTCAAACTAAACTGTGCACAAACAAATATTGCAACAACTTTCATACAACGAAAGTTGTTGCAATAATTGTTTTTGCACAGTTTACATATGTCTACCGCAAACAATGTTTTTTACAGTTTACATCTGCATACCGCAACAATTTGTTTGCACAGTTTAAATCTGTATAATGCAAACAATGTTTTTGCACAGTTTAGATCTGCATACCACAAACAATGTTTTGCACAGTTTACATCTGCATGCCTCTATATGTTTGTAGTTGAGAACTTACGAGAACAGGCGAGCAGATCCAGCAGAAACTGTTGATTGTGTTGAGCATCGCCCCGGTACGCAGAAGTTTGACCTCTCGGTCTCGCAACACGTTGATCTTGTCTTCAAATGACTTCTCCCACGCGTACATCTTCAGCACCTGCAGACAAGTGGAGATACGGGGCACCTTGCTTATTATGAACTTCTTAAAGAGTGTTCAAAATTCATAATATGCGAGTTTTGGTAGTACCACTTTCAAAGATAATGTGAAAAAAGTGATATACGAATTCAAAAGAGAATTCAAATAAGGGGGAAGGTAGAGTGATATACGGCGATAGAATCGATGAGTTGCAACTCAGATCGCAAACACATATTGAGAGTGTATTGAGGGATTGAGGAGCGCTTGATAGCCGTTTTGTCGTCGAACGCCAAAAAAAAAGAGAGAGAAAGACAGGGACAGACAGACATAGACAATAAGAGAGAGAGAGAGAAGGGGGGGGGGGGAGAGAAAGAAAGAGGAAGAGAAGCAGAAAGAGAGATAGAAATAGAAAGAGGTGCAGACACACACAGAGAATGCGACAGACACGCACACGCACATACAGACACATAGATAACGAGTGGTAACACGAAAGTGGGGGAGGGGGCAGAACGCACAACAGAAACAGGAAAAACAAGAAATTCCTAGGAGGTAGGAAAAACACCCCCGTCAAAGGGAAATAACCTTCTCAGTTGGTGGCAGTGACTGAGTGAGAATGGTTATTTCCCTTTGACCATGAAGATGTCCCCGTATAAGTCCTTGTATAATTTTAATCCACCAATAACTCCCTAACCGTGTGTTTGACTGGTCCCAATTTTTGTAAGGACCGTCTCAGGAATGTATAGAATCTCTTCACCAAGTTTGGTGACGATCGGTCCGTTCATTCTTGAGATCTATATGCGAACACATACACACAAACAAACACACAGACACCCAAACAAACACATCGAGCGAAACCTATACACACCCCTATACCGGGGGTGTAAATAAACGCAGAGAAGAATGTTAAACACTCGGAAAAAAAGCAAACAAAAAACTCAAGTAAAACAAAAACACACTCTTACCTTAATCCCGCTGAGAATCTCGTTCATCATCTTGATCCGGTCGTCCTTGACAACGAGCTGTTTAGCCTGTGCTCTGCGCGATAGGACTGAGATGCGGGCGTTAATAGGGATGAGCGCCACGATCACCGCCACGCCCGCCAAGAAGGACACGCCCAGGGTGTCGTTCAGCATGGAGAATGCTATGGCGATCTGAAAAAAAACAAGTCGCGTAAGGCGAAAATACAATATTTAGTCAAGTAGCTGTGGAACTCACAGAATGAAACTGAACGCAATGCCATTTTTCAGCAAGACCGTATACTCGTAGCATCGTCAGTCCACCGCTCATGGCAAAGGCAGTGAAATTGACAAGAAGAGCGGGGTAGTAGTTGCGCTAAGAAGGATAGCACGCTTTTCTGTACCTCTCTTTGTTTTAACTTTCTGAGCGTGTTTTTAATCCAAACATATCATATCTATATGTTTTTGGAATCAGGAACCGACAAGGAATAAGATGAAAGTGTTTTTAAATTGATTTGGACAATTTAATTTTGATAATAATTTTTATATATTTAATTTTCAGAGCTTGTTTTTAATCCGAATATAACATATTTATATGTTTTTGGAATCAGCAAATGATGGAAAATAAGATAAACGTAAATTTGGATCGTTTTATAACTTTTTATTTTTTTTTACAATTTTCAGATTTTTAATGACCAAAGTCATTCATTAATTTTTAAGCCACCAAGCTGAAATGCAATACCGAAGTCCGGGCTTCGTCGAAGATTACTTGACCAAAATTTCAACCAATTTGGTTGAAAAATGAGGGCGTGACAGTGCCGCCTCAACTTTCACGAAAAGCCGGATATGACGTCATCAAAGACATTTATCAAAAAAATGAAAAAAAAAGTTCGGGGATTTCATACCCAGGAACTCTCATGTCAAATTTCATAAAGATCGGTCTAGTAGTTTAGTCTGAATCGCTCTACACACACACAGACAGACAGACAGACACACACACACACACACGCACATACACCACGACCCTCGTTTCGATTCCCCCTCGATGTTAAAATATTTAGTCAAAACTTGACTAAATATAAAAACACAAGTGAAAGTCGCTCATAGTTTGTTTGTTTGTTCGTTCATGGGCTGAAACTCCCACGGCTTTTACGTGTATGACCGTTTTTACCCCGCCATTTAGGCAGCCATACGCCGCTTTCGGAGGAAGCATGCTGGGTATTTTCGTGTTTCTATAACCCACCGAACTCTGACATGGATCACAGGATCTTTTTCGTGCGCACTTGGCCTTGTGCTTGCGTGTACACACGGGGGGTGTTCGGACACCGAGGAGAGTCTGCACACAAAGTTGACTCTGAGAAATAAATCTCTCGCCGAACGTGGGGACGAACTCACGCTGACAGCGGCCAACTGGATACAAATCCAGCGCGCTACCGACTGAGCTACATCCCCGCCCGTCGCTTATAGTAAACTTCTGGGGAGGTCATTCTCAGAACACAGGAACTACAGCCTTGAAAGATATGTCCATAGTGTCGGTCAGTATGGAGAACGCAAAAGCGATCTGAAAATACTGGGCACCTCGCTTATTAAAGAAGAAGAAGAAGAAGAAGAAGAAGAAAGAAGAAAGAAGAAAGAAGAAGAAGAAAGAAGAAAGAAGAAAGAAGAAGAAGAAGAAGAAGAAGAAGAAGAAGAAGAAGAAGAAGAAGAAGAAGAAGAAGAAGAAGAAGAAGAAGAAGAAGAAGAAGAAGAAGAAGAAGAAGAAGAAGAAGAAGAAGAAGAAGAAGAAGGGTGGTACATCCAATGGAATTGGGGCAACGCCTGCCACGAAAGACACGATCAGTATGTAGAAGGCTATACAGCTGTCTGAAAATACAAGGCAACTCGCTTATAGCAAACTTTCCGTATGGAACGTTGCGGATTTCTTTAAAGCTGTGATCTATTTATGACTTTTCGGGGCTACGAGGTTGAAAAATAGGGATAAAATCATGTACAGAATTCTGTACAGCAAACGCTACCCAAAACCCTACCTATACGGCGTGTATGACCTTGAGAGCTTCAGTCAACGCTTGGATTTTGCAGTGGTAACATCCGGTTTGCTCTCTCAGAGCTGAGCATACTTGTCAGGAAGGATCGAGCAGAAAAAATAAACGACTTGGCAGGGATTCGAACTCAAGGCCTCGGGGCCTCGAAATGTCGGGGCCGATGTCTTAACCGCTAGGCCACTTCACCAGTGTTGTCAAAGATACAAAAAATTGATAATTTTATATCATTCTACGCTTGAATTACCATTCATGCGTTGCAAAAACGTAAAAATTGCCATTAAAGTTTGCCTTTATTTGCAAACATGTTTCACGGAATCGCAGTACATGTTTACACCGTCATTCGCGCCATGCAAATAGCTGCGATATCTCTATTTACAACATGCAAGAAAAATGACAAGAATCAATCAATCAATCAATGACGCTTATATCGCGCATATTCCGTGGGTACAGTTCTAGACGCTCTGCAGTGATGCCGTGTGAGATGAAATTTTATACGGCCAGTAGATTGCAGCCATTTCGGCGCATATTTACCTTTCACGGCCTATTATTCCAAGTCACACGGGTATAGGTAGACAATTATTAACTGTGCCTAAGCAATTTTGTCAGGAAAGACCTGTCAATCGTGGGATCTTTAACGTGCACACCCAATGTAGTGTACACGGGGGAAGGGTTCGGACACCGAAGAGAGTCTGCACACAAAGTTGACTCTGAAATAAATTTCCGCCGAACCTGGGATCGAACTCACGCTGACAGCGGCCAACTGAATACAAATCCAGCGCGCTACCAACTGAGCTATATCTCTCCAAAGCTCTGTGCAGTTGAAAACAGACATCTAAGAAATAGTTATACATGTATTCACTTCTGAACAATGGGCGGATAGAGATATAAATCATGCTGCTTCAAGAATAACACAACATGAATTCATATCAATGTTTTTCCTTCTTTTTCTCAATTGGCGCAGTAGCCTAGTGGTTAGGACATGAGACACGAAGTCTCGAGGTCGAGAGTTCGAATCTTCGTTGGGGCGTTTATTTTTTCCCCTTGATCTCTCTTGAAGATAAACTATGATCGGTCTTGAGAGAGCAAACCGGATGTTATCCCTGCAAAATTCAAGCGTTGACTGAAGCTCTCAAGGTCATACACGCCGTATAGATGGGGTTTCGGGTCGCGTTTGCTGTACAGAATTCTGTACATGATTGTATCCCTATTTTCAACCTCGTAGCCCCGGAAAGTCATAAATAGACCACAGCTTTAACAATACGACAACCTAAACTGCCGTGCCAAAACAAATCTCATAAAAACGAAACATAACCGAGAAATAAGCCTGGACAGAATCAAGCGTCTAACCTGCTCATATAAAAAAAAATGAGAAAAAAAGTTGGGGTTGAAGCAGCCTGCATGCAACTGAGGTATAAACAAATCCCCCCCCCAAATCGTCTAACCTGTAGTGGAGTAGACAGAAGAAAAAAAAGATTTGAAAAATACCAAAAAATCGTCTTACCTGTAGTGGGGCGGACAGCACGATCCACAGGTTACTGACCACGTCCTGGATCCGTTGACAGTCGATGGCCATCAGGTTGACCACTGACCCCGCCGTGAACTCTCTCTTCGCCTCGTTGTTCATCGTCAGAGACTGAAAAGGTTCATCAAGCAAGAGTTCAAAAAAATCACCAATGAGTTCATAAACATCAACCATGACTTCATAAACATCAACCATGACTTCATAACTTTCTGTCTATATTTGGTGTTTAACGTCGTTTTCAACCACAAAGGTTATATCGCGACGGGGAAAGGGGGGAGATGGGATAGAGCCACTTGTCAATTGTTTCTTGTTCACAAAAGCACTAATCAAAAATTTGCTCCAGGGGCTTGCAACGTAGTACAATATATTACCTTACTGGGAGAATGCAAGTTTCCAGTACAAAGGACTTAACATTTCTTACATACTGCTTGACTAAAATCTTTACAAAAATTGACTATATTCTATACAAGAAACACTTAACAAGGGTAAAAGGAGAAACAGAATCCGTTAGTCGCCTCTTAAGACATGCTGGGGAGCATCGGGTAAATTCTTCCCCCTAACCCGCGGGGGGTATGACTTCATAAACATGAACCATGACTTCATAAATATCCTGACGTCGACGCGTTACGCCGTTTTTCGTACCCAGTAAATTGTGTCGACGTTCTTTGTATCAAGCGGTAGAAATTTGGGAGCAAAATCCCGCGTAACAAATAACTGGGAACAATAGTGGCGTACCCGATCAACACGGTGAATATTCAAGGGCTGTTCAATATTGACTTCTTCTTCAGCGTTCTATTGTAGAATCAATATTGACGATAAACCCTCCTTTGCCTTTGGTCAACTGAAGCCCCTTTTTTCAGATGTATCGAGGTTAAATACAAGTCTGGGACAGGGGTTAAAATGCTAAGTAGTTAAAACTTGTTCATCATTTCGCGGTGGTGGCTCGGGAAACAGCGCTACCGTTGTTCCGTGCAGGGTGGCTAAAGTCACACACAAAAACCTGTAAAACATGCCATGACTATCTTGCCTCGCCTTAATTAAATGAAAACGAGACCAGACGACTGGCTCGAGCTAATAAACACGTGTCAGTTCTAGCTGCAGTGAAACCCTCTCAACTACAATGTTTTGAAATCATCCAAAAACATACCTTTCTGTAAATTGCCGCCACCAGGGCCGTTTTGATTTTCATGGCGATGTTGTAAGAGCGGTAAGAGTTCTGGTTGAAGAACATGGAGTAGAAGAAAGTGACGACGAAAAAGGAGAAGACAAGCATCCAGCCTTGCCACGCATAGTAGTCGCCCTTGTTTTCGATGTAAGTCATTAGGGCTCTGCAAGCATAATAATTAAACTCATGAATTGAACATAAAAAATCCATAAATACATGAATAAATAGATATATATTTGCATATAAATGAATAAATGAATAAATTTATCAAAACATAAATGCACAACACATCATAATAAATGAATAAAATAGATTGATAAATATCAAATAATAAAAAAACGATGCAAACAAATAATCCCAGACGTAAAGAATGTGTGTGAATCGTATACATGTATTAACTGGTTAGGCCCAGGACGTGATGAAGCATGCGCAACCACCATCGGCGCTGTAAGCTTCTTCTTCTTCTTGGCGTTCGCTGGCGCTACACAAGCAGTCCAGCGGCTCGGGAGATGAAGTTATTATAGTAAAGCAAAGTGAACAGTTTCTCTGCGTCTATCAGAAAAGCTTGCACCTTTAGCAGCCAAGAAAAATAACGGATCTGAACTGTTAAACAACATTTTGTAAATAAATAAAACAAAATGTACAGACATCACAAACATATGTTGCTGAGGCTCTAACGCAACGGAAAAGCTCGTTCAAACAATTCACTCGTGCAAAGATTTTTGTTTCAGAAAAGCTTAGAAACATGCATCATAACAAGAAAGATGTCATTTAAAAAATGCGTTACCTTAGTAGAATCGGGTTGGCAAACTGTAGAACATCCGCTACCAGACGCATGGAATGCGAACAGAACATTTCCGGGTAAAAGTTACGGAAGAGAACCCAAAACAAAGATGGTTGGTGCTTGAATCTTTTGTTGGTCTTTTCTTTCCCGCTGGTACAGCCTGAAAACAATCCTGTTGTGTAAAATTCAGTGAGAAAGTCCTTTGTTATTGAAAAAACAATAGTCATTTTTATTTTAAATATGGACCGCTCGCCTGTTAAAAAGCTGAGTATTGCGTGCACATGTTGAACATTTCGGTCTCAGTCTATTTCTGTCTGTCTGGTCACTGTCTCTGTCTCTAACTTTCTGACTCTGTCTGTCTGTCTGTCTGTCTGGTGCTTTCTCTCTGTCTCTCTGTCTGTCTCTCTGTCTGTCTGTCTGTCTGTCTGTCTGTCTCTTTCTGTCTCTCTCTGTCTTTCTGTCTCTCTGTTTCTCTCTCTCTCTCTCTCTCTCTCTCTCTCTCCCTCTCTCTCTCTCTCTTTCTCTCTCTCTATCTCTCTCCCTCCCTCCCTCCCTCTCTCTCTCCCTCTCTCTCTCTCTCTCTCTCTCTCGCTCTCTCTCTCTCTCTCGCTCTCTCTCTCTCTCTTTTGATTTGTACTGCTGAATTTACAAGAATAACATTTAATCTAAATACTTTGTACCTTTGTTTCTTAAACACTAACCGTTCAGTAATCTTGTTGTCTCGTCAGAAAATTCCGTTTTCACTTCTTTTTGGGCGGTGTTGAATCCAACTTTAAATCTGAGAAACGAAAAAGGTGACAGTCGGTGTATGAAAATAGAGAGCCATTGTAATCGATCCTTTTTTTTCGGGGGGGGGGGGGGGGGGGGGCACCATCGTCTTGGACGAAAGATAGATTGACCATGTATCGTGTCGTTGTTCAGAAGGTTTTTTTTCTTTGGAAGATGTTGGATTCGCTGTTGACGTGTGTATGAGTGTGTTAGTTTGTGTGTGTGTGTGTGGGGGGGGTCGGGTGGGGGTGGTAGTATGTTACGTCATCTCCTTTCATAGCCGATCTTCTCTCCTGCACTCAACCTTTCGTTTGTTTGTTCGTTTGTTTCATTCCTTCTTCACCCCCCCCCCCCCCCAACCTCCCCCGTAAACATTTTTAATCATCGGTTGATATTTACTCATTACGTTTGATTTCGGGTGGGTTTTTTTCCAATGGCATGAATTACGTTAGTCTTCAATAGTATAGTAAACGTGTAACAGAATGCCTCCGTCTTTAAAAAGCCATATAAATGCGCAAGGATTGCTTGTTAGGTTGTTTGTTTCTGTGTCCGTTTGTTTTTGTCTGTGTTAAATGCTTAGTTTTGATTTGTTTTATTTGTGAACAGATATTTGTACAGTTCAAAGTCCTACCTTTCATTCACCGGGCTTGCTGCGAGTTCTCGGGTCCACCTTCGGGTAAAGTCGGAAATGATAGATGACGTCAACAGATATATGTACAGTTTAAAGTCCTACCTTTCATTCAGGCTTGCCGCGAGTTCTCGGGTCCACCTTCGGGTAAAGTCGGAAATGATTGATGACGTCAGCAAGTAGTAAGGTAACTCCCACACGTCTTTGTGAACCAGGGAGGCCTTGTACCCTTTCAAAACCAATCTGTCAGATAAAAAGTAGATATCGGATTACATGGCAGGCCTTTTTATCTTTATTTTATGTGAGCCTCAAATATTGTGACTAAAGAGCTGATAGTATTTTTCTCCAGCAAACCTGACATTCGATTGTCGTTTTGAATATCAATCCGCAGACATGAGAACAAGTAATTCGCATTTTTCCATACATTTTGAAGCCCCATCTGTACGGGCCCCAGTGTGTGTGTGTGGTTTAATCAAAATCATCACAGATATATATAAAACACAGATTTACTCGCTATTTTAATCGTTGGCTAATGTTTTAGTTAAAACGGATTTCAGGGGCCTATGCCTGAGTCCGAAGACTTTACTTAGTGCAAAGTGAATAAGCCACGAGTTTCAATACTATAAATTTTCCACCACGGCGAACTGTTACAGGAGTAGTATAGTAATTTATGTTCTCTCGTATAACGATAATCAAGGCTACTAAACGTCCCGTTGCAATATGGAATGAGGTTTCGAGAAATGCGAACGCTCTACATAATACAAAAACGCAATGGTTACCAATTTCTCGAATGAATTTGAAGTCTAATTGCAAACATGCATATCATATGCATAATATACAACACCAGCTTCTTACATATAAGTTATACATAATTTATATATTTTGGTGCACTGAAGACTTACCCTGTCACCCAGTGAAAGGTCAGCTTGGAGGGAAAGGAGGCTCGTACCTCCGGACTTGGTGGCTAACAAAACAAACAAAAAAGAAAAATGTGTTTTTGGAAGGGGGGGGGGGGGGGGAGCTGAATTTTTCATCAGGAGACGTAGACAGGCATGAGCAAACGCAGATATAGACGGCAGGACGAACTGTTTTCAATAAAAGTAGCGCAAGCAACAGACGAGCTTTTTCATCCGTTCTTTGGGTGGGATTTAGGGTTGAGAGAGAATGAGAGAGAGAGATAGAGAGTGAGTTTATAAAAGCCCATTCCTGTCCAAAAAATATGTATGCCTGTATACATTAATATATCCTGAAGAAGAAGAGAGTGAGTGTGTGAGAGAGAGAGAGAGAGAGAGAGAGAGAGAGAGAGAGAGAGAGAGAGAGAGAAAGAGAGAGAGAGAGAGAGTGTGTGAGAGAGAGAGAGAGAGAGACAGACAGACAGACAGACAGACAGACAGACAGACAGGCAGACAGACACATAGACACAGACAGACAGACAGACCGAGAGAGAGTGTGAGAGAGAGAGACAGACAGACAGACAGACAGGCAGACAGACACATAGACACAGACAGACAGACAGACCGAGAGAGAGAGAGAGAGAGAGAGAGAGACAGACAGACAGACAGACAGACAGACAGACAGGCAGACAGACACATAGACACAGACAGACAGACAGACAGACCGAGAGAGAGAAAAAGAGAGAGAGAGTGTGTGAGAGAGAGACAGACAAACATACAGACAGACAGGCAGACAGACACATAGACACAGACAGACCGAGAGAGAGAAAGAAAGAGAGAGAGAGACGGAAAGAAAGAGAGAGAGAGAGAGAGACAGAGAGAAAGAGAGAGACAGACAGAGACAGAGAGAGAGAGAGAGAGAGAGAGAGAGAAGATAATAATAGAGACAGACAGACAGACAGACAGACAGACAGACAGGCAGGCAGACAGAGAGACAGACAGACAGACAATCCCACAGAGAGTCACAGAAAACACCATCAAGGAAACCAACCCACCCTGCCGTCAGCACTGAGGGGCGGTGCATCACGTGTAGGGGGCTCCGCGAAGCAGTGTATGACGAACTGCAGCGTGATGAAGGTGAAGGACGTCATGAACACTGTGAACAGCGTGAAGCTGTCTTTCTCCCCCTGGAAAAACGTCCAGGAAAAGGTGGTCATTGTCATCACGATCTCAGGCACAAACATGTCTGTGTCATTGTTGTCATAGTTATTGCTAGTAGGCCATTCTTCCAGATCATAGTTAATCTCATTTTCTTGTACAGGCTTCTAATGTCCACGAGTGCAGAGCCGGTGGGCAAAAAAGAACGGGAATGAAATATAAGATCATGTTTATCTTGCATTGAACGGTACAGCGAGCGAGCACCATGCCAAATCTAACAAGAAATTCCTCCGATAGGAAAAACACCCCCGTTGGTCAAAGGGAAATAACCATTCTCACTGCTCAGGATTGAGCAATTTAGAGCTTATCTCTAAGCCCTTTTGAACTGTTCTGGCTTCTCAAAGGAAGGCCAGTACATACAAATACACAAAAGCCGCCAGACCACATCACAAACAGAACTGAACAATTCACAGGTGTTGCCCACATAGAGAGAGAGACACACACACACACACACACACAAACACAGAGAAGCCGTATATATAGAGAGATAGATGACAGTGTATTTTTCGCGTGGCTATAAATTGATTCGACCTTTGCACTTTTACAGTGAGGATAATTTACGGGTCCAATTTACGTTCTGGACACTGCGGTGACCTTCTAAAAATAGTAACAGAACGCCGGGAATATCCGAAGATGCCCCCTCCTACTGTAGTGCACCATACGAAGGAAGGGAGGTAAACGCTGAAAACATGGAGAAGATAAGGAAGAGTTATGCCGTAGTTGATCCCCCCAAAAAACCAAAATCCACCAATAACTCCCTAACCGTGTGTTTGACTGGTCCCAATTTTTGTAAGGACCGTCTCAGGAATGTATAGAACCTGTTCACCAAGTTTGGTGACGATCGGTCCGTTCATTCTTGAGATCTACTTGCGAACA
>NC_090252.1:11843215-11848215 GCF_037325665.1 Littorina saxatilis | reverse complement strand
AATATACGCTTATCCTCTATTATACAAGAGAACATATTTTGTGTTCAATTACCTATCCATTTTGTTTATTTATTCCTCAGAGATCCAACAGATGATCTAAAGCAAAGGTATGCCACAGTGCGTGGCATGGGGGTGCCTCTACAGGGGCGGATCAGTTGCTTTGTAAGGGGGGGGGGGGGGGGGGGCACTTTGAATCGAAAGTGAATGTGATGGGCGCAAAGCGCCCGAATTTGCTAGGGGAGTCCGGGGGCATGCTCCCCCGGAAAAAAAATTTGCCCAAAGAAGCAAAATGGTGCCATCTGGTGCCATTTGAACTTAGAAATGGTCATAAAATCAGCATAGAAAAATCTTTTTTTTTCTTCTTCTTCTTTTTTTCTTTTTCTTTTCGGGGGGGGGGGGCACGTGCCCCCTGTGCCCCCCCCCCCCCTCGTCCGCCCCTGCACTACAGGACCGATGGGAAAGGACTAAAGGGAAAAGAAACAGGAACAACGGTGCACCGGTAAGTTACATTTGTTTTTTCATTCGCGCTTACACGTGTCATCGAAATAACCTCACCTGTAATATGCCAATTGGAAACACAGAATGGGAATCGCGTGCAAATCAAGTACGTAATCCATGATTTTTTTATTTGTAGGTTCCCAAAAGACCCAGAAAGACGTAACATATGGACCAGAGCGCTACCGGCACGGTTGGCCTAGTGGTAAAGGCGTCCGCTCCGTGATCGGGAGGTCGTGGGTTCGAACCCCGGCCGGCCGGTCATACCTAAGACTTTAAAATTGGCAATCTAGTGGCTGCTCCGCCTGGCGTCTGGCATCATGGGGTTAGTGCTAGGACTGGTTGGTCCGGTGTCAGAATAATGTGACTGGGTGAGACATGAAGCCTGTGCTGCGACTTCTGTCTTGTGTGTGGCGCACGTTATATGTCAAAGCAGCACCGCCCTGATATGGCCCTCCGTGGTCGGCTGGGCGTTAAGCAAACAAACAAACAAACAAACCAGAGCGCTTCGAAGGGAAGGCCTCCAAGCGACAAACACCATGGTTCTGTGCTCAAGTCATTTTAAAGAATCTTGCTTTGACCGATGTGGTCAAACTACACGTCTCGTGAAAACTGCTGTTCCCACGCTGTTCGACTTTCCACAGCACCTGCAAGTCAAGCCGTAAGGTGAATAATGCTAAACTTAAAGAAAGACACAGCAACAGTAAAACCGCGATCATTTCCTTCAATTATGAAATAAAGAGAGAGAGAGAGAGAGAGAGAGAGAGAGAGAGAGAGAGAGAGAGAGAGAGAGAGAGAGAGAGAGAGAGAGGGAGAGAGAGAGATGATGATGATGGAACTTTATTTTTCAAGGATAGAGGTTTAAGGCGACGCCTTTTCTTACAACCTGTCCTCAAAGAGAGAGAGAGAGAGAGAGAGAGAGAGAGAGAGAGAGAGAGAGAGAGAGAGAGAGAGAGAGAGAGAGAGTTAGCTGTTGCTTTTCGGGTCCAGCGAACCATAATAGGCCAAATCAGGATCCCCAGGGAGAGAGAGAGAGAGAGAGAGAGAGAGAGAGAGAGAGAGAGAGAGAGAGACGGGGGTGGGGGAAAGAGAGAGTAAGCATTGTGTTTGCGCTGGTTGGGGGGTATCTGTTGTTTGCGGGAATATAATTAAACAATTCAAGGTTAATATAATGATTTGTTTCCACAGAAACAACAGACCCAGAGAGCTCCAGCTGCTAGGACTGTGACACTGACGGAAGATGACCCACCATCACCTTCTACAAGTACCAGGGCAGGGCAGAGTGAATTGAATGTTTTTTGTGATCATTCATATGGGCTCAACACTCCCGTTAAAATGAAAAGAAAACTTGACTTAGCGATTGAAACGATTGGTGACTTCCAGAAGAAGCTTAAGCTCGCTCGAGATCAAAACAGAAGATTGCAGAACAGAGTAAAAACTCTAAAAGGCGTCGTTGACAATCTCAAGCAGACAAATTTGATTTCAGATAACTGTGCAGAACATCTGGAAAATTCATTCCCGGGTGTTACCCATCAGCTAATGCGTCGACTCATGAAAACGAAAGGTAGCAAATCGACAGCGGAGTACCACCCTGCCTTGAAATCTTTTGCGTTGACTTTGCAATTTTACTCTTCGAAGGCATACAACTATGTCAGGGACACCTTCGGATTGGGACTTCCACACCTGAATACCATCAGACGGTGGTTTTACTGGGATCGACGGGGAGCCTGGTTTCACCTCTGAGGTATTCACGTCACTTGAGCGGAAGGTACAAGAAGCAAAGGAGAACAAGACAGAAGTTGTATGCAGCTTGATGATCGACGAGATGTCCATAAAAACAAGAGGCGAAGCCTTCAAGGCTCACGTAAGAAATCGACAAACAGTAACACAAACTCAATCACTCCGTCACACATACACACACACAGTAAGCATAGGTGACACTGTGCAAGAAAGCGAGACACTAGATCTAGATCTGTCTGTCTGCATGTAGCCTGTAACTTACAGGGACACGACTGCCAACTAGTCTCGGCCCGCTCAAAATACTTTCAGTAATTCCTTCGCGTGACGTCTAACCCTCTTACGTCATAATGTGACGTCTTCAAATGACGAAATGTTAGAGTTTCTACCACAGACATACACACGCACACACGCACACACACACACCCGCACACACACACACACACGCACACACACACACACACACGCACAGACAGACAAAGTTACGATCGCATAGGCTACACTTACGTGAGCCAAAAACACGTCGAGTGGAACGGCGAAAAGATGGTTGGTTTTGTTGACGTTGGTGCGGGTGTGATTGACGACTCTGCTCCCCCAGCAACAGACGCTCTCGTCTTCATGCTAGTCTGCATCAACGGATCTTGGAAGGTACCTGTTGGATACTTTTTGATCAAAGGCATGTCAGGCTCCGAACGAGCTAATCTGATCCGGCAATGTTTGATGAAGGTAGCAGACACCGGAGTTAAGGTATAGTGTCGTTAACCTGTGACGGCCCGTCTTGCCACTTCTCCATGCTCAGGGACCTTGGAGCCTCAATGCACCACGACACCTGCACCTGCCTTTCAACACCCATCACACCCAGAAGACAAGGTACAAGTTCTTCTTGACGTCTGTCACATGCTGAAGCTGCTCAGAAACGGCTTTGCCTCTTGCGGCTTGTTAAAAGACGGTTCAGGCCGAATCATTCGATGGAAGTACTTAGAGGAACTCCACGAGATTCAGGAGAGGGAGGGACTGCATTTGGGAAACAGACTAAGAAAGGAACACCTGTCATGGCAGAACCAAAAAATGAAAGTCAAGCTGGCGGCTCAGACATTGAGCAACAGTGTGGCTGACGCTCTCGTGTTCTGCAGGGACTTTCTCAAGCTGGATCAGGTCAACAACTGCCAGGGTACGGTAGACTTCATTCGCACCGCAGATAAACTCTTTGACATCCTCAACTCAAAGAATAAGTTCGCCAAAAGAAATAAAGGAGCCCTCAAGCCCGAAACAGCAGCAGATTCCTTTGCGTTCTTGGACAAGGCATACGGCTACTTATCATCAGTACGAGACGTCGCTGGCAACCTCATGTGCACAACACCCAAGAAAACAGCCTTCCTTGGTTTCATGGCAGCAATCAAAACTACAAAGGTCTTGTACGAGCAGCATGTTGGCCCGCAGAAACCCCTCCATTATCTGCTCACATAAAAACTTTCACAGGATCACCTTGAGCTCTTTTTTGGGCCAGTTCGGGCTTCGGGAGGCTTTTCCAACAATCCAACAGCCCGGCAGTTTGTTGCCATCTACAAGCGCCTCTTGATGCGCCATGATGGTCGGATTGTGACCGGGAATTCAGCACCACAGGATTTCACCGCAGTCTTGACCACGGCCACTTGATGCAACACAATGAGGAGTGCTGTCCCTGACTCCTCACAGGACATGCTGATTGCGCGTCGTTATGGCATGACGTCAACATCACACCTAGATGACGACGACATCACCGAGGAAGTGCCAGACCTGCCCGAGCTGTCCATTTTTCGGGAAGCTGCAGTGGGCTACATTGCCGGATATGTCGCCAAGATGGTAGTCCGAAGCACTCACTGACACTGTCCCGACAGTCGATCGGCTTTGACAACAAAGTGTTTGGACGACACGCAGCCCAGCCATTGCATGGTTTTGCAGAAAGACCGAGGGGGACTGACAAAGTCAACCGATAGCCTCGTCAAAATCTGCGCCGTGACTGAGAAGCTCTTTCAGAGAATGGTGTTTGTCAACGACGGAAGACTGCCCCAAGGCACTGGATTCCCCTCAGCACTGTCACAAGCAATGTTGCAAGAAGTGGCGGGACACGTGTTTCACACACTCACTGACCATATGATGGACACAGAACCGGACAACAACCACATATTCGCACTCATCAAAGTATCGGCCCATGCCTTCTGCAAAATTCGCATGCATCATCTTGCAAAACAGTTCAATCAATCAATCAATCAATCAATGACGCTTATATCGCGCATATTCCGTGGGTACAGTTCTAGGCGCTCTGCAGTGATGCCGTGTGAGATGAAATTTTATACGGCCAGTAGATTGCAGCCATTTCGGCGCATATTTACCTTTCACGGCCTATTATTCCAAGTCACACGGGTATAGGTAGACAATTATTAACTGTGCCTAAGCAATTTTGCCAGGAAAGACCCTTTTGTCAATCGTGGGATCTTTAACGTGCACACCCAATGTAGTGTACACGGGGGGAGGGTTCGGACACCGAAGAGAGTCTGCACACAAAGTTGAGTCTGCACACAGAGTTGACTCTGAAATAAATTTCCGCCGAACCTGGGATCGAACTCACGCTGACAGCGGCCAACTGAATACAAATCAAGCGCGCTACCAACTGAGCTATATCCCCGCCCCGTTCAACACAAAGATCACAGGACAGCACATTCGGAAAAAAATGACGAAACTCATCATGAATCACGAGACAGAGACAGACAGCGTGGCGGTTCACCACA
>NC_090252.1:11827714-11838015 GCF_037325665.1 Littorina saxatilis | reverse complement strand
TTACCTGTAGTGGGGCGGACAGCACGATCCACAGGTTACTGACCACGTCCTGGATCCGTTGACAGTCGATGGCCATCAGGTTGACCACTGACCCCGCCGTGAACTCTCTCTTCGCCTCGTTGTTCATCGTCAGAGACTGAAAAGGTTCATCAACCAAGAGTTCAAAAAAATCACCAATGAGTTCATAAACATCAACCATGACTTCATAAACATCAACCATGACTTCATAACTTTCTGTCTATATTTGGTGTTTTACGTCGTTTTCAACCACGAAGGTTATATCGCGACGGGGAAAGGGAGGAGATGGGATAGAGCCACTTGTCAATTGTTTCTTGTTCACAAAGCACTAATCAAAAATTTTCTCCAGGGGCTTGCAACGTAGTACAATATATTACCTTACTGGGAGAATGCAAGTTTCCAGTACAAAGGACTTAACATTTCTTACATACTGCTTGACTAAAATCTTTACAAAAATTGACTATATTCTATACAAGAAACACTTAACAAGGGTAAAAGGAGAAACAGAATCCGTTAGTCGCCTCTTAAGACATGCTGGGGAGCATCGGGTAAATTCTTCCCCCTAACCCGCGGGGGGTATGACTTCATAAACATGAACCATGACTTCATAAATATCCTGACGTCGACGCGTTACGCCGTTTTTCGTACCCAGTAAATTGTGTCGACGTTCTTTGTATAAAGCGGTAGAAATTTGGGAGCAAAATCCCGCGTAACAAATAACTGGGAACAATAGTGGCGTACCCGATCAACACGGTGAATATTCAAGGGCTGTTCAATATTGACTTCTTCTTCAGCGTTCTATTGTAGAATCAATATTGACGATAAACCTTCCTTTGCCTTTGGTCAACTGAAGCCCCTTTTTTCAGATGTATCGAGGTTAAATAAAAGTCGGAGACAGGGGTTAAAATGCTAAGTAGTTAAAACTTGTTCATCATTTCGCGGTGGTGGCTCGGGAAACAGCGCTACCGTTGTTCCGTGCAGGGTGGCTAAAGTCACACACAAAAACCTGTAAAACATGCCATGACTATCTTGCCTCGCCTTAATTAAATGAAAACGAGACCAGACGACTGGCTCGAGCTAATAAACACGTGTCAGTTCTAGCTGCAGTGAAACCCTCTCAACTACAATGTTTTGAAATCATCCAAAAACATACCTTTCTGTAAATTGCCGCCACCAGGGCCGTTTTGATTTTCATGGCGATGTTGTAAGAGCGGTAAGAGTTCTGGTTGAAGAACATGGAGTAGAAGAAAGTGACGACGAAAAAGGAGAAGACAAGCATCCAGCCTTGCCACGCATAGTAGTCGCCCTTGTTTTCGATGTAAGTCATTAGGGCTCTGCAAGCATAATAATTAAACTCATGAATTGAATATAAAAAATCCATAAATACATGAATAAATAGATATATATTTGCATATAAATGAATAAATGAATAAATTTATCAAAACATAAATGCACAACACATCATAATAAATGAATAAAATAGATTGATAAATATCAAATAATAAAACAAGGATGCAAACAAATAATCCCAGACGTAGAGAATGTGTGTGAATCGTATACATGTATTAACTGGTTAGGCCCAGGACGTGATGAAGCATGCGCAACCACCATCGGCGCTGTAAGCTTCTTCTTCTTCTTGGCGTTCGCTGGCGCTACACAAGCAGTCCAGCGGCTCGGGAGATGAAGTTATTATAGTAAAGCAAAGTGAACAGTTTCTCTGCGTCTATCAGAAAAGCTTGCACCTTTAGCAGCCAAGAAAAATAACGGATCTGAACTGTTAAACAACATTTTGTAAATAAATAAAACAAAATGTACAGACATCACAAACATATGTTGCTGAGGCTCTAACGCAACGGAAAAGCTCGTTCAAACAATTCACTCGTGCAAAGATTTTTGTTTCAGAAAAGCTTAGAAACATGCATCATAACAAGAAAGATGTCATTTAAAAAATGCGTTACCTTAGTAGAATCGGGTTGGCAAACTGTAGAACATCCGCTACCAGACGCATGGAATGCGAACAGAACATTTCCGGGTAAAAGTTACGGAAGAGAACCCAAAACAAAGATGGTTGGTGCTTGAATCTTTTGTTGGTCTTTTCTTTCCCGCTGGTACAGCCTGAAAACAATCCTGTTGTGTAAAATTCAGTGAGAAAGTCCTTTGTTATTGAAAAAACAATAGTCATTTTTATTTTAAATATGGACCGCTCGCCTGTTAAAAAGGTGAGTATTGCGAGCACATGTTGAACATTTCGGTCTCAGTCTATTTCTGTCTGTCTGGTCACTGTCTCTGTCTCTGACTTTCTGACTCTGTCTGTCTGTCTGTCTGTCTGGTGCTTTCTCTCTGTCTCTCTGTGTGTCTGTCTGTCTGTCTGTCTCTTTCTGTCTCTTTCTGTCGGTCTGTCTGTCTGTCTCTCTCTCTCTCTCTCTCCTCTCTCCCTCTCTTAGTCTCTCTCTCTCTCTCACCATCTTCAGTTCTCTCTCTCTCTCTCTCCCTCCCTCCCTCCCTCTCTCCCTCTCTCTCTCTCTCTCTCTCTCTCTCTCTCTCGCTCTCTCGCTCTCTCTCTCTCTCTCTTTTGATTTGTACTGCTGAATTTACAAGAATAACATTCAATCTAAATACTTTGTACCTTTGTTTCTTAAACACTAACCGTTCAGTAATCTTGTTGTCTCGTCAGAAAATTCCGTTTTCACTTCTTTTTGGGCGGTGTTGAATCCAACTTTAAATCTGAGAAACGAAAAAGGTGACAGTCGGTGTATGAAAATAGAGAGCCATTGTAATCGATCCTTTTTTTTCGGGGGGGGGGGGGGGGGGGGGCACCATCGTCTTGGACGAAGATAGATCGACCATATCTCGTGTCGTTGTTCAGAAGTTTTTTTTCTTTGGAAGATGTTGGATTCGCTGTTGACGTGTGTATGAGTGTGTTAGTTTGTGTGTGTGTGTGTGTGTGTGTGGGGGGGGTCGGGTGGGGGTGGTAGTATGTTACGTCATCTACTTTCATAGCCGATCTTCTCTCCTGCACTCAACCTTTCGTTTGTTTGTTCGTTTGTTTCATTCCTTCTTCACCCCCCCCCCCCCCCCCAACCTCCCCCGTAAACATTTTTAATCATCGGTTGATATTTACTCATTACGTTTGATTTCGGGTGGGTTTTTTTTCCAATGGCATGAATTACGTTAGTCTTCAATAGTATAGTAAACGTGTAACAGAATGCCTCCGTCTTTAAAAAGCCATATAAATGCGCAAGGATTGCTTGTTCGGTTGTTTGTTTCTGTGTCCGTTTGTTTTTGTCTGTGTTAAATGCTTAGTTTTTATTTATTTTTATTTGTGAACAGATATATGTACAGTTTAAAGTCCTACCTTTCATTCAGGCTTGCCGCGAGTTCTCGGGTCCACCTTCGGGTAAAGTCGGAAATGATAGATGACGTCAACAGATATATGTACAGTTTAAAGTCCTACCTTTCATTCAGGCTTGCCGCGAGTTCTCGGGTCCACCTTCGGGTAAAGTCGGAAATGATTGATGACGTCAGCAAGTAGTAAGGTAACTCCCACACGTCTTTGTGAACCAGGGAGGACTTGTACCCTTTCAAAACCAATCTGTCAGATAAAAAGTAGATATCGGATTACATGGCAGGCCTTTTTATCTTTATTTTATGTGAGCCTCAAATATTGTGACTAAAGAGCTGATAGCACTGTTCTCCAGCAAATCTGACATTCGATTGTCGTTTTGAATATCAATCCGCAGACATGAGATGCTTAATTACGTCAAATAATTCGCATTTTTCCATACATTTTGAAGCCTCATCTGTACGGGCCCCAGTGTGTGTGTGTGGTTTAATCAAAATCATCACAGATATATATAAAACACAGATTTACTCGCTATTTTAATCGTTAGCTAATGTTTTAGTTAAAACGGATTTCAGGGGCCTATGCCCGAGTCCGAAGACTTTACTTAGTGCAAAGTGAATATGCCACGAGTTTCAATAATATAAATTTTCCACCACGGCAAACTGTTACAGGAGTAGTATAGTAATTTATGTTCTCTCGTAGAACGATAATCAAGGCTACTAAACGTCCCGTTGCAATAAATTATGGAATGAGGTTTCGAGAAATGCGAACGCTCTACATAATACAAAAACGCAATGGTTACCAATTTCTCGAATGAATGTGAAGTCTAATTGCAAACATGCATATCATATACAACACCAGCTTCTTACATATAAGTTATACATAATTTATATATTTTGGTGCACTGAAGACTTACCCTGTCACCCAGTGAAAGGTCAGCTTGGAGGGAAAGGAGGCTCGTACCTCCGGACTTGGTGGCTAACAAAACAAACAAAAAAGAAAAATGTGTTTTTGGAAGGGGGGGGGGGGGGAGCTGAATTTTTCATCAGGAGACGTAGACAGGCATGAGCGAACGCAGATATAGACGGAAGGACGAACTGTTTTCAATAAAAGTAGCGCAAGCAACAGACGAGCTTTTTCATCCGTTCTTTGGGTGGGATTTAGGGTTGAGAGAGAATGAGAGAGAAAAAGAAAGAGAGATAGAGAGTGGGTTTATAAAAGCCCATTCCTTTCCAAAAAATATGTATGCCTGTATACATTAATATATCCTGAAGAAGAAGAGAGTGAGTGTGTGAGAGAGAGAGAGAGAGAGAGAGAGAGAGAGAGAGAGAGAGAGAGAGAGAGAGAGAGAGAGAGTGAGAGTATGTGTGTGAGAGAGAGAGAGAGAGACAGACAGACAGACAGACAGACAGACAGACAGACAGGCAGACAGACACATAGACACAGACAGACAGACAGACCGAGAGAGAGTGTGTGAGAGAGAGACAGACAAACATACAGACAGACAGACAGACACATAGACACAGACAGACAGACAGACCGAGAGAGAGAAAGAGAGAGAGAGAGAGAGTGTGTGAGAGAGACAGACATACAGACAGACAGACAGGCAGACAGACACATAGACACAGACAGACAGACAGACAGACCGAGAGAGAGAGAGAGAGAGAGAGTGTGTGAGAGAGAGAGACAGACAGACAGACAGACAGACAGGCAGACAGACACATAGACACAGACAGACAGACAGACCGAGAGAGAGAAAGAAAGAGAGAGAGAGAAAGAAAGAGAGAGAGAGAGAGAGACAGAGAGAAAGAGAGAGAGAGAGAGACAGAAACAGAGAGAGAGAGAGAGAGAGAGAGAGAGAGAGAAGATGATAATAGACAGACAGACGAACAGACAGACAGACAGACAGACAGGCAAGCAGGCAGACAGAGAGACAGACAGACAGACAATCCCACAGAGAGTCACAGAAAACACCATCAAGGAAACCAACCCACCCTGCCGTCAGCACTGAGGGGCGGTGCATCACGTGTAGGGGGCTCCGCGAAGCAGTGTATGACGAACTGCAGCGTGATGAAGGTGAAGGACGTCATGAACACTGTGAACAGCGTGAAGCTGTCTTTCTCCCCCTGGAAAAACGTCCAGGAAATGGTGGTCATTGTCATCACGATCTCAGGCACAAACATGTCTGTGTCATTGTTGTCATAGTTATTGCTTGTAGGCCATTCTTCCAGATCATAGTTAATCTCATTTTCTTGTGCAGGCTTCTAATGTCCACGAGTGCAGAGCCGGTGGGCAAAAAAGAACGGGAATGAAATATAAGATCATGTTTATCTTGCATTGAACGGTACAGCGAGCGAGCACCATGCCAAATCTAACAAGAAATTCCTCCGATAGGAAAAACACCCCCGTTGGTCAAAGGGAAATAACCATTCTCACTGCTCAGGATTGAGCAATTTAGAGCTTATCTCTAAGCCCTTTTGAACTGTTCTGGCTTCTCAAAGGAAGGCCAGTACATACAAATACACAAAAGCCGCCAGACCACATCACAAACAGAACTGAACAATTCACAGGTGTTGCCCACATAGAGAGAGAGACACACACACACACACACACACAAACACAGAGAAGCCGTATATATAGAGAGATAGATGACAGTGTATTTTTCGCGTGGCTATAAATTGATTCGACCTTTGCACTTTTACAGTGAGGATAATTTACGGGTCCAATTTACGTTCTGGACACTGCGGTGACCTTCTAAAAATAGTAACAGAACGCCGGGAATATCCGAAGATGCCCCCTCCTACTGTAGTGCACCATACGAAGGAAGGGAGGTAAACGCTGAAAACATGGAGAAGATAAGGAAGAGTTATGCCGTAGTTGATCCCCCCAAAAAACCAAAATCCACCAATAACTCCCTAACCGTGTGTTTGACTGGTCCCAATTTTTGTAAGGACCGTCTCAGGAATGTATAGAACCTGTTCACCAAGTTTGGTGACGATCGGTCCGTTCATTCGTGAGATCTACTTGCGAACACAAACAAACATACAAACAAACACACACACAAACAAACAAACACATCGACCGAAACCTATACACACCCCTATAACGGGGGTGTAATTACAGGCAGACCCTGTGGCTCAGCCTGGCGCCTTTAAACATACGATGTTCTAATACGACCGAGAACTATGAATACAAATTCGTCTTTGTACCAGATCACTCACACACACACAAAGCGGTACAAGCTGGGAAGCTGCGGCGTCATGCGCCAAACTTCACACACAATCACACAAGATTTTGTTTCAATACCCACCAATTGTACGGTTAAAGGGCTGTTATCAGGACGGGATTGTCATTTGAAACGTTGCAGGGCTTCATGGAACGGTTTTCAACCCTAAAACAAGTACTTCACAATCAAAGGCCTCACCTGTTGTACGATGACGGTGTAGAAGGGAACAAGGTGGGCGCAAAACGTCAGAAACCAGAAGAGGAAGAGATTGCATGGTGACGTTACTTCCGCCTTTCGTGATATCACTGTTAGCACTGCCGCTAGGAGCTGTAACAGAACACTTTTTTGTTTAATTTCAATATAGGAGACATTAAAAAAACTGATACAAAATAATAGGATGTAGAGCTTTTATTGGAACTTCAACCACAATCAAAACCAAATACATTGTACATGAACTGTACAGGAAATGGAAGCAATGACACTAGCATAATTCGTTAATTTGTGGATTGTATTTTCTTGGATACTGACAACCGTATTTATTAAACAATGACAATATGGCGTGACGAAAATAAAAATGAATACGGCAAAAGGACAACCCTTCCGAAAGGCTGTTTCTCGTACACATTTAGTCTTAGCAGGAATTTCCCCGGTCAGGCTTATGTACAAAGCATTCAGCTACGTGTATACATCAAGACTAATTAGAAATTTGCTCGGCAGCACAGAGTAAGCCTACTCACAAAAGTAACAGCTTTCACAGCACAGCCCACGTAGAAAGCCGTGGACACTGGGTTCTTGTCAAAGTCGTTCTGCTTCCCCACTGTGGCCTCGAACCCAGCCAGCAGAGTCAGGATCACACATATCAACTGAAACACACACAATTGGTCTTGTTGAATCAATGATATTGTTTTTGGTATTGAAGGTGCTCGTGTGAGATGGCAATGTGATCGTCGGTTACGACAATGGCGACAATGGTGGTTGAGGATGAGGATGAGGGGAAAAAGATGGATGAAGGGTTGGAGAGAAAGTGATGGTGATGGTGATGCGCTTGCTGGAAGAAGAAGAACAAGAACAAGAACAACAAGAACAAGAACAAGAAGAAGAACAAGGAGTGTGTCAAGATTCCGTTGCTGAAGATGATGGCCACACAGAAAGGGGGCAGGGGAGGGGTCTGGTGGAGGAGAGTGGTTGTGATGATGATGATGATGATGATGATGATGATGATGATGATGATGATGATGATGATTTTGTTGGTGATGATGATGATGATTTTGTTGGTGATGGTGATGATGATGAGGAGGAGAAGGAGGAGGAGGAGGAGGAGGAGGAGGAGGAGGAGGAGGAGGAGGAGGAGGAGGAGGAGGTGGAGGAGAAGGAGGAGGAGGAAGAGGAGAAGGAAAGCGCTGGGTGCAGGGTTGATGATTGTGGTGATGGTGATACACTGAACAACTCACAACTTTCACTGTGTTGACGTAGCTGGCGCGAATCTCTCCCTCTACCCTTTTGGAACGGAGATAGTGAAAGTAGACAGGGGAGGTCACCCACAGCCACGTACAGGGAACCCAGACGAGAGCCGTGTAGCGGAAACATGGCGTGAATTCTGGCCACGTGTTGTTCAGTAGCAATGACGTGTTCTGTAAAGTATACTTGTTTCTTTAACTAACAAACAAAAATGTAAGCTTTAACTGACAAATCGAAACAACACCGAAGATTTAAACACAAAGAGGACACAACAGGAAACCAGGTTTGGTATGTTCTTCGTCAATATTTTGACGGCAATAAACTGCCTTCTTCAGGATGGTATGATAAAAGTAAATTGACGACAAAACCGAAGACTGAACTTGGTGTTACGATTTTTGTTCATTCAATACACAACGTTCACATGGTTTACTTTTGGCTCTCGCGTTACCTTAATCCTCCCCTACCCCATCACCAACGCTCTCGTTATGCTATTTTGTTTCTCTCAATGAAATGTTCTAAAAGTATGGACTCTACATGCAGATCATAAATAATTGATGACGCTGCTCCGAGTCAATGCAAACAACCGTGGACTATTGTGCTGTCCTGTTATTCGGGTTTTTTCGACACCACCTACCTCGCATAAATCGGCAGCCGGTTATTCAAGAAATACCGGTTGATAGCTCGTGTTCCCTGTTTCTCATTAGCACACACATATATTGCAATCATTGTGTTTGTGGCTTGGTTTGACCGAATAATTAACAAATTACAATGTGTAAGAGCAAGCATGTGTATTTGCAACGATTTACCGGCTTGAAAAATTACTAGCGCTAGCACTATCGCTGTACATCATATAATCAATACAGCAAAATCAAAGGTGAGGATTTTCATATAATCAATACAGCAAAATCAAAGGTGAGGATTTTCATATAATCAATACAGCAAAATCAAAGGTGAGGATTTTCATATAATCAATACAGCAAAATCAAAGGTGAGGATTTTCATATAATCAATACAGCAAAATCAAAGGTGAGGATTTTCATATAATCAATACAGCAAAATCAAAGGTGAGGATTTTCATATAATCAATACAGCAAAATTAAAGGTGAGGATTTTCATATAATCAATACAGCAAAATCAAAGGTGAGGATTTTCATATAATCAATACAGCAAAATCAAAGGTGAGGATTTTCATATAATCAATACAGCAAAATCAAAGGTGAGGGTTTTCATATAATCAATACAGCAAAATCAAAGGTGAGGATCTTCTTCTTCTTCTTCTTCGTTCATGGGCTGAAACTCTTATGTTTACTCGTTTTGTTTGTTTGTTTGTTTGTTTAACGCCCAGCCGACAACGAAGGGCCATATCAGGGCGGTGCTGCTTTGACATATGTGACCCTCCACCACGGAATGAGTCGCATGTCACCTTTGCATGATTTTCATATTTTTACATTTTCATAAAGAGTTTTTTATGCTCTAGCCAGTGGTGAAACCCGTTTTAGAAAAGAGCGAAAACTGTTTGAGTTATAAGCCTGTGACTAAGGTGACCCTCACACTGTTACCATACACTCTCCGGACTTATATCAAGCCTAGCGCAGAACCGCGCGAGGTGACATGCGACTCATTTCGTGGTGGAGGGTCACATATAACGTGCGCCACACACAAGACAGAAGTCGCAGCACAGGCTTCATGTCTCACCCAGTCACATTATTCTGACACCGGACCAACCAGTCCTAGCACTAACCCCATAATGCCAGACGCCAGGCGGAGCAGCCACTAGATTGCCAATTTTAAAGTCTTAGGTATGACCCGGCCGGGGTTCGAACCCACGACCTCCCGATCATACGCGACTTGTTTCATTTGCAGAGAACTCAGAAGTCAGAACTTTATTACATCAGGATAAAGGTTTTAGGCTTAGCCTAATCTTCCAACATGTCCTTGGAACATATATATATACTAGAGGAATACCCGGCTTCGCCGGTTTTTATCCACCAGTTTGTGCCCGGGGTCCACCTGAATATGCCCACCAAATTTGATGCAGAATATTTACGATATCACAAACAGAACTCTACAATCCACAGGTGTTGCTTTGCGAGCTATAAAGAGCTATAAATATCTCACAACTTCTAAGGCGCACAACTCTGCAGAGTCTGCTGTGAAGGGCGGCGGTAGTCTCCCTGTCACACCCGCCCCCCGTTTGAATGAACCGAACCATGGATCCTCCAAGCTTAGGTCCCTCCCAGATTCGTGGAATGGGAA
>NC_090252.1:11762714-11822714 GCF_037325665.1 Littorina saxatilis | reverse complement strand
TTCTTGCGAAGAAGTTTCATTTTGTGGTTGGTAGTCCTTCTCTCTTAGTTTAACCGTTAGGCCTAATTAGAGTGAAATAGCTTTGATAGACCTTCAGCAAAAATTAAATACACAAAAAATCACAAATGGTCCATATTAGGAGCCTGGGCGCCCAATATGGACCCGTGAAGCGGCCTTCGCGAATTACTGTAAAAAGCCCCCTATACTTCAAAATAACATGATACAACTTAGTGTGCAAGTCATACTAATTCAAATATGCTTTAGATTGATCTGTTTCGGGTTGATGAGAGCATTATTTGAAGCACACCAGGAAACTGAAGAAGCTTATCAAAAACAGAGTGAAAATAAGTGAAATTATCAACTTCCACAAAAAAAAGACTATTTGTTATATTTTTTTGAAATCTCGAGGGCTAGTTATAGGTTATTTTCAGCAAGCTTCTTAATGAATTAATTAAAATTGCCTTTAGTTTTTATTTTCTTCGATTTGTTGAAGGTGGTCCATATTAGGGGACTCACACATACTTTGAGGTTTTGCTATTATTTTTTGTTTGCAGTAGAAACTCGGGGCACACACTGTTAAAATGTAACAAATACTGTCTTATCTGTCATATATAGCCATTGTTGTGTTATGAAAGCTTTTGCTGTGGACAGAAACAAGTCCGTTTTAGGCGGCAAATTTAGAGTGAAAGCTGCCAAAAGTGAAAAAAAAGCGAAAAAGCGTAACGGTTTTCAGGTTTGTGTTTCTGCAACTGTTTTGACATGTGCAACTTATCCAGAGAGGGTGAATAAAGCGAATGAAATTGTTTTGAGCGCTCTAGCGCCGTTAGTTTGTCAGAACAGGAGGTGGTCCATATTAGGAGCCGGTCCATATTAGGAGCCGGTCCATATTAGGAGCCTTTCCCCTACTTCCACTTGCTCACATGCCAACAATCTATAGTGGAGCTGTATTTTCCGCAGAATGGGATTTTTTTTTTCCTCGCTGAATTAATTTAGCAGATTGATTAGGTGTCGCCTGGTGGGTTAAGTGTGGAGATTTTTCGATCTCCCAGGTCAACTTATGTGCAGACCTGCTAGTGGCTTATCCCCCTTCATGTGTACACGCAAGCACAAGACCAAGTGCGCACGGAAAAGATCCTGTAATCCATGTCAGAGTTCGGTGGGTTATAGAAACACGAAAATACCCAGCATGCTTCCTCCGATGGCGGGGTAAAAACGGTCATACACGTACAATGGGAGTTTCAGCCCACGAACGCAGAAGAAGAAGAAGAAGAAGAAGAAGAAGAAGAAGATTAGGTGTCCCTTGAAAAACTTATATCAATCAATCAATCAATCAATGAGGCTTATATCGCGCATATTCCGTGGGTACAGTTCTAGGCGCTCAGCAGTAATGCCGTGTGAGCTGAAATTTTATACGGCCAGTAATTGCAGCCATTTCGGCGCATATTTACCTTTCACGGCCTTTTATTCCAAGTCACACGGGTATAGGTAGACAATTACTAACTGTGCCTAAGCAATTTTTGCCAGGAAAGACCCTTTTGTCAATCGTGGGATCTTTAACGTGCACACCCAATGTAGTGTACACGGGGGGAAGTTCGGACACCGAAGAGAGTCTGCACACAAAGTTGACTCTGAAATAAATTTCCGCCGAACCTGGGATCGAACTCACGCTGACAGCGGCCAACTGAATACAAATCCAGCGCGCTACCAACTGAGCTATATCCCCGCCCCTATAACGAAGTATCCCACAATGCACTGGAACCAGCCAGGCTGTGGATGTTTCGGGCTGTTCTCGCATCCTGTGTGAAATCCTGGGCCGATCTGTGGTGGGAAAATATCGCTTTCACGAGATGGAATGCATCTTTTTTTTCTGTCTGTTGTTTTGTGTGTGTGTGTGTGTGTGTGTATGTTCTTTTTTATTTACAAGAAAAGAAAATACTTGCAAACCACCGTGAGAAAACGTTATGCTTCATACTGTAGAAGGGTTCGGTAAACTCGATTTGTTTGTTTCTCTTTTTTTAATTTTTTTATATGAAGTCTTATATCGCGCGCGTATTTCCAGACTCGGACTCAAGGCGCAGGGATCTATTTATGCCGTGTGAGATGGAATTTTTTACACAATACATCACGCATTCCCATCGACCAGCAGATCGCAGCCATTTCGGCGCATATCCTACTTTTCACGGCCTATTATTCCAAGTCACACGGGTATTTTGGTGGAATTTTTTTTTTTATCTATGCCTATACAATTTTGCCAGGAAAGACCCTTTTGTCAATCGTGGGATCTTTAACGTGCACACCCCAAGGGACGAAGGGACCTCGGTTTTTCGTCTCATCCGAAAGACTCTTTGATGTGTTACGGACTCTCTCTGGACTTTCGCTCAGGGACACAGCAGATGACATGGCGACACGGAACAGCAGAATACTGGCATGGCAAACTTTATTCCTGTGTTTAAACATCTTCTTCCCTCCTCCACTTCGCCTACCGACCGAAGCCGGTGGCTACAAGCCACAATACAAAGTTGACTACATCTGGTCAATTAGTGGATCTCGCAACAACACACGTCCTCTCTCTCACGCGCCTCTCGGAGTTCTCGTACAGTACATTTTAAGAGGCTTATTGTCCGTCAGGTCTTAATTGCCTATATTGGACATGAATTGGTTTATACGATTCGAGTTTTTACGCCCTCACGGCTTTTGATGTATGCGTGTTTAGGTGGTATCAGCCATCTGCACTTATGGTAGTATGACCAAGATCTTTAACGTGCCATTGTGGTGACACGGGGGTGGGAGATGGATACTGTCTCTGGGTCTGCACATAAAGTTCACCTGTGTCCATCCCGACCCGGATTCGAACCAGCGACCTTTCGATCACAAGCCCAGTGCTCTACCACCTGGGCTACCCGGGCCCTCGGAGTTCTCTTTCACCCCCTAGCATTTATACACATAATCAAACTTTAGCTTGAGTCACAAACATCCAATCAACATCTTAGTAACCACCCGTAACCACGACACTCTAAGCAGGTTCCGTGTTTCATTGGTTAAACGTAAGACAAGAGGAAGGGGGAGGAACACAACTGACCAGCTGCCAGCGATCCACCCTATCCGACAAAGGAATTAACGAGGCTTCGATCGGGGCGCGTCAAAAGACACCGCGAGAGCATCCTCTGGAAAGCTACTCCCGGTTAGGCCAAAAAAGTTACGCAACTGACCACCTGCAGGCCTGAGACGAGTTGCCCAGAGCGGTTCGCCACGGGTCGCTCGCAGTGCGAATGACAAAAAGCCGTTTCTTAGGGCAGTGCAGGAAAGCGCTCGCGAAGCACTCGGCGAGCGGCTTTGGTATATGCTCGCCCACCGCCCGCCGCGTTATCCAAGATGGCGGCGGTGTTTACACTGCGATGCCGTGTAGCGTGTTTCGATCTTCTCGGCGTGGTTTTCGACGTGACCCGAAGGATCCACCGCTTTTCAAGGTTCAGGGACTACCCCAGCTAGATTTCCCATCATAACTACATTCTCTCTGACGATTTCACTGACCGAATCGTCTACTAGTAGTTTAAGAAGTACAACTTTTTTCATATCTCGCAGCAATCGTGCTTTCTCCGTCGCCATCGTGAAGCGATTTGCCTCGTTGTGAGCCCGTTGCATAGACCAATCCAGAGCGACTTTTCTCTGAGCGGGCTATTGTGATTCTGAGCAACGCATGGCTGGAGAGCGGCTTAAGTTCAAAGGATCAAAGACTAGTCAGAACATGGACACAGACGGCTAAGCGCGCTTAGGATCTACCGGTGACAGTACATGTGCATCTCAAAATTTAACTTAGAACAGATTACACAAAACATAAAGCGATCGGCAACATGAACTACAAACACTAGACTGGACAATGACAAAAACTTTACTCTATAATTGGTGACTGGTCGCCCTGTCACAATACGTATATTATTTACTTTCTGTACCATTTAAACAATAGCGAGATTTTTGTGTAAACTAGGTACAGTAGCCTACACGCTAAACATCGCATTGTCGACAAAAAAAACGCCCAGGTGTTTCTCGGCGACCCAAAACAGAACCTCATGGAGAAAAACAAAGTTAGTTCTCCTATTTCTCCTGATCGTTTACCCTCACAAATCCAAAAACAAGTCGCGTAAGGCGAAATTATAACATTTAGTCAAGCTGTCGAACTAACAGAATGAAACTGAACTCACTGCATTTTTACAGCAAGAGCGCATCGTCAGTCCACCGCTCGATGCACAGGCAGTGAAATTGACAAGAAGAGCGGGGTAGTAGTTGCGCTGAGAAGGATAGCACGCTTTTCTTTATCTCTATTCTTTTTAACTTTCTGAGCGTGTTTTTAATCCAAACATATCACATCTATATGTTTTTGGAATCAGGAACCCACAAGGAATAAGATGAAATTGTTTTTAAATCGATTTCGGAAATTTTATTTTAATAATAATTTTTATATTTTTAATTTTCAGAGCTTGTTTTTAATCCGAATATAACATATTTATATGTTTTTGGAATCAGAAAATGATGAAAAATAAGATGAACGTAAATTTGGATCGTTTTAAAAACAAATTATTTTTTTTACAATTTTCAGATTTTTAATGACCAAAGTCATTAATTAATTTTTAAGCCACCAAGCTGAAATGCAATACCGAAGTCCGGGCTTCGTCGAAGATTGCTGGGCCAAAATTTCAATCAATTTTATTGAAAAATGAGGGTGTGACAGTGCTGCCTCAACTTTTACAAAAAGCCGGATATGACGTCATCAAAGGTATTTATCGAAAAAAAGAAAAAAAACGTCCGGGGATATCATTCCCAGGAACTCTCATGTCAAATTTCATAAAGATCGGTCCAGTAGTTTGGTCTGAATCGCTCTACACACACACACAGACAGACAGACACACACACACACACACACACACACACACACACACACACACACACACACACACACACACACACACACACATACACCACAACCCTCGTCTCGATTCCCCCCTCTACGTTAAAACATTTAGTCAAAACTTGACTAAATGTAACAAAGAGACTGCCAACGTTCCAAAATTCAGAATAAAAAAACAAGAAAGGTAGGTTGTTGGAACGTTTGTTATTGACAAAACAATACATTCACTATGAAGTTTTTTTTATTCTGTTTACTCTCACAGTTTTTGCAGTTTTTGTTGTTGTAATAAACAAAAGGTTGGTAGTTTTGGTGGTCGTCTACATTTTTGCTTTTTTTCAATAATCTTATGGTTAGATTTCGCTAAAAAGTTATGTCAGATGATGAATGAACCATGGGGAAAAAAGTTATAGAAAAAAAAATATATGTAAAAAAAGATTTTATTTTTGGGTAGCGTGACTCACGCTTCCAATATTTTGTTTTCTGTTTGCTGAGAACATGTGCTTTGCCTAAAAATACTGACCAATCAAATTCATGTCACTATGCTTATAGCCACGCCCAAACAAGTGCAGCAACAGTTTGACACTGGAGCGCTGTCCACGCTTTTTTTTAAAACGCACGAAATGCACGGGATTTGAGAGGAGTTTTGCGCTTGGCATTTTCCAAATAAGGATATCCTACTATGAGTACTACGCTGGAATACTACAATGAATTTTCAAACGGTTACGCTGGCTTCGTCTTTCCTGATCAGTCGAAAGGGGGTGTATTGTTGATATTTGTAGATAATAGACTCTGCCTTTTAATGGTCAAATGGCGATTTCGGTATAAAAATGTAGACAAGGACCTTTAAACACAAATCCAAAACTGTACACGGCTTAGGAAACACACTATAGTTTTGCTGTGTCCGACTTTCTTTTAGATAAAACTGATTTTCTTTTAACTGGGAGGTTGGGTTAAAGAAACAGTTACTGTTCTTCCCCGCGTGTTGGCGATCATGTGTACAGTGGAACCTTCCTTTAAGACCCAAAGTTTAAGACCTCCGCCCTTTTAACACCTTACTTGTTCAGATTCTCTTTTTATAGTCTCTGTAAATTTACTTCTGACGGGCGCAGTGGCGTGGTGGGAAGACGTCGGCCTCCTAATCGGGAAGTCGTGAGTTCGAATCCCGGTCGCTGCCGCCTGGTGCAGTGGAGAATTTTCCGATCTCCCAGGTCAACTTATGTGCAGACCTGCTAGTGACTTAACCCCCTTCGTGTGTACACGCAAGCACAAGACCAAGTGCGCACGGAAAAGATCCTGTAATCCATGTCAGAGTTCGGTGGGTTACAGAAACACGAAAATACCCAGCATGCCTCCCCCGAAATCGGCGTATGGCTGCCTGCATGGCGGGGTAAAAACGGTCATACACGTAAAAATCCACTCGTGCTAAAACATAAGTGAACTTGGGAGTTTCGGCCCATGAACGAAGAAGAAGAAGAAGAAGAAGAAGAAGAAGAAGAAGAAGAAGAAGAAGAAGAAGGAGGAGGAGGAAGGAGGAAGAAGAAAGAAGAAAGAAGAAGAAGAAGAAGAAGAAGAAGAAGAACCTACTTCCATTTTGAGATCCCCTCTGTTTTAAGGACTGCTTTTCTCAGATTGTTTTAGGTCTTGATATCGAGGTTCCACGTCCTGTGCCACATCGGGTCTGCTCAGGATTTCACACGGGATTTCACACGGGATTTCACACGGGATTTCACACGGGATTTCACACGGGATTTCACACGGGATTAAAGCAACCCTCCACCGCTTGGACACATGCACGAGTTAAGGAATCATAAATGATCTGACTCCTCCCTGTGTTTGAGGGAAACCTCATTTGCTACAGGTAGGCTACACTTGCATACATTTAAAGGTTGAGGGAAAATGCTTCTTTTAAGAAGTACTTATATAGAGAGATAAAGCCTGTTTAGTTTAATAAGTCATCACGTACACATATATATGTATATTTCACTCTGCGGGTGCGTGCGTACGTACGTTCGTGCGTGCATATGCATGAGTGCGTGCGTTTGTGTGTGTATGTGTGGGTGGTGGGTGTGTGTGTGTGTGTGTGCGAGTGTGTGTGTGTGTGTGTGTGTGTGTGTGTGTGTGTGTGTGTGTGTAGTCTGCCCGTCTCTGTCCGTCTGACTGGCTCTGTCTGTCCGTATGTGGGTCCGTCTGTCTGTGTCTGTCTGTTTGTCTGTGTGTGTGTATGTCTGTCTGTGTCTGTGTGTGTGTGTGTGTGTGTGTGTGTGTGTGTGTCTGTCTGTCTGTCTCTCTCCCCCCCCCTCTCTCTCTCTCTCTCTCTCTCTCGCTGTACGCGCGCCTGTGTGCTTTTGCGCGCACGTTTTGACTCATTCGGACATAATATGTACGCAGATGTTTTTACAACAATTACTGTTCTTATCTATTTTAAACATCCTTACTGAGCTGGAGTATATAAGACTAGGTCATGCTGAAGTTCAGTGTCCTGTATTCTAGGAAGCTGTTGCAAATCACTCAACTTCACAAACAGAGAAAACCATGTGAGTTGGTTGTTCATGAATCATAACCGTGGTAAAAAGCGATAAATTAAAGCTTGGAAAATGTTTAGGATTTTGTTGAAAGATAATCACATAAATTATGCTTTCGAGGCAACCCTGTAACAATGTATGTGTTTGTGTGTTTGTTCGTATAAAACCAGTCTTGATCTGAGGAATATGTCTCGTCAGGAATAAAAACGGGTTCTTGTGTATGACTGTGTACGTAAGTGTTAGTTAGAGTTTTAGTGTTAGAGTTAGTGGGACCTATTCGGGACATTACTTTGAATTCTTCATAAGGTTTTCGCGACGAGGCTATTTATGGTAAAAGCAAGAACGGCCGTATCTTTCTATGCTGTGTGAAGACGTAGCCTCACTGTCCGTGTACGGGCCAGTCCCAACTCCTCAAAGCACAAGCCAGTTCCGCCCAGCAATTAAAATCGACCCACCAACAAAATCAGAACTGAAAACTTTTAACTTAATAATTATGGTACATGGTTCCACACGCCAAGAAAATCGAACCACAGAAGCCGGAATGGCCTTTTTCGTGGATCTTGCACACCTACAAAAACGAGATAAAAAAATATGCACACAGAATAATTTATGGTCAGATAAATATAATCAAGCAAAGAGACAATACATATAATAATAACTTTGTGGCAACGAGAAACTCATCTCTTTTGTGAAAATGAGGGTGGCCCTGAAAAGGGCCTAGTTTGCAAACGATGGGTGACCGGTCAGGCACCCATACTACTGCTTGGCAGCCTTCTTGGCAGCAGGCTTTTCACTAACAGCAGCCTTCTTCTGAGTCTTAGGCTTGGCAGCCTTCTTTGCCGGAGACTTAGGCTTGGCAACAGCGGCCTTCTTCGGAGTTGTCACCTTCTTTGGCTTGGCAGTGGCGGCCTTCTTGGGAGTCTTCACCTTCTTTGGCTTGACAGCGGCAGCCTTATTCGTCGGATACTCAAGCTTCTTGACAGCAACCTTCTTGGGAGATTCGGGCTTCTTGGTAACAGCAGCCGTCGGTTTCATGACCTTCTTGGGCTTGGTCTTAGCGGCTTCTTTCTTCTCTCCGGCGATTCGGAACGACCCAGTAGCTCCTGTACCCTTTGCCTGGTTGAGCTTACCAGCTGTGAGTCCAGACTTCAAGGCGGTCTTGACTCTGGCGTTGATCTTCGCCACCTCACAGTCATTGCCGACATTGTAGTTGGCCATGACGTACTTGAGGATGGCCTGGCGAGAAGAACCGCCGCGTTCCTTCAGGGAACCGATAGCAGCAGCGACCATAACAATGTACTTAGGGTGCTCGGCAGGCTTAGCTGCTTTGCTAGGCTTGGTAACATTCTTGGCCGGAGCGGGAGCAGCAGCGTCGGACATGATAAAGTGATGCGTTGCGAAGCGGAGCGAGACAAGTGGATGTGAATCAGTGGTAGTCAGCGAACTTGAGCGAATGACCTACACAAAATTGTTTCCGCCTGTATTTATCGACCTCGCGCGGACCACACAGAATGCGGCTCGCTACTGCACGCGAATCGCCCCTCGCGAAGCCTCCTTCAGCAGATTTTGTTATGTTTGTTGACTTTTGTTTTTCGACTGGCACTGTTTATCATTACATCAAAACATGTCAACATTATATATGGCCGTACTCAGTGACGAATAAGCTTTATTGTGGTATGCTTTTGCATTTCCAATTCCTTCTCTGCGCAGAGAAATCAGCAAAAAAGACGTCAGTATCTCGCCCTAGGAAACGAATAGACGACAGTAAAATGCTCCAAAAACAGATATTATATTAGATTGTGGTTACAAAGTTGAATCATCACTTAGAAGAATGTTTCATCTTCCTTTTCTTATAATTTTACCAAGGTTTTGTGCTCTTTTGTAGTTTTTATGAGTAGTTTTCTGTCGGGACAGAAACACAATGTTGTAATAACCCGGCTCCTTCTTTGTGCTTACTGTTTTGTTCAAAACGGTTTTTACTCGTAATAAATTCAAAACCATCTTTTGATAATCTATCATAATATTACAAGTACATTTTTCTTTGCAACTGAAGCACGTTTTGGTGAATCCGTTTACGATAAGTGTCATTTTAGATCGATTTAAGTATGTGTGCTTATTATCTCTCAAACCCACTTTTCGCTCCAATGGCGTGTCTCTGTTGCTCCGAGCCCGAACAATTTACATCAAAACCCCTGAACTTTTCTATATACATCATTGAACAAAAATCAAAAGAAATTTAGGTGCAAACCAATCAGCAGTAACAAATGAATACACTGTTTCATACATCAAATTGTGTTTTTTGCAGTTGGATAGATCTACATCTTACCTTGTTTAGTCAGAATTTTTGTTTTAATGTTCACATACATACATTTCAACCCATACAGTTTTCCCGTATTTTGTACGGGATTTATCAAAATTTAGGTGTGTACGGCTTAAGGCCTAGCAGTACGGGCAAACCAAATTGTATCAAAGTGTACGAGAATTCCATGTCAATGCTGTGATCTTGACAACATTTATCAATCAATCAATCAATATGAGGCTTATATTGGGTACAGTTCTGGGAAGCGCAGGGATTTATTTTTTTTAAATTTTTTTAATTTTATTTTATGCAATTTATATCGCGCACATATTCAAGGCGCAGGGATTTATTCATGCCGTGTGAGATGGAATTTTTTACACAATACATCACGCATTCACATCGGCCAGCAGATCGCAGCCATGTCGGAGCATATCCTACTTTTCACGGCCTATTATTCCAAGTCACCCGGGTATTTTGGTGGACATTTTTATCTATGCCTATACAATTTTGCCAGGAAAGACCCTTTTGTCAATCGTGGGATCTTTAACGTGCACACCCCAATGTAGTGTACACGAAGGGACCTCGGTTTTTCGTCTCATCCGAAAGACTAGCACTTGAACCCACCACCTACGTTAGAAAAGGGGGGAGAAAATTGCTAACGCCCTGACCCAGGGTCGAACTCGCAACCTCTCGCTTCCGAGCGCAAGTGCGTTACCATTCGGCCACCCAGTCCTTAATTTATGGTTCACAGATGCAAAATAAAAGTGGTGTATATCAAGTCATATTAATACAGGTTGGCCTTTGAACGGGTTGACCGGTCTGTGTTCATTCAGAAAACACACCGCAGTATCCCACAAAGTAAACTGAGTTTTTAATTAGCGCCTGACTTAAATAATTGTGATTTATGATACATGAACTGTGGAAATAGCCCACTAACAACATACCCGCACATCGCCCTCAATAAGTTGCATATCATGATTTTTTATTTGCGTAGGTGACACTGTAAATGAATACAGATCATATTGTTTTTTGTTTTGTTTCAATATAATTGAAAGCAAAAGTGTTTAACTTTTCTTCAGAGACAGTGGATGCGACTTTTGAGTTCAAGCCTACCAGCTTGTGCGCAGTTCCAGGATCTGTTCTATTTTTTATTTGTCACTTATCAGATAACTTAAAACAACATTTTTTGATTAAATTGTACATATATATGCAAGACTGTTTGCAATAATTTGTATTAATACCCCTAAAAGAAAACAAATTGTTGGAAAAAAGTGTTTGTTCAAGGGGGATAATTAATATTTTTGTGGTGTTTTTTTTAACAGTAAAACTGCATGGTGATATATTCTCCAACAAATAAAAATAAATAAGGAATAAAGGTCTCTTCACGCGTTGTCTACCTAATTTTCTAGATTGCACTGGCTTTGAAGTGGAAATCTTTTTTCGCAGAATTTATCACACATATATAACTAGTAAATCAAGGCAGACAATTGCAATTAATATGATAAATTAAGGAAACTGTACATGTAAAAGGAAGTATATATCTTTAAAATAAGACTATGATCCAGACTAGCACAGTTTTTAAATACTTTTACAGTAAGCTTATGTGTTCTTTTTAAAAAAAAATGAAACGAAGTTCTGCTGTAGCCCTGACAGTGTGTAAGTTTGTCTTGTGTTTTCAGTGAGCTCAGGTCTAGCACTTAATGCCTTGCAGCCTGACAGTTTTTGTTCATCTATCTTGTCAAACACTTATGCTACAGTGAATTAAACGTCTTCTTCTGAGAAACAATATAATGAAAAAGTCAATTTTTGAAAGATAACGGCCTCATCACAAAGATCTGCACTCAAACGCAAAGATTACCCAAAATATACAAAAATATACGGTTCAGAGAGAGAGAGAGAGAGAGAGAGAGAGAGCGCTGAGATAGAAGCTTTGAGTCAGTATCCGCAGAGCTTTCGCGGACCTCCTAAAACAAGGGGAAACAATTTCCTTTTTCCGGTCAATAGATGGCGTTGCATTTTCTTTCGAGGGTTCTGATTGGATGGACGGACAGGAAAACATTCGCGAAGGCTCGGGAGGTTCGTTGAAGGTAAATATTTTGGTGTTATTTTATCCCTTTTTTTGTAAATTTCAGCAATTACAGTCGTCCTATGGTTACATCAATTCATTAGCTACATCATGGTCTTTCAGTTGAGCATTAATATGTTGTAAGTGAGGAGGAAAATGAAGGCAAACTGGAATGGGGGGAGCCACCGAAATACTGCGCATTTTTGGTGCGCTTTTCATCATTTTAGTCATCATCGCGTTTTAGTCATCAGAATTCTCATTTCCGGAGTGATCTAACTCTAAATACCGCAGAAACCTTCATCAAATTAGAACCCGTCCTTAGTGTTGTGGTTTAAAGCGTGTATAGCGTCTGTGTAGTGTAAGGAACGATCTGGGTTGGATTGGCTCGCAGACAAAGAACTCCTCCGTTGGGTCGTTTATAGTGCACAGTGGTTTTGTTGAAAAGTCTAACGGGACTCTGAAAAGTGTCAACATGGTTCTGGGCTTAATCAATTATTTTCTAAGGTTAGGTTGATTAAACGAAATTTGAACTTAAATTCAAAGTTTTAAAACAAAACAAGAATTGTACTTGTAGTGTAACGTTTTGTTTTTGACAATAATAACCTACATTTTTTGTTCTGAAATGATATGTTTAATATTAGAGTGATTACTGATTCAGTGATAACACTTTTTATCTGTATACTTATTATTACTGTACTATCACTGCCTCTATCACTAGCACTATCAATTTATTTCTATGGAGAAGAAAAATAAGTTAAATCTGAATAGTAGCATTTGGTCAAACACAAATAAGGGTTGAATAGTGATGAGAACTTACATTTGTGACAGGAAGCGGAGGATTGCAGCGACAGGAGTGTGCACCCCTTTCTACAGTGAGACAGCCGGAAGGTGGCCAGCGTACGGATTGTGCGCTGTAGTTCTGAGCCGATTACCGATCAGCGCAGCATGAGCGAAGAGCTGGTGGCAGAATCGGTGGAAGAGGACATTGAGATCACGCAGCAAGAATCGTGTTGGATGCTTTATAAGAAAGTGTGGACCTATGAAGACAGCAGAGGCAGGGCAACGTAGCACTCCGACACTTTCTTGATTATTTCCTTTTCCTGTGTTTCATGAGTAGCGAAGATTTTAATCATTTTATTCCTTTGTTTTTATAGTGTGAGCAAAGCTTGATTTTTGCTGTTGTGCGGTGTGCATATTTCTCCTTAAAAAGGACAAGAAAAGTAGATCAATCAGCATCACGTCATGATGCGTGACGAAATCGACGCGGCGGTGCACTTCTTTGGAAGGGTCATTATCGCCTCCAATGGTGCCATTAGTCACCTGGGCGAATTCAAGTCCTGCCTGTCCAAGCTTCTGGAGAAGCGTTTCCAAAATCACTGGCATGTGGAGATTCCGGGCAAAGGCCAGGGGTATCGCAGCATTCGCATGCATCCGTCGGAGCCGTTGGATCCTGTCCTAGAGCAAGCGGCTCTAGACAGCGCCTTCAACTATGACAACTTCTTCATCCCCATGGAGTTTACCCTATGGGTGGACCCTAAAGATGTGTCTTGCAGGTGAGTGGTTTTGTGAGTAGTGCTCAGACTGTCGACCCATTTCAACCCCTCATCCTTATGTGACAGGGAGACTACCGTCGCCCTTCACAGCAGACTCTGCAGAGTTGTTCGCCTTAGAAGTTGCGAGCTATTTATAGCTCACAAGGCAACACCTGTGGATTGTAGAGTTCTGTTTGTGATGGGGTCTGGCGGCTTTTGTCTCTCTGTATGTCATGAACAGTTCATGGATTCCTTTGCGAATGCATAACAGTTTTTACAGGGCTTAGAAATAAGCTCTAAAATTCTCAATTCTGTTTGATTGGACTTTGCCTCCAAAGGTGATTGTGGGGTTTCGGCACTCAGTTAGACTTATTTGGAATCTAATGAGACAGTGTAGTTGAAACTGTGCAGCGCCAATAACGTTGGAGCTAAAGGAATTGCCAAAGGCAAAGACGATAAATCCTTTTCCTGAGACATATACTGATATAGTTTCAATTCTTTTAGTTTTACGCTTGACTTTTCTCTGTATTTAAAGGTCTCATTCTATTTTTTCTGTTTGATGTCTTTTCTTCCAGTTCCATGGCCATTATATCGGAGTAAGGTTGCTGTATGTGTGCGGTATGCATGTGACAAAGAGAAGTGTGTGTTTCAGGTTTGGTGACCCGAGAGGGTCGTACTGCACGGTCTTGTTAGTGTGTGTGACAAAGAGAAGTGTGTGTTTCAGGTTTGGTGGCCTGAGGGGGTCGTACTGCACAGTCTTGTAGTTGTTGGTGTGTGTGACAAAGAGAAGTGTGTGTTTCAGGTTTGGTGACCTGAGGGGGTCGTACTGCACAGTCTTGTTACTATGATAGTGTGTGTGACAAAGAGAAGTGTGTGTTTCAGGTTTGGTGGCCTGAGGGGGTCGTACTGCACAGTCTTGTAGTTGTTGGTGTGTGTGACAGAGAGTAGTGTGTGTTTCAAGTTTGGTGACCTGAGGGGGGGTCGTACTGCACAGTCTTGTAGTTAGTGTGTGTAACCGACAGAGAGTAGTGTATGTTTCAGGTTTGGCGACCTGAAGGTTACTGTAGCTGAAAGTGATCATATGACAAATAGACGTGTGTGTTTCAGGTTTGGTGACCTGAGGGGGTCGTACTGCATGGTGCTGTAGTTAGTGTGTGTGACAAAATGAAGTGTGTGTTTGAAGTTCGGTGATCTGAAGGGGTCGTGCTGCACAGTCTTGTAGTTGTTAGTGTGTGTGACAAAGAGAAGTGTGTGTTTGAGGTTTGGTGACCTGAGGGGGTCGTACTGCACGGTCTTGTAGATGTTAGTGTGTGTGACAAAATGAAGTGTGTGTTTGAGGTTCGGTGATCTGAAGGGGTCGTACTGCACTGTCTTGTAGTTGTTAGTGTGTGTGACAAAGAGAAGTGTGTGTTTCAGGTTTGGTGACCTGAGGGGGTCGTACTGCACAGTCTTGTAGTTGTTAGTGTGTGTGACAAAGAGAAGTGTGTGTTTCAGGTTTGGTGACCTGAGGGGGTCGTACTGCACAGTCTTGTAGTTGTTAGTGTGTGTGACAAAGAGAAGTGTGTGTTTCAGGTTTGGTGACCTGAGGGGGTCGTACTGCACAGTCTTGTAGTTAGTGTGTGTGACAGAAAGAAGTGTGTGTTTCAGGTTTGGTGACCTGAAGGGGTCGTACTGCACAGCCACAGTCTTGTAGTTGTTAGTGTGTGACAAAATGAAGTGTGTGTTTGAGGTTCGGTGACCTGAAGGGGTCGTACTGCACAGTCTTGTAGTTGTTAGTGTGTGTGACAGAGAGTAGTGTGTGTTTCAGGTTTTGTGACCTGATGTGGTCGTACTGGACAGTCTTGTAGTTTGTGTGACAGAAAGAAGTGTGTGTTTCAGGTTTGGTGACCTGAAGGGGCCGTACTGCACAGTCTTGTAGTTGTTAGTGTGTGACAAAATGAAGTGTGTGTTTGAGGTTCGGTGACCCGAAGGGGTCGTACTGCACAGTCTTGTAGTTGTTAGTGTGTGTGACAGAGAGTAGTGTGTGTTTCAGGTTTTGTGACCTGAGGGGGTCGTACTGCACAGTGCTGTAGCTGTTAGTATGTGCGACAAAGAGAAGTTAATGTTTTAGGTTTGGTAAACTAGGTAGCTGTAAGTGTGTTTGTGACAAATAAAAGTTAATGTTGCAGGTTCGGTGACCTGAAGGCGACGTACTGCACGGTGCTGAAGGACAAGGACAACAAGTCCAACTCCATCGACGTGGAGGAGCTGCTGGAGACGGCCAAGGCTGTGTACACCCGCCAGCAGCACATCTCCATCCAGCACACCAACAAGCAGGTACCCATCTAATCAGAGTGTGTGTCACGCTTTAGCATAAAGGCTGTCCTTATTAGATGTTTTTCGGAAATAACTGTCAGGATTTTCAGCGGTCTGGATGAGTAGGAGCCCCTAAAACTGCAGACAGGTCCGGTGCACTCTCCACGCCTCCGACAGGTTCGGGACAAAGAACCAACTCCGATTTGTATGCTATGCAGCATGCGCTAGATATAATAACATTTTTTTTTCAAAAATGTAATTATCAGAGCCCTGAATCGGCAAGGATGGCTTGCTGTTTGATAAGCACGTGTGTTTTCCTCAAACCACATGACCTTAAGCCAAACCCACGTGACCTCAATCAAGACACGTTGCGATACGTGCCAGAGATCCTTTCTACAACAATTCTGAACTCCGATGAACTCGTGAATGCTGATTTTGGTGCGCTACATTATACACATCGGAGTTGGTTCTTTGTCCCGATCATGGGATACATGAAGAGATCATCGGATGTTGTGAAAACCCTGTCTGCAGATTCAGGGGCTCCTACTCCTCCAGACTGCTGATAATCCTGACAGAGTTATTTTCGAAAATCATCTATTGGACTGAGGTGTGTTGTCGAACCATACTGCCTCTGTGTAGTAGACAATGTTTTTACATAAATGTATTAGCTGTTGAAAGAGTTTGGCCCCTTTGTATCATTATGTAAACAGTTACTAGTTAGACTGAGTCATTTCAAGTGTGTGGTGGAGAAAAAAGGTCCGTGATGTGCATTGTGCGCTCGATAATTATGGCTCCTTTTTTTGTAGAAAATATGCAAATCGGAGAGCTCTATTGAGTTGTTCTCCCCTCTTGGTTACCAAAACCAGGAAAGTGGAACCAATGTTCAATTGTCTGGAGTTGTCTGTTTTTAGTTATTTTTCAAGAGCCCCGATGTTGCAGATTATGGAAAGCTTTTCAAAATAGCAGTACCTGGCATGGATCTTCACAAATGTGGGATTAAAGTGCACTACTCGCCCACCGATGACAGCGTTACACTGTGACACCTTTCTGTTATTATGGTTAAAATGCCTTTTGTTCTTGAAACAAACTATACCTGTTGTTGAAGTCCTTGATAAACAATGTTCATTAGACATATAGGAAATAAAAAAGCGATTAAGGTTTTGGGTGTGGGGCGAGGCGTTTACTGTGACACCGTAACGCTGTTAAAGAGAGGTGCTGACAATACCATAGACACAGTTAAGACAAGGACCAGCATTCCCTTAACACCACAGCATGTTTGCTAATGACCCTTGCACTATAGCACAGCATGTAGAAAATTATTTTGCTGCTTGGGTTTTGACTACAGTTAATTGTAGATAATTAACAACAGTTTTGGCGTCACACTGAGATTAATGGTACGTTAGCAACTAATCATCAATCTAACTTTCTTTCATTTAGTTTCACAACAGGCTACATAATTATTCTCAGAATGCAAGTTCTTTATTATATTTACTAATTTAGTGACAATGAGTTCGATTGGAAGTGTGTTAATTGCTTTTCTCAGTGTACGAAGACATTGCGTTTCATGTAACACCACAGGCTCTTTGACTCGATGTCATGTATTCTTTAATCATCATAGATATTCTACATGCCAAATGTGTGAAACTAAGTCCAACAAACGCTGAGCAATGGGACTGGAACATGTATTAATATAAAGTAGAAATAAAGTACATTTACTGACCAAACTTTGAAAGTTGCGCGGACCTCGCGAACCTCCTTGAAAATTATACACGTGCGTTTCCGGTAAAAAACCATCCCATAATATTGTGACACCACGTGTTGTTTCTTCTTCACGTGACTAGTTTCGATTTGAATTTGCTCAAAACGTCACAGAAATGTGTGTTCTTCACGAGTCAGTTCCGGTGTTGATAAAATGTTGACCTAGATTTTTGTCCAAGTTTGTGTAAATCGCGTTTGAAAACTGCTAACATGTTGCGTTTCATATGTGACGCTGAAATGAAATACCCGTACAGGATATTTATTACACGCTTGAGCATTCCATTTACAAATTGATACTGATATCCAAAGCATGGCAAGTTCATTTGCATGTCTGCTGACAACATTTGTCGTCTGCTAAACCAAACAAAATGCGTCCGTGTTCGAGAGGTTGGCTGTGACACCATGGGCAACGCACGTTAGCAAAAGTTTGTGGTCGCCGTTTATCGATTACACAAAGCAAAATCACTTAATTTGAGTTTGAATCTTTCTATGAAGCTATTATCTGTGGCTGAATGTTATAATCGTTCAACGGGCACCATTCAATTTTCAACAAGCAAGCTTGGAAAGTGAGTGGGGTCGGCATTCCCATTTTCGGACGCCATTTTGAGGGGTTTTTCGTTAGAATTTTTTAATTTGCAAATATAATTTTTCCAATTTGGGGCAGTGGGTTGCTCATGGTGGTTCTTTCACAATCGACAAACACAACACATAGTTAAAACTTGTCAAAACATATGCTTCTGCAGAGTTATTGCTGTTTTCACATACCACACCTCACAGTCACCAACTAGGGAGAACAACTCTATTCACTGTTGCAATGATCCCTGACCACCCGTGTTTTGCCAAAGCACATTTCTTCAGCTATTGCTGCATGCGAGTGATCGAGGCAGCAGTGAATAGTTGACTCTGATTCAGTGATTGGTTTCCTGTTGTTTAAACTTGAAGGAAAAAAGGCGTTGTATGGAGTGAGAGAATTTTGCACATAAAAGTTAATTTTCCAATGTGATTGCCCTGTTAGCACGTGTGCTTTATCTGACTAAAATTACCTTACAGTAAAGATTGATTGAAGAATGGGATGAATAGTATTAATAGTTAATATCTGTTTTTATTGTATTTAATACAAATCACTCCTTACGTCTGATACATGTGTAAAAATATTAACACGCTTGCTGTATCCTTCTTGTTCTGTTGTCTTAGTAGTCCTAGTTCTCTAACCTGTTTGTTGTTCCTGTTATATTTGTTGTACTTTTTCCTTGGTGCTTTGCTTGTCTAGCAAATAGCATGTCCTTGGAAGTGGTTTGTTCGGCTTTTGAATTAGTTGCAGGCATGGGAATTGTCCGCCGAAAGGCAAATTTCCGCCGATTTTTTTGTTTTGTTCCGCCGAAAAAGCAAAAGTGTCCGCCGAAAAAATAAATGGGGGAGGCAAAAATGGTTCTAAAAACTGAATTTAATGGCAAACTTGGAGCTCAGATGACACCAAATTGCACCATTTGGGTTCTTTGGAGAAAAACAATTCCGGTGCTAGGCGCTTCGCGTCGTCGACTTTGCTATTACTTACACATTTTCAGCCTTTTTTACTTTTTTCAATTCCCATGCCTGTAGTTGCAGACCTGTTTACCCTTACGATTTTGGCGTAATTTATTACGATTTTCTGCAAAAAATACGCCATTCCGCTATCCGTGTCAAGACTACGATTTTCATAAATAACAAGAGGCGAAGCCATCAAGGCTCACGTAAGAAATCGACAAACAGTAACACAAACTCAATCACTCCGTCACACACACACACACACACACACACACAGAAAGAGCATAGGTGAAACTGTGCAAGAAAGCGAGACACTAGATCTAGATCTGTCTGTCTGCATGTAGCCAGCCTACTTACAAGGACACGACTGCCAACTAGTCTCGGCGCGCTCAAAATAATAATGACCGAGACTGTCAGTACTTCCTTCGCGTGACGTCTAACCCTCTTACGTCATAATGTGACGTCAATGTAATGTGACGTCTTCAAATGTTAGAGTTTCTACCACAGACATACACACGCACAGACGCACGCACGCACGCACGCACGCACAGACAGACAAAGTTACGATCGCATAGGCTACACTTACGTGAGCCAAAAATTAAAAAAAAAATAAAAAAATTTTTTTTTTTTTTTTTTTTAATCATATCACATGTTTGGCATTGTTTTTTTCAATGGCAAAATGGGGTAAAAAAGCACAGGACTGACCAGAGATCATGTCTGTCTGATGAGACGCTGGAGAGCCTTATTCTAGTGGTGAAGTCTCGCCCTCACTCATTCGGCAAGCGCAAGTACAGTAGAGAAGCGCTTGACACACTGAAAGAAAAAGAATCAGTGATGCATGTGCTTTTGATGTGATCTTCTTTGAAATTATGATGACTACAAAAACTGACTGATGTGTTTTGTTTGTAAATGATGGATATATGTGCATGATTGCGTTTCGCAGACACAGTTGTCATGTGCCGCGACGTTGTAATTGGCGACGAATGCTGGATGATTACTATTTTTGTGCCAGGATTACTATTTTTGGGGCTGAGCATTAGTCCAAAACACTTATGGGGGTAAACAGGTCTGTAGTTGGTGTCTTAGTTGTTTGATTATGATTGTACATGACATTTAAATTGAATACATTTTTGTGAACCCAGCAGATGGTCCAGCCCTCCATGGTGATGGATATCTACCAGTACGAGCGCAACGGACAACACTACCCCTCCGGCAGCCCGCCCCTCTACTACGACGCCTTCCACCCCCATCACCACCACCCGGGCTCCAACTTCCTCCTGTACGGCGCTGCGGGCGACGGTTTCTCCACCCCTCCCCCTCCCTTCACCTCCCCCTCCTCCCCACCCCAGTTCCAGCCCTCCTTCCTCTCTTCCGCCGTCAACACCACCCCCAGAAAGGGCAGCGGCAAGGGAGGCAACTTTCGCAAGAGCGGCGGGGGTGGTGGAAGCGGGACGGGGAGAGGCTCGCGTCACAACCATCACCACCAGCAGCAGCACAACGGCGAGGGGACCACCTTCAACCATAATCACAACAACAACCACAACACCAACGGCAGCACGCCCAACGGCACCAACTGGAACGGCGACCGCTACCACTGGGTTAAGGGGTCCAAGCAGCAGCAACAACAGCAGCAGATTTCAGGGTCCGGTAAAGAAGCCAAGTAATTGTGCTGTGTGAGACTCTATTTGCTGTCATGAGTTTTTGCTTTTATAATCTATTCCTGTTGAATCAGATCTATCCCTTCATTTTATGCCAATAGAATGATGCTGGTTTTTGTTTTTCTTTTATCTCTTCAGCTTGGTGTAGAAGTGTTATTTTTGCACTACCCTTGCAGAATTATCGCTGATACATCTTCTGTGTGTTTTTGGTCTATCTAGATATATATTGCATTGATTTCCCCCATTTCTGTCCACTGGTTTTTGACTCACATGCGAAGCAAAAGTGAGTCTATGTACTCACCCGAGTCGTCCGTCCGTCCGGACGTCCGGACGTCCGGACGTCCGGAAAACTTTAACGTTGGATATTTCTTGGACACTATTCAGTCTATCAGTACCAAATTTGGCAAGATGGTGTATGATGGCAAGGCCCCAAAAAACATACATAGCATCTTGACCTTGCTTCAAGGTCAAGGTCGCAGGGGCCATAAATGTTGCCTAAAAAACAGCTATTTTTCACATTTTTCCCATTTTCTCTGAAGTTTTTGAGATTGAATACCTCACCTACATATGATATATAGGGCAAAGTAAGCCCCATCTTTTGATACCAGTTTGGTTTACCTTGCTTCAAGGTCAAGGTCACAGGAGCTCTTCAAAGTTGGATTGTATACATATTTTGAAGTGACCTTGACCCTGAACTATGGAAGATAACTGTTTCAAACTTAAAAATTATGTGGGGCACATGTTATGCTTTCATCATGAGACACATTTGGTCACATATGATCAAGGTCAAGGTCACTTTGACCCTTATGAAATGTGACCAAAATAAGGTAGTGAACCACTAAAAGTGACCATATCTCATGGTAGAAAGAGCCAATAAGCACCATTGTACTTCCTATGTCTTGAATGAACAGCTTTGTGTTGCATGACCTTGGATGACCTTGACCTTGGGTCAAGGTCACATGTATTTTGGTAGGAAAAATGTGTAAAGCAGTTCTTAGTGTATGATGTCATTGCTAGGTTTAGTTACCCTAAAGGTCGAGGTCAAGCATGTGAGTCGTATGGGCTTTGCCCTTCTTGTTTCCCCATACAATATTTCTGGTATCTTGATCGTAAAGCCTTACGAATCAATCTTCTTCGGTATCATTTAGTACAGTTTCAAGCAGGTAAACCTCATTTCGGAAGAAGAAAAAAAAATTATAAAAAGGTTTATGTATTGTATTGATAATGTTTTCCAAACTGCCAGGCTTTCTTGTTTCTTGCTGCTTTAACGTTGCCAACACCGCAAGAACAGTCTCATTGTAATGATAAATGTAAGTTATATCCAGTGAGCTGTGTGTTATATTTTCTATCACCTTGTTTGAAATGTGTGTGAGCCAGTACCTTGGAAGAGGCAGCAGACCGGATCATGCTCTTAAATTATGCAGACGTGTATACATGTAAGTGAATGTTTTACCGTCATTTCACATTTTGCAAGACTCGGTCAGAGGGACTGGTTGATTGAAAGCGAGTTTAGAAGAAAAGTTTAGGTTTGACTGAAGACCCACGATCACAATGTGATTTGAATTTGGGAAATGGTCAGGTCCTCGGGATACAGATTTTCATAGTCTGTTCTCCTCTTGTACCCCCACCCTGTTACACGAGCTGTGTTTCGTGCTATGCCAAGATTTTGTTTTCACTCTGTTACATTTTCATGATAGCCAAAACCAATACTGAACACCAATCTTTACGGAAGATTTTGAAGTATCTTGGCTTGTACATTTTATTTGTCAGACATACCAACTCTTGTACTTAGTTTGATGGTCCGGCTTCCTCGTTTTTGTGCATGCCTTTGCAGAAAGTTTGATGATTGTTTTTCAAGAAGAGCAGACTTGAAGTCAGATTTATGTACTGGCTTGGTGTTCCATACACTTTCTGAGTGTAATTTTACTTTTGGTAGTCAGATGAGCTGCCGTTTTTGGTACTTGTGAAAGCGTTTTGATGGATCTGTAAGATTCGTTTTTTGCTCCTACGCATAAGTGTCAGTGGTTGAAAATTGGACAACCATTTTGTTTTTTGTCTTTATTTTTCCAAGAAGTCTGCTGTAATTCTCTTTTCTCCAACCTTTTGCAGGCATGGGAATTGTCCGCCGAATTATATTTTTGTTCCCCGAAAAAGCGAAAGTGTCCGCCCAGAAAATAAAGGGGGGAGGCACACAAAAAAAGCACCGGTTACTTGCCTTTGCGCAAAAGCCCGCGAAAACTGTCCGTACTTTGTTCGCTACCGCCCGCCTCAGTTACTTGAAGTTTTACGTTTGAAAGTAAACCAGATTGCACAGATTGTGTTACAAGTTACATTTTCCTGTTTGTCTCAACAGATCAATTTCGTAACAAATTTAAACCATATAATACATGTATATATTTTTTTTCTTCCAAAAAGCAAAAATTGGTACTAAAAACTCTGATTCTAAAAACAGAATTTAATGGCAAACTTGGAGCTCAGATGACACCAGATTGCACCCTCTGGGTTTTTTGGAGAATTTTTTTTCCGGGGGGGCCTCCCCAGTAAAGCTAGGCGCTTATAAATTTTCAGCGTTTTTTACAATTTTCAATTCCCATGCCTGCTTTTGGTTTGACCTTTGAATGCAAACACTGAAATAGGGCCGTGTTTGTGCAGGGAAAAGGCACTGGGTCCGAGTGTTATTGGTTTCTGTGTTTTTTCCCTGGCACCTTGATCTGTCGGTACGTAGAACGTGTAGTGTTTGCAGTGGTGTGTTTTGGACCAGGCTCATTTTTGCCATCTTTTGATAATGGCAGCACAGTGACATGTATTGATTTGATTTGATTCTTTGTGATTGTATGAATTTCTTTCAATTTCCAATCCCCTTGGTTGTGAAAGTTATCTGAAAGTGAAAGTTTCATACCATGTGGGTTTGTGAAAAGAGACTTTTTGAATTGATGAAGAGCAGATGTTTTGACGATCAGATGTGCTTGTAAGGATTTTTGGAGAGAGGAATGCTCTGGCATGTGAACAAGAACATGATATTTGATTGCAAACGTATCTATGAAATCCACCTGATGTAAACCAAGTTTGTTTTGTCCCACCTTTTGCAATGGCAACAGCGTGATACGATCTGTCAGTGCCTGTGTAGTGCTGGCTATCAATATATTGTCATCAGTGTATGCCTGTCGCCGGATCAAGTATGTCAACTGTTTTTGCAAGCGGCTGGCATTTCATCAGTCAGCGCAACGTCATCAGCTTTTCCTGATTGTAATAGAAGAAAGAATATACGTAAGATGGACATGTGTTGGCTGCATTGTGTGAGAAAGGCATTGACGAACATGCTTCACCCTATGTCATTTCATCAGCATTTTAATCTGGGCTTGCCAATGCTAAGAGGGGAGAGAGCCTTGTTTACATCTCTAATGAGTTGGCTTGACGTACACATTTCATTTTGTCGAGCATTTTCAGTGTAGGCTGATCTTTTTCCCAAACCAGTTGGTCTAACATGAACAATTCATTTTGTCGAGCATTTTCAGTGTAGCTTTACAGATTGATAATTTATTGAAGTTGCTTTTTATCAGTGGGTTTGGTTGGTTGCAACTCCTCATCCCAGCCCATATCCCCTCTCTGAAACAATGTATTCCTCCTCACGCTTTGGCTCCCAACGAGAATTGTGCTTTCCCTGTGCCCCAGAAAAACCGATGAGAAGGACCATGAAATGAAAGAGACGGCCGTGTGTGTGCGCATGAAGAGTTCCAAGGCAGCAGAGTCCGCGCTGGTGGAAAGCGTTGGCGGACATTTTAACAGCACAATGACAATGGCAGCCACAGACATCAAGTCTTGTTTGCCTGTAACCCAAATTGCATTTGTCAGACTCGCGGAGAAGTTGGCAGTATTATTCATACTATCACGACACCATCAAGAGTTTTGGGCGTCAGTTTTGTGTACTGCACTTTTTCACTTATTTTTTTTGCCTGCAAAAAGCTTCTGGCTGGTTATGGTGTGAATTCCTGAGCCTGGGTTATTTTCCTGACTCTGTAGTTCCGAACACTTATTGAGCAAGTTTCTGAGAGTTATTACTTGAGTTTTTGAGAAAGTAGGAAGATTTATAACATGTTTCGTCATGTTTTTAACCTTTCTTTCTGTGATGAATAGCTTGCTTTTTAACTTGAAGTATCCTTCCCCTTCCCCCCTGTTTGAAAAATCCTATCACTTTGTTGGTGCCGAAGAGATGTTACTGTTAGTTTTGTTGAGTTTTGTTGGCGAGAGTTCAATATTTGTATGTGTCAAATCTGCAGTTTTTGTGGTTTCAGAGGAAAGATATTTATTTTCTGTAGAGATATGACGTTAGAAGAGCAAGATTTGTATCAGCTGTGATTGTACATAGGGGAGAAACGGTGGCTGTGCTGTTCTTATTTTGTGAACGCTGGATTGTATGATTGTATGAAACAGAATTGATAACAAGCCTTGTTGCAAATGTGCAGCGACGTCTCAAAAGAAAGAGAAGCTTTATATCCCTGTGTTCCCAACGAGGGGATTGAAAAGTGAAAGGAATTGGTACATTCAGTCATGTTGTGTGTGGACGTAGCAGAAAGTACACGCTGCAAGCGGGGTAGGGGTTGACTGTAGTGGATGTCATTGGTTGCTGGTTGGGTTCACATACCCCTTCCCTTGTCAATATTCCTTGCACTGTCTGGTCAAAGTGTAGGCTGGGCTTAGGTGGTCAGTATGTAAGTTGTCTATGCTGGGATTCTGTTCATTGGCAAGCATTCCATCATGCTGGAAGAAAACAATGGTCTGAACCCAGAAAGTGTCAGGATCATCCAGTTATTTCGGTGGCACAAAATAAAATGTCAATATAAAACAAAAATAAAATAAAATACATGAAAATGCACACACACACACACAAAAAATGTCCGAGTCAAGTTTTCATGCATTCAATGTGCTTAGCCTACGAATAGATTACTTGGTTGCATTTGTGCTGGTTTGTTTTTCTCTGGCGCTACATGATTAATTTACGGAAGAAGTTAAATTATTATAACCCAGTGAAAAACTAGGACGTTATCTTATAACTAAAACTCATGATTAAAAAGGATTAGAGAGGGGATATGAAATCCATTTGACCAACCTGGCTTGCAGTGTGTACGTTCTGCATCTTCCCACTGTCCTTTTGGTTTTAGCGCGTACCACTTTTTAATTTTCTCTTGAATTGTCCTACTTTATTTTGTCACTCTCGTAGGCTGCAAAGAGAACAAATAGCAGTAGCCTTGTTTGAAGCATTTTTTTAATGCCGATGCGCCCTTAGAACTATTTTACAGGTGCAGACGTACCTTTGTGGGCGTCACTTTTATCTTGTACAGTGTGCCCGTTTCCTGTCTGTTATATGGCTATAGAATTATTGTAATATTGTGGCGTTCACGTGTGGAAGTGAACATTTATCATTAATCATGGCAATTATGGATATTAGTTCCAACTGAATGTTCGGTGCATAGTACTGTACCCTCTTCTTTGACCAGATGTGATCGTCTGCAAGAAACAGTCTTTTATAATGTGTCGGTGATAGCTATAACTCATTCTCTGTGGTGCTGATCAATTATCAAAGTTTTGTCTTTGCATGACTTGCTTTGTGTTGTAAAACATATTTGGTTCTGGCTTTGAAGTTGTTGCAAGCTCACTACGATTTAGAAAAGTACATCAGTTCAAAACTCTTGCTATTTGACAGTTTATATTGTTGGTCTTATTCCCCACACACACCAAAAAAGAAAAAAATTGTATACACCATTGTTTATGATAATTAGTGTGTTGAATTGTGTGCATTTTCTAAATGGTTGTGTGCTTGCTGTATTATAGACAAAGCTGACTAGGCAGACATAGTCCTGCAAAGACAAAACTATTCAGCAGTTTCCTCGCAGAACTTCAAATTCATTGAGTTGTCACTCATGTGCATATGGTCATAATCATTGCATCAACTAGTTTTGGATGTTACGTAATTGGATCTGAATCAAATTAATGACATGTATAAATTTGCAAGATTTCTCATCAGATGAGACTGTTTCAGCATTTGCCATCACATCTGGTCTGAGAAGCCTGAGTTATTGTTCTCAAAGTGTTTCTGTGTGTGTAAATCTGGCATACCTCTCTTGAATGAATTGAATTCAGTATGCTAATGATGGTCACGTGATGCTTGATGTGTCTGGTAAAAACAAACACAGGACCAAAATAAAACCTCATGGCAGTTCTGGCCGTGAATCAATAATACAGTCATGTCTTTTATTGGTTTATTTGAAATTTCCTTTTTTGACTCACATGCGAAGCAAAAGTGAGTCTATGTACTCACCCGAGACGTCCGGACGGACGGACGGAAAACAAGTTTGATAGAACTAAACATTTGTCATAATTTGGTTTATTCAATGAAAGACCCACAGTTGAAACCGGCTGCACACACATTTCACAAATACATTTGCAAATAAACATATTGGATATGGTAAGTGTTTAGGTATGTACTTGGTGTACACATAAATACATGTCACAGAAGTACAGGCACATGAACTGTTGTGTAGCACAGAGCAAGTTAAAAGGTAGAGTAACAGGTAAAGCCAACCAGTTTTGCTTTTTTTTTCAAACACAAAAGATGTGTATTAACTTGCAAAGAATTTTGCAGTAGGAATTTAAAAATCAAATGTCCAAAACAAAAGAATTCTAAACATCAACTTAAAATTTACAGCTACCTGAGTAGTCTCACATTGATGTACATTAAAAAAACTAAACAATTATCAAATTAAGCTTCCTGCAAGAATTCTTTCTTATTCACTATGCAGAATGTTTGCGTCTTTTTTGATTACCAGTAGCACAATTAGCAATAATTATGGCACATTATCAAATAGAAACATTGGTGGTTGCTGACTAAAAAGGGTGATCAATTGAAAGAAATACCAGAATATTCTGAAAGCAAAGTCATCTTCATTTTCTCTACAACCCAAGCAAAGAAAGAACGAGAAAAACAAAGAGAGAGAAAAATACACAAAACAAAAACACATCTAACACACCTAAAAATCAATTGATCAACAACAACAAATGTGACCCTCCACTACGGAATGAGTCGCATGTCACCTTTGCATGATTTTCATATTTTTTACATTTTCATAAAGAGTTTTTTATGCTCTATCCAGTGGTGAAAACCGTTTTAGAAAAGAGCGAGTTTGAGTTATAAGCCTGTGACTAAGGTGACCCTCACACTGTTACCAGACACTCCCCGGACTTATATTAAGCCTAGCGCAGAACCGCGCGAGGTGACATGCGACTCATTTCGTGGTGGAGGGTCACAAATGTACAAAAGACTTACATATGAAATTAAAAAACAAAAGAACTCCAAAAGTAACAAACAATGAGAATATGCCTAGAACTAACACACACATCAAAACACAAAAACAAACATAATACCAAACATTTGCAGTGTTGTTCCCAGACACAGAAGACAATAGATCAGTTCGTCCTGGATTCAGAATATATATATATGTCAAAATGTCCTGACCGCAACATATTTGGACGCTTGGTGTCAATACAATGCCTCAGGGAAACAAGTATGCGTAAAGACTGAAGACCAAGGCCTGTCAACAAAACTGCATATCGTCAGTGGCCTTCGAAGACCTCGTAACTTACATTTTCCCGATTTTCGGATTTTTGCATGGTTCCGTCCCTTGATTTTTTTCCTATCATCTGTGAAAAGTTTGTAACTCTATCTATTTTGCTAAGGTCTTTTTCCCCTGATTTTAAAAACCTCGTATTGCCGTTGGGTGTTGAGACATTAGCGACATTAGCGGGAAAACCTCGTATTGTCTGTTTGAATCCCTGCGAGTCTGTTGAAAACCTCGTAATTGTTCCTTAAATTCAAAACAAAAAAGTGAAAACCTCGTATCTACACGTTTTGATCTAAACTCGCCAAAATTTTGTATTTGTCTAGAAACGACCAGGAATCATTAATCGAGTTGTTACCTATGCTTTATAACAAACAAAAATCTGGTGAAGAGGAATTTGAATTTTTAAAACACTCTTTTGTCATTATCTCAGAACTATGATTTTGAAAATACGAGGTCTTCGAAGGCCACTGACGATATGTAGATACTGACACCACAAAATGAAACTAATACATTTAAGTACAAAGTTTGGTTCATATCCACAAACTACCAACATCACAAATATTAATTTCACACTAAAGTCTATCTTTCCATGATTCATGATATATTATCGTATCTGTTACTTTTACTCTTTAGTTACAGTGAGGGACTGTCTGTATGTGCATACACTGTTAATTCTTGAAGGCTCATACCAAGTAGTTTCTTGCAAGATCTGTGTGCGTGTCTCTCCCATACTGCATATCCAGCCACAGACCAACAGAAGACACAGACACAGGCAGAGCTAAACAGAACTAATAATGATCAGGACTTCTTTTTTAATTTCCAGTAACGCGAATCCTATAGCGTGCCCGCGAATCAACAGCGAGCTGTTTCACTCAAAGTTCAAGTAACTGAGGCGGGCGGTAGCAGTGCGTGAACAAAGTTTTCGCGGGCTTTTGCGCTAAGACAAAAGTAACCGGTGCTTTTTTTGTGTGCCTCCCCCCTTTATTTTTTCGGCGGACACTTTTGCTTTTCCGGCGGAACAAAAAAAAATTTCGGCAGAAATCCGCCGTTCGGTGGACAATTCCCATGCCTGTACTTCAGAGGGGAAGTGGGGTATTTAGTGTGGAGTTACGAGATAAGAAAAGCCGAATGCGAAAGTTTGTGTCAGTCGGCAACTGAGCTCACACAGGCACACAAAAACGGCTGTTCCGTTTTACTCCCCTGTTTGTACTACATCTTTCGACTTTGGGCATTTTGTGGTGTTTAGGGACAGAAAATAATTGGTTTAGTCCTGTTTCATCGGGAAGTTAGCAGAAAAGGGTATGCTATCGACATTTGTAAAGCTGAAAAACATTCCCGAGAAGAATTTCAAGTTGTCAGTGTATGCTGTTGTCGATTGAAACATCGTGTGGTACAGATGGGTAAACCGGAACCATGCGTCTTTGTTATTGCCAATATGCTTTTGGATATTGGCAAAAATGGCCGACTTCCGTAGCATTATGCTTTGATGATCGGAAAAGGGATGTGTGAGACCATCCAATCACAGCCCCCGAATTCCCCCACGTGTCCATCAGAATAGCTATATACGTGTAATGTAATTAGTGCTATATAAACAACCGTTATCATTTATAATTACACGCACAACTCGAGTACAGTTCAAGCACAATGAAGCCAATCAGCAGCAGGTTTGTCTAAGTCAACAGCATGTGGTTCATTAACATTTCCAAAACAATCACAATTTCATGATCAAACCCTCATCATAATCAGCAGTAAATGTAAGGAACAATGATGTATCACACATACACAATTTGCAAACCACAACATACACATAGAGACTAACACACACACACACACACACACACACACACACACACACACAATTTGCAAACCACTACACACACACAGACACAGACACACACACACATTTTGCAAACCACCACAAGCACACACACACATACACAATTTGCAAACCACTACATACACACACACACACAACACACACACACACGCACACACACACATACGCACACACACACACTTCAGTGTGCTGCACTGACTTCCCTCTCTATCTCTCCCCTTTACTCACACACACTTAATTATGTGCGCGCACACACACATTGAACAGGTAAAAAGCTCAAAAACACAATCCATACTGATTGCAAACATCCAAGTATAAGTATACCCGTTCAAAAGTGGTCAAAATCACAATTAGACATTGGTTGGGACTGCATTTACAGTACATTGTACACTGTTCTCAGCGTTATAAAAACAATGTTATCACACAAACTGAAGGAGGGAATGACTGATACAATAGTCACATATATTGAGCAAAGACACTGACACTACCAGTAAAACGGAAATACAGAATAAAAAAAAATATTTAAGAAATTTGGACGGTAGAAAGTACAAATACAGTAGCAATAAATTCACAGGACGGAACGGAACCAACAAATACTAAAATTTGCCAAATTATTTCATGAGAAAAAAACACTACTTGTTTGTTCATGACTTCCTAAACCAACTGAAACATTTTTCTGAAGTATATAAAAGATGTTTGAAACTGAAAAGCTTAGAGACATTTGCAAAAATAATCGCATGAAGAGAATACCAGTGTGCTTGCATCATCATGACTGTCTCTTCTAAAGGAACAATTTATTAATCACAAAATCAAATGACCTGTTCTTAAAATGCTGCTTATAACTTATCAGAAACAGCACCGATCTTAAAACTGTTCATCTAAAATCTACAGAGGGACACCACGACAACATATATTTTGCAATTCTACATGTTGTAATGAGCATAAATACAATTGGGGACATGCGAAAAAGCTTCTCTGTTTATATTAGGTCACACACACATTATATACACCAATACCACCAAAAATCAGTGCGTACACAGAGATCGTGTTCATTAAATATATGTAAGATAATATTTTTGAAAGCTTAATCTACGATAAAACCACTAATTAAAGTTAAGTAACTTTATTCAGAAAAAATAAATAAAATCTGTAAAATTTAGAGTGTAAAGTATACTGGACGGAACAGAAAGCTCTAGGCAATATACTACAACGATGAGGTCATTATTCAAGAATACTTAGTTGTTACAGCACTATGTACAGGTAACGCATGCAACCCTGTGCATAAAGGGAATTACACTTCAATATGCAGCTCATTCTGCCACATACACAGCACAGACATCAAAGACACAGTCCTTTATGTTAAACCAGTTCTGCTCACTATCTCAGATTTGCCCAGGCTTCTTTTTACACAGGGTGAGGCCAGCCCTCCACTTTGACACATACAGTGGAACCCCCCTTTTAAGACTCCCCAATTTAAGACTCCCTCCTTTTTAAGACCTTGTTTTCTCAGACTTTCTGTTCATAACCTCTGTAAAATCACCCCCATTTTAAGACTCCCTCCTTTTTAAGACCTTGTTTTCTCAGACTTTCTGTTCATTGCCTCTGTAAAATCACCCCCATTTTAAGACTCCCTCCTTTATAAGACCTTGTTTTCTCAGACTTTCTGTTCATTGCCTCTGTAAAATCACCCCCATTTTAAGACTCCCTCCTTTTTAAGACCTTGTTTTCTCAGACTTTCTGTTCATTGCCTCTGTAAAATCACCCCCATTTTAAGACTCCCTCCTTTTTAAGACCTTGTTTTCTCAGACTTTCTGTTCATAACCTCTGTAAAATCACCCCCATTTTAAGACTCCCTCCTTTATAAGACCTTGTTTTCTCAGACTTTCTGTTCATAACCTCTGTAAAATCACCCCCATTTTAAGACCTTGTTTTCTCAAACTTTCTGTTCATAACCTCTGTAAAATCACCCCCATTTTAAGACTCCCTCCTTTATAAGACCTTGTTTTCTCAGACTTTCTGTTCATAACCTCTGTAAAATCACCCCCATTTTAAGACTCCCTCCTTTATAAGACCCAATTTTCGCAGATTTATGGGTGTTGAAAGAGGGGTTCCACTGTACCAACAATCAACCTCCTGACTGCTGTGTGTTGTGTATACTTGCCAAACATATCTATTATAAATGTTGATGGATGAATGATGATAAATTGTAGACGGATGCATGTTATTGATTAAAAGCCCCACAATGATGTGCTTGGCCAAAAAAAAAACAACAAAAAAAAAAACAACCCAACCTCCTGACTGCTTCCTGTGCAGAATGGGAATTCTTTAATGAATTCATTTCACAGATTGACACTGGTGGCTTTTAAGACAATAATTCATAAAGAAAATCCAACTCTGCACAAAAAGCACACAGGCTGCTGAATCTTGGTATGTGTCCCAGTGGAGGAATGGTCTTCATTCCCATACATGTGAAAACTAGCCAGACTTGAGATGATGAGCTAAATCGTTTGCACGGAAAGGACTGTGCCTTTAACAATTATTCACCAGTCTTCTTCTTCTCGATCGCTCAGACAGGGACTCCGGGACTTCTGATGAAGTTTGCAGTACAGCGAAGACTCTGCAGGGTGCCGAAGATCTTCTCCTGAACTGGTGTGTCCACAGGCCATGTTTCTGCTCGTAGTTTCTGGTGGATTGGACAGTGTTGGAGGAGGTGTTCCACTGTCATGCCTGCGATGCCACAGTGGCACACAGGCGTGTCCCCAATGTGGAATTTTCAGAACATGTGCTGCCTGAGTCTGCAGTGGCCGGTTCAGTCTCAGGCGCACAAGTAATTTGAATGAGAATAAAGCATACATCAACTTTCCCTTGTACAACCCATATATTATAGAGAACCCAGTAACCTTTAACAACAGCATTTGAATTTTTTCCATTAGAAATGTTTAAGTGAATCAGAACATTCATATTACTGTACATGTACTGTATTTGAACACTGACTGATTTAAATGAAAACTCTGATTGATCATCAATCGATTTTATAATATTATACTTGTTCAGAAGCCAAACTCACACACATGCAACCATATACAGACACAATATAATTTTTTTTTAAATAAAATAAAATAAAGACACAAATCCCAAATTTGCGTAAAAATGTGGACTATAAAAGCATAATTCTTTGCAATTAATAAGAGAAAAAACCCACAAAAACAACAACACACACACAATACAGACACACAATTTGCTTAACAGTGTGGAGTCTTAAAGTATAATTCTCTGCAATGTCAAAAGACAAAAGAAACACCTTGATATAATTCTGTACCATCCTCGCTTTGTCATGGTTTTTGGTGTCAAAAGAATGGAGCACCTGCATCTGCAATACAGTGGAACCCCCCTTTTAAGACCTCCAAACATCTGAGAAAATTAGGTCTTTAAAAGGGGGGAGTCTTAAAATGGAGGTAATTTTACAGAGGTTATCAACAGAAACTTTGGAAATGTGTGATCTTAAAAAAAGGGGGGGGGGGGGGGGGTCTTAAAAGGGAGGTTACACTGTATAACTTTGCACCTCAAAGGTTTGTTCCCCTTCAATCCTGCTTCATGTCAGAGAGTAAAAACTGGAGCAAGAAAAGAAACATCTGGAAATCCAACACTTGTTTAGTTGGCAAGATTTCCTGGATTAAGGCACATAACAAAGTTGAAAAAAGGGACCTGGAAGTTGTAAAGCTTAGAATAAATAGATGGGAGTATGGGGGGTGGGGGGTGGGTTGTTGGGGTGGAGGGTGGAAGTGGTGAAGTTGAAGGTAGGGAGGGGGTAAGCACAAAACTACTGGCTACTGTATTCTCTCTTTCTGTGTCTTCACAGCCAACTTTATTTCATGTACTTACTGCAAACTATACATTTATAATTTATTTGGCATATTTGCATCTTTTTACTCCAAATTCTGTATATAATAATCAATGTTGGCTGGATGCTTGTTGTGATCAGGGATGCGTACTAACTAGTATACGTAGTTGCTTAGGCAAAAAACAAAAACAAGTCTGTTTACGGTATCCCGACCGACCCTATTTTTTCGCGCGACCCTAGTTTTTTTTGGCATTTGGGAAAAAAGAAAAAAAAAGGTCTTTGTTTTTTGGCAAAATAACTTAAAAATATGGTTTTTTTTTAGAATTTTAATTTTTTTTTTAAATTAAAAAATCCCGACCTACCGACCCTATTTTTTTTGCCTATGTTACTGTAAACAGACTATTTTTTGTTGTTGGGCTTAATACATATTTATATTTGTAGACATGTGGTTAAATAGTTCTTGCAATTTCAACGGTACATAATTATGTACATGAATAAAGTGTATAAGTTAGAAAACCATACCAATTGAAAGTAGTGGGCATTCCTAGTTATGTGGTTCTATCACTTCTACATAGTGTTGCATATGTTCATGCATTGTTTATTCTCTCAGGGCACATGCATTTTGTCCAAGCTGACGACTGTCATTTCAGCAAAAAATGTTGTTGTTGTTGTCCTTCTTCAAATATCCAACACTATAAACGACCATAATTGTTGTGGAGATCGCTAGATACCACTGGAATCGAATGGAAGGATAAAGAACATTATGGAACTTACTTTGATTTAGTGCGCAGTCACTCATGACGTAAGCGTAGACGCTCATCGAACAGATGGAACTGTGTAGATCTAACCAGATTAGTGTCGATGTTTCCCGAATATTCTCGTATGTCCATTAACTATATAAGTAGGGCTGCGCACACGTATTGTTGTTCTTTACCAGTCTTGCACTTGTTCTTTCTTACACTGTGCTGAGAGATATTGTCACCGTTGTTCCAGCTGTTAATAAATCTACAGAACCTACACAAATCGTTGTGTCTCCTTTGCGACTGAGAGTGACGAAAGGAAAAACACGACAACTGGCGTCGCCGACAGTTACTTCCCTTGTCTATTCGGAGTGACTTATTACTGCAAAATGACGGAAACAGAGCAGCTGATAACGCTTCTAAGGGAGCAGTTGGAGCAACAGCAACGCCAGCACAAGGAAGATATGGAGCAACACATGCACCAGATGGAGTTGATGATGAAAGTGTTCAGTGGTGCCGCAGCTTCTGCCAGGGAGGAAAGCTACGACGATCCGAGTGCTTCGAATCTACGTTTTCCCATTACTACACAGGCAGCTGCAATCCCATCTTTTGTTGCGTTTGATGCAACATCGGAACTGTGGCCTGACTACTGGTCAAGATTTTGCACGTTTGTGGTCGCCAACTCCGTGCCGGAGCAGCGCAAGGCTCAAGTTTTCTTGACGAATCAGACTGCTACGGTCTACAAACAACTGGCAAATCTGGCTACTCAGCAAAATCCGCCCAAGGACATCAACAGTTTGACAATGGACGAATTATCATTAATTCAATTGAATATAAACTCCATAAATTCTGTTTCGAATAAATACAAGAAAATGATCATATTAGACACTGGCGACTTTTTAGCCCTGAAAGACAATGAAATCTGTATGCAACATTTTAGTCCGAATTTTTTTTTGCAAATCGCAGCCCCAACATATAAAAAGCATCCGATACTCAACTCCATAGCCCCAAAACATCATGAAAAAATAGTTTGAAACTCCTTAGCCCCAAAACAGCACAAGTGTTTTTCAACCGTTCATCCCTGCAACATCACACATGTTGGCTTACTCCCCTTTAAGCAGAAGATTGGGGATGCTCATCACAGTCTCGCTCAGCAGGCTCCTCAGCATCTTGCTCAGCAGTCGATTCAGGCTCAGCGGAAAGATTTTCATGTTCCGAGTGATGTTTCTTTTTCTTCTTCTTCCTCTTTTTCTTCTTCTCCGGCACACCCTCCAAGGGAGGTAAAGCTGACGTACCATTGGCTCCATGCAAGGGAGGTAACCCGTGCACAGGGGGCAAGCCGTGTGCAGGATTTTCATCGTGCAGTGCGAAATCCTCTCCTTCCTCTGGTGGTGATGGAGGTAGATCAGCATGTCCATTCAAACCAGGTGAGTTTTCTGCGTCGTTTTCTGGAGCAGGGTGTGATGTGGTTGGCGCGCTTGTTGCCAAAGGAGGAAGCTGGCTGGTTCGTTGTGTCTGAAAAAGATAATGTAGACATTATTATTGTTATTATCATTGTTATTATTATTGTGCATAGATCAGCGTTTTAATCAAATACAAAAAAATAAGGAAAACAAGAAACAAACGAGCCTTCTCGTTTTGACCAATATTTCGGCCTCATGACCTTTGTCATGGTGTTCCATTATTAGCTCGGATGATATTATTATATTGTATTATATAACATGTATACATGTATTCAAATCCATGTCACATCCTCTGGTGTCTATGTTACGCGAGTGATGTATTTTGAAATGCTTGTAATTTACTGAACGTAGACAAAGAAAATGTGCAAGTATTTCTAATTCTGTCTCTGTAGACAAAATAGGAAAACACATCAATGATAACGCTGATAGGGTCTGATTTGACTACATCTGCGCATAATTACTAATAGACGACCCTACAATTGATAATCTCATGATGAGCAATGTTAAGCGACTATAATACATAACACGTGATGCTAGTTACGCCAGTCGCTGAACCATTTGAAAATTCTGACTGGGTTGCAGAGATTTAAGTGAAGCAGTTTTAAAGATTCAACTTAGTTTAGTGCAAATGAAAACATGTTGCCTTGACTAATGGCAAAAAATTGAGCCCAACCAGCAATAAATTGAGCTAACATTGCTCAGTGTTTATGAGATTCACCCATCCCTACTTCATTCTCCAACGAACCAGATCTACAAAACCATACAAGAATCATTGATAGATCCATGCAGATATCAAACAGAAACACCCCAACCCTCCCCCCCCCCCCCCACACACACACACAAACACTCACACACACACATAAACACTCACATATCAGATAGAAAAAAACACCAACCCCCATGGCCCACCACGTACACACACACACACACACACACACACACACACACACACATACAGACAGTGAAAGACAGACAGACAGTGATAGACAGACAGACAGACAGACCGTGATAGACAGACAGACAGACAGACCGTGATAGACAGACAGACAGACAGATAGACAGGAAGACAGACACAAACACACAAACTCACAGGCACAGTGAAAAGTGCATCCAAGTGAGGAGCGGCGTTGATGGCTATAGAGCCGTCTTCACCGGTGAATCCAGCGTTCACATAGCCGCTGCTACCCCGCCGATTATCAGCATGACCCGCCGAATAGCTGGGTCGGGCTGACGGCCCTGCAGTCACAGGATGAGATCTGGGAGGTGCAGACACTACAGCTGGCTGACTTCCATGCTGGCCAACAGTATTCACATATCCATTAGCACTGAGAACTCCATTACTGGCTGTAGCGTAGCTGGGCGGTCTGGAAGCAACACCGAATCCTCCGTTACTGGCTGTGGCATAACTGGGGGGTCTAGAGGCAACGCCGTTCTGTTCACCGTGGCTGAAGCCGGAATTCACATAACCGTTGCTATGGCTACCGTTGCCAGGTCTGCCGAAGGGGCGACCAGCCATTGTGTAGCTTGGAGGGCCAACTGGTGGTCTGCGGTCAACCACAAAGATGTTTTCCACGTGCTGCCGGGATTCTTGGCTCATCGCATACGTATTCTCGTAGTTGTCTTCTTCGTCGGAGAAGCGGACCTGGAATAAAGTAGAAATGGAGTTGAGGAGTGCTTTTCATCATAGGGTCAATCAATCAATCAATGAGTCTTATATCGCGCATATTCCGTGGGTACAGTTCTAGGCGCTCTGCAGTGATGCTGTGTGAGATGAAATTTTATACGGCCAGTAGATTGCAGCCATTTCGGCGCATATTTACCTTTCACGGCCTATTATTCCAAGTCACACGGGTATAGGTAGACAATTATTAACTGTGCCTAAGCAATTTTGCCAGGAAAGACCCTTTTGTCAATCGTGGGATCTTTAACGTGCACACCCAATGTAGTGTACACGGGGGGAGGTTCAGACACCGAAGAGAGTCTGCACACAAAGTTGACTCTGTGAAATAAATTTCCGCCGAACCTGGGATCGAACTCACGCTGACAGCGGCCAACTGAATACAAATCCAGCGCGCTACCAACTGAGCTATATCCCCGCACATACACATACCCACACACAACACACACTATGCACACCTACACATGCGCGCGCGCACACACCCTGACACACACACACACCCTGACACACACACCAAAAAAGAGGGAAGGGTCAAACCAAGAGGCCTTTATCCAGGCCTCATAAAGTAATCTCCCTTTATTTCTATGAGGTCCAGGAAAAGCAGATAAACATTGTTCTCCAGCTTACCTGTGACGTTCGCAAGTGGAAGGGGAAAACAGAACCAACCAGGCACGGTAATGTCAGAATCTGCAAACACACAATATGACAAACTTCGTGATGGCGTTATAAGCTGCAGTCGAACCTGTCTATAATGATCACACACACACACACAAACACACACACACACACACATACACACACATACACACACACACACACACACACACACACAAACCAAAAGTGGTATTATAGACAGGTAGCTGCTGTTGAGAGTTAATTCTGTAAGAGAAAAATGTGTCTGTTTTGTTCGGGGGAGTGGTCGTTGTAGGCCGGTGGTCGCTTTCATAAAGTGGTCACAAGGGCAGGGTCTTCAGTACAGTACTTCAAAACTATACATGAACAATTTAAAACTAACATGTGTCCTGGCAGACAAACCAAGCCAGAGCTCACAGTAATGACACTGTTTGGTCTGTTAAATCCAAAATGAACCATTATAGGTCCGACCAGTTGCTGACTGATTTTCTAGCATTTTTAGATTTCTCCTTTTAAAAAAAGCACGCATTTTTGGTCAACATGATTTGATGGTGAAAATGTGCAAACAAATGCACACATGAACAAGCATACAAACAAGCATACAAACAAGCATACAAACAAGCATACAAACAAGCATACAAACAGACACCAACACCATCATCTCAAACAAACACACACACACACACACACAAACAAACATACACACACATGTTCATGTGCATGCACATGTGGAGAAAAGTGCAGTGCACATACATTTTTTGTTGTTGGTATCTCTTATTTTCCCCACAGGAGCCTTGTAAGTGTACAAGAGGAGATACAGTACGAATAGCCCCGTGCGTTGAGCAGAGAAAGTAGGTCATTTTAAGCTGATAGCACGGCCACCAACATCGAACGCAGAAGAAGAAGAAAGCTGACAACTTTTGTGCAGCCAGATTGGAGTTTTACTCTATTCCTTAGCAAAACTCTGGTACCGAGCGAGTTAATTATTTTCCCATGTGTTGCTGAAGCGAGCCTTGCTGGCCCTGAGAAGCCAACTGACCACAGAGAGGCCTTTGTTCTAGTTCCCCCCCTCCCCAAAACATCCGGCCGAGATGGCGGCTAATTGACTGGAAGCCAATGCATAGCCCCTCCATAGGAGCCTAAATTGATGACGTCACTGCAATAAAGTCTGTGGACTCCATAAAGTCTCTTATTTCTAATGCATGGACCGCGCATAGAGCCTTATGTCGGCCATAAAGTTATAGCAGGCCCCTCCTTCCAATAAGAGTTATGGAACCCGCTATTGGAGCGTTTAAAATGGCGGCTGCTTTCATGCCGATTCAGGATGAGAAGAAATTTGAGAAGCAACCGGATCTTTCTTGACCGCCTACATCCACTGAATCGTTACGACGACGTGGAACTGTACAGAAAATTCCGCTTTCGTCGGCAGGACATTCTTGCAATCACGGATGAACTGTAAGAGCAACTCGAACTGCCGAATCGAAAGGGTGCATTGCCGCCGGTTCTGCGGGTTATCTTGACTTTGGGTCAGTTTTTACGCGTGCGGATCTTTTCAAGATGTGTGTGGCGAACTGATCGCGGTACATAAGTAATAATGATAATAATAATAATAATACGGGAATTTATAACATCAAACACAGCATGCAGAACCAGCAAGAGAGTGACTTATACCTTTATGGCGAGGGTACCGGAATGGATATAGTTTCCAGCAAGTTTTATCAGGAGACGGGCTTTCCAAACTGTCTGCGGCAAATGGTGTACAACTGACCCGCCGCGAAGCATCACAAAGCTTGACGCATGCGCAGAGACACAGGATGACGGGGAATCCCTTCCACTATCTACGTGTTAAAAATAGAGCCGCTCTTAGCTATGGCAGGCACTATTTCAACTCATGCATGCGGACCGCTGAGTTCTATAGTGCGTTTCATAGCTATGCGCTCTACAGCGCTATGAAATCCTAAAAGTATGGAGGGGCTATACATTCGGCCCCTGGACTTTACCCTCCATGTATCTGTAGGAAGTAACTTGAGTTTGAGTTTTGGGATTTCTTTTGCCCTAACTTTTTTGATAATGTCTGAAGTACATGTTTTCTGATTCCACACACACTGACATTCTCTTTCTTTCTCTCTCTCTCTCTCTCTCTCTCTCTCTCTCTCTTTTTCTCCTTTATTTTGCCTTCTTTTCCTCAATATTCCTTTTATTCGTATATTCAATACATGTATTCATTTATTCAGTGGAATGTAGGCTTTGTGTTAATCATGTATATATGGCTAATGCGAATGTACAAAGACGATTGAAACTGGTGTGTGCAGACGTTTTTTGTTATGGCAATGGCCGTTGGTGCTTGGAGCACGAGTTGTTTTTGCAGGTCAGTTTTATGGGCATGGATTTGCTGTTTGATATGAACGTCTTGTGTACGTTTTGTGTACTAAAGAGAAAGAAGAAGTATTTTTGTGTGTGACATTATTGCTCAGTCTTTGAGAGACGGTTTGTAATAGGAAGTTTTGCAGTTCGTCTGCGTTTTTGTCTACCTACAAGTGTTTGGTATCTACAGATACGTTGTGAGGTTTGTCATTTAATGACATATGCTTGTACATCATTTTTTCTGTAGGTCTTCTTAAAAGGAGAGTTTTTGTGTATTTTTGAGGAAGTCTAACTTCAGTTTGTAAGGAGGCTGGCAGCAGGCTCGGAGCCCTCCACCTCCCCTCCCTTTTGCTCCCGCGCTGCCAGAGCGAGATTCTCATTGGTCCCGCTAGGGTGACGTGGGAGGAAGCCCCGTTAGCTAGAAAAGCCAGAGTCCTCATGAGGTCGGGAGACGTGTGAAAGAGTAGGGTGCCTAATAATTGCCTGAAGCATGCGTCTCCCCTGTTTTAGAGTCAGGGTCATCAAAACTACCACTTGGGGAGAGATACATTGAGCTGGGTTAAAGGTGAGGGAATCTTTCCTTATGCTTGGTGCCTCTCCCCGGAGTTGCGTGTGGTTTTGTTGGTATGTGTGTATAATGCCTGACCTGATAAACCACGTCCTCAATACGCAGTTCCAGTCTCACTTGCAATAGTGAACAGTGCGCGCTGTTCACTCGGTTACCACGAAGCGAATTAGAGTAGTGCGCGCTACTCTAAGGTTACCAACAAGCAGTGATCGAGCGGCGTCGCTCGATTTTGTCCAGGCCCCGAACCCCTGCCCAATTTTTCCTGCAGATTAGGACTTAGGTTTTGTTTTGGAGAGTAAGTTAAGTCACCAGGGTACCTACGGGTCATGCTTGATTTTTCAGCAGTTTAAAGACTTAGATTTTATTTGTTAGTTAAAAAGGAAAGACTGTATTAAAGCCAACCTAGATTCTTTATAGATATATTTTCTATGGAAGAACCCATGTATGTTTTATGATTGTTGTTTTGGTCTGAATACAATTTGGAATCTTACTACACTCTTGTTGATTTTACATTTTGTTGTCAGAAGTATTCTGTTCGTCTGTTCGTCTGGTGCGTGTGGTTTGAATGCCATCCTGACAAATGTCTTTTAAAAACACATGCACGGTAACATCTTAGGCGCAGACACAGACAGTTAATATTTCCGTGAAGCTACCACCGCTCGGCTTTACACACACATGCATGCGAGCACGTATGCACGCACGCGCGCACTCACACTCACAGACATCCACACACCCTCACCCACACACATGCGTGAGCGTTTATACGTACCAGGAAAATGAGATAACCGACAAGCGTGACAGTCTGTTCCACACCATTGACAACCTTTTCTCTCTGCCACTTGTCGATGGAAAAAATGGCTACCAGAATGACGATAGGACCAGCCCAGAACCTGCAAATACACAAACATATCAAGTGAAAAATTGCTGTCTGTTTTGAGACCTGATTTTCTACGATCTTTGGAGTTCTTAAAAAATCCACTTCAGTTCCACTTTATTATGTCTATCTTCCAACACTAAATAAAACTTTTTTCCTCAGCCATGTAAACCTGTTTCTCTAACATGTCAATATACATGAACCCTAAGACCGAGGTACCATTTAATCTAAGCATTAACAGAAGACACTCACTGAATACCTGACACCCTCTTGAACATGTACATACAAAAAAAAGCTTGGAAGCTTGTTTGTTTGTTTGTTTATTTGTTGCTTAACGTCCAGCCGACTACGCAGAGCCATATCAGGACGAGGAAGGGGGGGATGAAGGGGGCCACTTGTCAAGCGATTCCTGTTTACAAATGCACTAACCCATTACTTGTGTCCCAGCAGGCTTTAGTAAAACTAAATTAATACCTACTGGAAGATTACCAGTTTCCAGTATGTTAAAATAGGCTTAACCTATCTACTGCTGGACTTACATCAGAACACTAACAGATTAAACTATACATGAATCGCGAGACAAGCGGCAAGAGAAGAGATTTTTGGAAAAAATACAGGTGAATGAGCAAGAAGGCAGAAAAAAGAAAAGAATTCACGAAGAAAAAGAGAGCATGACAGGAAAGAGGAACCAAAAATCTACCTAACAGCAAACTAGAAAGCTCCTGCGGTTCCAAAAACAGGAGGGGCCTTTAATTTCATAACCGCAGTGCCCCACTGCGGGAAGCTTGGAAGCTAACTGATTGCTTAGCAAACAGGTGAGAGCGTCTATGAAAAAAATGGTGCTTGTTAGAAAAGAATTAAAGACGAATGGTTGACAGGGAAAGAGTCATTGGTGAACACCCAATCCGATTGCCAGTGCAGCCGCCATGTTTTTTGTGCATGAAAACTTCCAGAGAGACAATTGCCATGACTTGTGAGCCTTCTCTTCTTCCCATCCATGACTATGGCAAATTTATCACTGAACATAATGTTAAACTTTCCAAACCTTTCCTAAACCTTTCTCGAAATTGACTTCATGGACAGTGAAAAATCCTCGGTCAGTTTTTCTAAACTTTCCCGAACTGTAAAGCCTGATATTAATTGGGTGAAGTCAACTTCGCAATGTCTACTTCACAAAGCTCGCTGAACAAAGTTTTGACACAGAATTTCGGTAAAAAGACTTTGCAAAGTGAACTTCCGCTCAACTAAGAATGTCGACAGAGAGATGGCTCACCAGGCTGTGTAGACGAAGTAGAAGGGGACGTAAAAGATCGCCTTGTCCCTATGATGTTTCAAGGTGAAGACGATACCGTAAGAAAACCACAGCCAGGCAACCAGACGCATGGCGATCAGCCCGTACCCAGGCGGTGACTCGTAGAAATACAATACGATGCCTTCGTCGAAAAACTGTAACACAAGAGACATGATTAGTGAGTTTTAGTAGGGCAGACCTGCCAACCCCTTGTCAAGCCTCAAGCACAACAATTAAGATTTTGTTTTAATTTTTAGTGTAGCATATGGAGTTTAAAAGTGGCATTGTCTAGCACTTATTTGCACATCTTCATTTATGATATTTCTTGCAGTTGATTAATCTTTTTAAAGTTTACTTAGAAAGAAGGAACACAATTCCCAATAGAGAGTGTCTGCAGTGCCACTTTTCAGTGTGGATAATGTTTTATGATCCATATTCTGACCGTTACCCGGAGTGAGAGTCAGGGCTCATAAGAAAGAGCAACCTGTTGCATGCTTGTGATTATTTGTTTGAGCGTAGCAATGTTAAGCTTGGTGTAACAGCGTAGCAATTGGTCATCAAACGCAGCATGCTACCCCGAAAGTGTAGCAGTTGGCAGCTCTGAGTAGGGCACAAGGCCGGACATGCACATCATAATAATACCACCTGTCACAGAACATGCCCACTGCACGCTTCCCTCCACCATGCAGTTAGCCTAGGTCGATGTACCATGTGCTTGAGAAACTATCATTAAAGTCTGAAAACTTTCTGACTGCAGTTGCCTCCTTGTGTATGCTTGATTGAACGATGTTACATGGTGTCAGAAGGGGGATAACAAGTAGAAAACAAGTGTGTGTCTATGCTTGAAGTGAGTGTGTATGTTTGACATAAAGCAACAAGGCAGCATGACGTAGCTGATGGACTGTGTGCATCTTCCTTCTTGTATCTTAACTCATTGTCTCCCAGGTACGGATATATCCGTACCCACTCATATGGCTCTTTCTGAGCAGTTTCGGATAATCTGCTGTCTGTTAGCTTCAGTCGCTTCCTGTAACGTCAATCTAACGCCTGCAATCCAGCGTGTTGATACACAGTTACTACAATTCTGAGTGACCTGCTGCAGCACAGCTGGTCTCGGCTAAAAACTATTTGGTCAACATAGGTGGGGTAGAAAGTGTTAAGACCCTGTTTTGCACTTAAAGTATTCTCAAGCAAACTTGGTCTATTTTCAGAAAAATAAGCGTACTCTACACATCATTTGAACATCCATGATTCAAACATGTTTCACACGGTTTACTGACAAAAACTGCAATCTTGTGTCAAAATACTGGATGATCGGCTTCGGGATGCGCATGTGAAAAAAAGTAGTCTAGGAATTGTTCTCGTCGTACTGATTGTACTGCTCGTATTCTAGACAATCATGCATACTAAATACGGCAAAATCGTATGGGTTCCCGGGTCTGTATCCTATGCAACTTACAGCAGCTTGCCTGGTCTAAACAATCTGATAATAGTGGAACCTGTCTGAAACAACCGCACTAAGGACTGACCAAAAATAGTTGTTATAGATTGGTGGTGAATTATATAGAGCTTAAACAATGACCACGAGTTGATTACTGGAAAACTAGTAAACCACGAGTGGGTATTTGCAGCTGCTTGGTAATTCACGTGTGCGGAGCACACGAGTGAATTACCAAGCGGCTGCAAATACCCACTCGTGGTTTATTTTCCAGTAATCAACGAGTTGTCGTCATTGTTTAAGTTATTTACACAACGAACAACACGGGTCGAACATGCAGTCATGCAGACGACATTTTGTAGGCAATTTCATTTCAGCCTAATCACTCAGAGTGTCAAATGCGCGTCATTCAAATAGTCCCTATTCTTTTACTTTATTCTTAGTCTCCGACTCGTCGGCATTATACTTGTCTCGTCTAAATATCGACTAGTCACAGAAACAAACCTGGCGAGCGTATGCGTGTACTTTATACACGTCAGCCATTGTTGTTACAGTTTTGAGTCAACATTGTATTCTTCCGCAACAGGGTCCAATCGTCTGGGTTTCTAGTATTGATTTTTTTTAGCCCTCTTTATTCTTACTTCGAATAATCCACGTGTGATTTTGGTGTAATCAAAGTAGTTCGTTCTAATTTCTCACTTGTCTAAAAATAATCAACTAGATTTAATCCACCCCTCGGTTGCATTACAGGAGTTGTATAAATAAATATAACTTCTTTTTTAAAAACTTGTTGGGAATCCTTTTGGGGTGGTCGTACTTAGGCAGGTGATTGTTATTGAGAGGTGGTCACCAGGGCATGTTCGACTTTAACTGTTATTATCTTAATATTTATTCAGTTGGTACCAACGGCTATATGCTCAATCTAGTTTGTCTCAAATGTTACTCTTGAACTAATTGTCTTGAAGTCTTCTTTCCTACAAATTGTAGTTTCTTTGTGCTTTACTTTTGTATTTCAACATTAGTTTGCTTGAGGTTTTATTCTTCGATTTGTCCTTTTTTCAACAGATTTTATGGACAATGTTTAGAAATAACTCTGACATACTTTCCCTCACTCTTTCCCTCACTCTTTCCCCCACTCTTTCCCTCACTCTTTCCCCCACTCTTTCCCCCACTCTTTCCCTCACTCTTTCCCCCACTCTTTCCCCCACTCTTTCCCTCACTCTTTCCCCCACTCTTTCCCTCACTCTTTCCCTCACTCTTTCCCCCACTCTTTCCCCCACTCTTTCCCTCACTCTTTCCCCCACTCTTTCCCTCACTCTTTCCCTCACTCTTTCCCCCACTCTTTCCCTCACTCTTTCCCTCACTCTTTCCCTCACTCTTTCCCCCACTCTTTTCCTCACTCTTTCCCTCACTCTTTCCCTCACTCTTTCCCCCACTCTTTCCCTCACTCTTTTCCTCACTCTTTCCCTCACTCTTTCCTTCACTCTTTCCCTCACTCTTTCCCTCACTCTTTCCCTCACTCTTTCCATAACTCTTTCCCTCACTCTTTCCCTCACTCTTTCCCCCACTCTTTCCCCCACTCTTTCCCTCACTCTTTCCCTCACTCTTTCCCTCACTCTTTCCCTCACTCTTTCCCTCACTCTTTCCATAACTCTTTCCATAACTCTTTCCCTCACTCTTTCCACAACTCTTTCCACAACTCTTTCCCTCACTCTTTCCCTCACTCTTTCCCTCACTCTTTCCCTCACTCTTTCCCTCACTCTTTCCATAACTCTTTCCCTCACTCTTTCCCTCACTCTTTCCCTCACTCTTTCCACAACTCTTTCCCTCACTCTTTCCCTCACTCTTTCCACAACTCTTTCCCTCACTCTTTCCCTCACTCTTTCCCTCACTCTTTCCATAACTCTTTCCCTCACTCTTTCCATAACTCTTTCCCTCACTCTTTCCCTCACTCTTTCCACAACTCTTTCCCTCACTCTTTCCCTCACTCTTTCCCTCACTCTTTCCACAACTCTTTCCACAACTCTTTCCCTCACTCTTTCCCTCACTCTTTCCATAACTCTTTCCCTCACTCTTTCCCTCACTCTTTCCACAACTCTTTCCCTCACTCTTTCCCTCACTCTTTCCCTCACTCTTTCCCTCACTCTTTCCCTCACTCTTTCCCTCACTCTTTCCACAACTCTTTCCACAACTCTTTCCCTCACTCTTTCCCTCACTCTTTCCCTCACTCTTTCCCTCACTCTTTCCACAACTCTTTCCACAACTCTTTCCACAACTCTTTCCCTCACTCTTTCCCTCACTCTTTCCCTCACTCTTTCCCTCACTCTTTCCCTCACTCTTTCCCTCACTCTTTCCACAACTCTTTCCCTCACTCTTTCCCTCACTCTTTCCCTCACTCTTTCCCTCACTCTTTCCACAACTCTTCCACAGCCCGTAACAACTTTCTTTCTTTATTTGGTGTTTAACGTCGTTTTCAACCACGAAGGTTATATCGCGACGGGGAAAGGGGGGAGATGGGATAGAGCCACTTGTCAATTGTTTCTTGTTCACAAAAGCACTAATCAAACATTTGCTCCAGGGGCTTGCAACGTAGTACAATATATGACCTTACTGGGAGAATGCAAGTTTCCAGTACAAAGGACTTAACATTTCTTACATACTGCTTGACTAAAATTTTTACAACCATTGACTATATTCTATACAAACAAGAAGAGCAAACGCTCGATCGAGTCACTTTCGCAGTTCTGAATATTATATGAGGCATCAGATGGACAGGAAGAAATTGCTATTCACAACACAATGAGTCACGTTCACATAAAATTTGAGCCCGGTCACTTTTATAGTTTCCGAGAAAAGCCCAACGTTAAGTTGTGTGTTGCCGAACAGAAAAGGCTAGTTATCTCCCTTGTTTTTCTGATAACGTTCGTAAAAGGCTACAGATGTAAATACTTTGATGTAAAGAATAATCCTACAAAGTTTCAATCACATCCGATGAACTTTGTCAAAGATATAAAATGTCTAATTTTTCCTTTGACGCTGACCTGTGACCTTGAAAAAGGTCAAAGGTCAACGAAACCATCGTTAAAGTGTAGAGGTCATTGGAGGTCACGACTAAACAAAATATGAGCCCGATCGCTTTGATAGTTTCCGAGAAAAGTCCAACGTTAAGGTGGTGTCTACGGACGGCCGGCCGGACGGCCGGCCGGCCGGCCGGCCGGACAGACTAACACTGACCGATTACATAGAGTCACTTTTTCTCAAGTGACTCAAAAACACTTAACAAGGGTAAAAGGAGAAACAGAATCCGTTATAGTCGCCTCTTACGACATGCTGGGGAGCATCGGGTAAATTCTTCCCCCTAACCCGCGGGGGGTATAACAACCCTGACAGAGTTACTTCCAGAAATCGTCTATTAACCTTTTAACTACCAAGTTTATTGTTGTGTAGACTCCCTCAGCTCCCAAGTTATTTTGAGCAGAGACGGTCAAAAACGGGTATGCGTGTTTAAATTATTATTACTCAGTTTCTCTTTGTCAGATTGATAAAAAAAATTGGTATGTTATTGGATAGGGATCAAACTTCAAAGAGTATGTGTTCTTCTTCTTGGTGGTATGTATGTCGCAGTGTTATCATGATTTATCTACCTGTTGACCTGTCAATAAAGTTGAAAAATTACGCTTACTTGTTGCTCCGGTATATCATCCGTTTCGCTGTCACTTGTTGATATTCATTGAACAATCAAAGTAGGTCAGATCAGCAGTGTTCACAGAAATGCTGATGTCGAAGCCAGAATCTTCTAATTGATGTCTATTTTCGTGGAGATAATCCAGCATAGTCATGAAATCAGGATCACTGTCATGTCGGCACCAAGCGCCCAACAAATTTGGTGAAAAAAGATCGATTGTAACTCTCACAGAGATCGAAAGCACATGGGGAAAAAACAAGGCGGAAGTGAGACAATCCCACAATGCATTTGCAACCGTCTTATTACTACTGCTCGCGCACAACAACCGCAAACAACCGAAACAGACGCTACACCGGCGAGGGGCGGTATCGGGCGGTATGGGAATGGCGGCAATGGCGGAAGACGGGCGGTATCGGGCGGTATGGTAGTTAAAAGGTTAACAGAGCATTCTGACCCTTTCTGGTAAATCGACAAAATCATGTCATAATTCCAAAAGGAAAATAAAAGTTGTTTAACATGCATCATCTTCTCTCAAATTCAAATAAGCCAAGAATTAAAGAGGCATGAATAAAAAAAAATCCCCCCAAAATCTTCATACCCATTCCTCTCAGCATCCATAAAAAATCAAAAGCACTCACAACTTAAACCCCCCCCCCCCCCCCCCAAAAAAAAAAAAAAAAAACCCAAGTCGCGTAAGGCGAAAATACAACATTTAGTCAAGCTGTCGAACTCACAGAATGAAACTGAACGCACTGCAATTTTTCAGCAAGACCGTATAAGTAGCATCGTCAGTCCACCGCTCGTGGCAAAGGCAGTGACCATGACAAGAAGAGCGGAGTAGTAGTTGCGCTGAGAAGGATAGCACGCTTTTCTGTACCTCTCTTCGTTTGAACTTTCTGAGCGTGTTTTTAATCCAAACATATCATATCTATATGTTTTTGGAATCAGGAACCGACAAGGAATAAGATGAAAGTGTTTTTAAATTGATTTCAAAAATTTAATTTTGATCATAATTTTTATATTTTTAATTTTCAGAGCTTGTTTTTAATCCAAATATAACATATTTATATGTTTTTGGAATCAGGAAATGATGAAGAATAAGATGAACGTAAATTTGGATCGTTTTATAAATTTTTATTTTTTTTTACAATTTTCAGATTTTTAATGACCAAAGTCATTAATTAATTTTTAAGCCACCAAGCTGAAATGCAATACCAAAGTCCGGCCTTCGTCGAAGATTGCTTGGCCAAAATTTCAATCAATTTGATTGAAAAATGAGGGTGTGACAGTGCCGCCTCAACTTTTACAAAAAGCCGGATATGTCGTCATCAAAGACATTTATCGAAAAAATGAAAAAAAATTCCGGGGATATCATTCTTAGGAACTCTCATGTAAAATTTCATAAAGATCGGTCCAGTAGTTTAGTCTGAATCGCTCTACACACACACACACGCACAGACACACACACACACCACGACCCTCGTCTCGATTCCCCCTCAATGTTAAAACATTTAGTCAAAACTTGACTAAATGTAAAAAGTGTCTACTTACAAAGCCTTCCCATATGAACAGAGTGATGTTGACAATGACGTAGAGACAGAAGAAGATGGTGAGGCGAACGGTGGACATCTGTGTCAGACGACCGCGTGTGATGGTGAAGCCTTTCCCCAGCAGCAACAACATCAACAGAAACACCGTCGTGCTGGCCGCTTCGAACAGGCGACCTGAAATCATCCGTGATATTACGTTAGCAGACTTGCTGTTGCTTGCAAGTATGGTCTTGGTTCCACTGAAAACTAGCACGATATATTGCATCGTCGTGCATGTGTCCTCTTTCTCACATCACAAAAGAAATAAAATGGTATCTGAACAAATATTCACTTGGATGTGTGTGTGTGTGTGTGTGTGTATGTGTGTGTATGTGTGTGTGTGTGTGTGTGTGTGTGTGTGTGTGTGTGTGTGTGTGTGTGTGCGAGCGTGCGTGTGTGTGAGAACACTTATGCATGTGTCAATCACTCAATCTTTTCATGAGAGCAACAACACAATATTCAAACCTGCGGGAGGGCCAATAATGATGATGGTGATGATCTTTATGACAACGATGACGACACTGGTGATGATGGTGATGATGATGAAGGTGATGATCTTGACGACAACAAGGTTGATGACAAGGATGATGATAGTCTTTATAATATACCTGTGACTTCAGTTGGGTCCTCTTCCCAGCCAGTATCACCATAGCGACCCCAGGCGATGCATTTGAGGAAGACGCCAAAGAGCCAGAGACAGAGAGCCGTCATGTACATCTTGTAGGTGGTGTGGAACATCTGCTGTTTGGTCAGCCGTACTGTCAAACATAACACAGCTACAGTTAGGCCAAGAACAAATATTTAATGTTTCTGATTCCCCGAACTGACCCTGTTTTTTCCTCCTAACTCTAGATCTTTTTTTACCCTTCCAAAACAAAAGAAAATGACAGTAATTATATTAATGACAACACTAGATTTTGCAGGATTTACAAGGAAAGCTACTCTTCCCTGGCGCCAGGGGACACAGCTTGAACGATTTACGGCCAAGAAAAAGCCATGCACATGCGTGTATAAAAAACAAACTTCCATGAAAACAAAAACAATAAGCAACCTACCAACCCCCTTTTTTACACCCCCGGTATAGGGGTGTGTATAGGATTCACTCGATGTGTTTGTGTGTTTGTTTGTGTTCGCATATAGATCTCAAGAATGAACGGACCGATTGTCACCAAACTTGGTGAACAGGTTATATACATTCCTGAGACGGTCCTTACAAAAATTGGGACCAGTCAAACACACGGTTAGGGAGTTATTGGTGTGTATAGGATTCGGTCCATGTGTTTGTTTGTTTGTTTGTGTTCGCATATAGATCTCAAGAATGAACGGACCGATCGTCACCAAACTTGGTGAACAGGTTCTATACATTCCTGAGACGGTCCTTACAAAAATTGGGACCAGTCAAACACACGGTTAGGGAGTTATTGATTCGGTCGATGTGTTTGTTTGTTTGTTTGTGTTCGCATATAGATCTCAAGAATGAACGGACCGATCGTCACCAAACTTGGTGAACAGGTTCTATACATTCCTGAGACGGTCCTTACAAAAATTGGGACCAGTCAAACACACGGTTAGGGAGTTATTGGTGGATTAAAATTATACAAGGACTTATAGAGGGACATCTTAATGGTCAAAGGGAAATAACCATTCTCACTCAGTCACTGCCACCAACTGAGAAGGTTATTTCCCTTTGACGGGGGTGTTTTTCCTACCTCGGAGGAATTTCTTGTTTTTTAATCGGAAACAATTATTTAATTTTTTGGCCTTATACATTTTGCATGTACAAAACAAACCCACATATGTACCAGATAGCTGCTTTCACTGTGTTTTTTTCAAAGTGACAGTCTATTGCAGGTGTCTAAATTCTGTGACAAGGACATTATAGTCATGTCAATACAGTGGAACCCCCCTTTAAAGACTTCCAATAATCTGAGAAAATCAGGTCTTAAAAAGGAGGGAGTCTTAAAATCGGGGTAAATTTACAGAGGTTATGAACAGGAAAGCTGAAAAAACAGGGTCTTAAAAAGGGGGTGGGGCGGGGATGTAGCTCAGTCGGTAGCGCGCTGGATTTGTATCCAGTTGGCCGCTGTCAGCGTGAGTTCGTCCCCAGTTTAGGCGAGAGATTTATTTCTTAGAGTCAACTTTGTGTGCAGACTCTCCTCGGTGTCCGAACACCTCCGTGTGTACACGCAAGCACAATTAAGACCAAGTGCGCACAAAAAAAGATCCTGTAATCCATGTCAGAGTTCGGTGGGTTATAGAAACACGAAAATACCCAGCATGCTTCCTCTGAAAAGGGCGTATGGCTGCCTAAATGGCGGGGTAAAAAACGATCATGCACGTAAAATTACACTCGTGCAAAAAAACACGAGTGTACGTGGGAGTTTCAGCCCACGAACACAGAAGAAGAAGAAGAACAAGAACAAGTCGCGCAAGGCGAAAATACAACATTTAGTCAAGTAGCTGTCGAACTCACAGAATGAAACTGAACGCAATGCAACGCAGCAAGACCGTATCGATGGGTTAAAACCAGAACCATCTAACTGGATTTCCACCATTTTGAGAAATGGCCACTTGAAGATTTCAACCCCTTATAACAAATAGTAAACACAGGATTGTAGCCCTCATATTTTACACACTTGACTTAGAGGTAACACTGGTCATGCACACTAGTAATCAATTTAATTGAACAACTTTTTCATATGCAAAAAAGGTATAATTTGTTCTGCTTCCAGAATACACTCCTGCTCTTTTCTCAGTTCTGGAGCTAGAAAAGCCCAGTGCACCATAGCTGCTTCTGACTTCCACACAGACCCCACTGTGGCCTGTGCTACAGCAGTCAGAAGCAGCCTCCTCACACATAGCATGTTCTGCTTCCAAGCAAAGCTTATACTGTACATTAGTTCAAATCGTTTTTCAAAGTTTATTACCGTCATAAACAAACAAATGTCAAGTCACTTGCAAAAATATCATCAAGGACTCATGTATTCATTCATTGTGTGGCCTAATGAACGCAACACGCATAAATAAAAATTAAATTGCCGGTACTTTTCATAGCGAAAAAAAACCACAACACACACACAAAACTCTCTCTGAAATCATTACACTTTTTTTGAGTCACTTGAGAAAAAGTGACTCTATGTAATCGGTCAGTGTTAGTCTGTCCGGCCGGCCGGCCGTCCGGCCGACCGGCCGGCCGTCCGTAGACACCACCTTAACGTTGGACTTTTCTCGGAAACTATCAAAGCGATCGGGCTCATATTTTGTTTAGTCGTGACCTCCAATGACCTCTACACTTTAACGATGGTTTCGTTGACCTTTGACCTTTTTCAAGGTCACAGGTCAGCGTCAAAGGAAAAATTAGACATTTTATATCTTTGACAAACTTTTCTCGGAAACTATCAAAGCGATCGGGCTCATATTTTGTTTAGTCGTGACCTCCAATGACCTCTACACTTTAACGATGGTTTCGTTGACCTTTGACCTTTTTCAAGGTCACAGGTCAGCGTCAAAGGAAAAATTAGACATTTTATATCTTTGACAAAGTTCATCGGATGTGATTGAAACTTTGTAGGATTATTCTTTACATCAAAGTATTTACATCTGTAGCCTTTTACGAACGTTATCAGAAAAACAAGGGAGATAACTAGCCTTTTCTGTTCGGCAACACACAACTTAACGTTGGGCTTTTCTCGGAAACTATAAAAGTGACCGGGCTCAAATTTTATGTGAACGTGACTCATTGTGTTGTGAATAGCAATTTCTTCCTGTCCATCTGATGCCTCATATAATATTCAGAACTGCGAAAGTGACTCGATCGAGCGTTTGCTCTTCTTGTTTTTTATTGTGTTTTTCAAGAAATCCCAACGGTAATCTTATGTTGTATCAGCTCATATCGTTTTGCGTTACGCACAAAAACTACAAACCCAATAACACTAACAACAAACCAAACGAACAAAGCAGCAAACAAGCAAGCAAACGAATAAACACAAGGCTGAAGGCGCATTTTAACCACACAATGCAAATGGTAACAAAATCACGAGCTTTAGATCCTGACTGCATGCTCTGTTCATTATCAAGAAAACAAATAGGCATTCTTACCTTTTGTTGTACTTTCCTCTTCACAAAAATGTTGTGCAGAAAGGTCGAAATAAATAATACACATTTTGCACTTTTAACAGTCGACCTCCTGTACTGCTTTTGTCTTAGCCGTTTGACCAGTTATTCCTGTGTAAAATTCATCTCTGAGTGTCTTCGCTTTTCGAACACACCTTTTCCCGTAGTCCCGGGTTGCAGAGTCTTTAAGTTCGGCTGAACTTCTTCTCATGAGGTGTCACATAGGATGCTTCCTTCATCGATGACAGAATTTTCTTTGTTGGGGTTCCATAAACAGATGGAAGAGATGCTGTGGTAGTTTCACCTTAACCGGGAGCAGTGTCTGACATATATACTACAAGCTGATGTGAATACACCTACAGGGTAACAGAAACTGTGGAAGCACACACAGGAGAAAGATGTACAGGAGTTGGGTAGCTTGATTCATTTTTGAGGGGTGGAATCACAATCAGCAAGTATTGGAGTTGATGCATGACTCGAACAGGAGGATAACCCCCATTCACCATGTTCTCAAAAGGATCTTCGATTGAAGAAACAGCACAATCGTCATATTTGGGGTATATTTTGCCAATGGAGACGCATCAAAGTCATCAGGTTTCGCTTTTAGCATTGGCAGAAAGGAGATTATGCAACCGTAATCCGTGAATCCGAAGGACAGTCTCCTGAAATGCATGGTGCTTCTTACTTGCCTGGACGGCCTGATTCATCTCCTTTCAAACAGCGTCTGCAAAAGACATGGATACTATGAATGTTATCTCCTTTGAACAGGCAATTACTACATGTACTTCTATTTTAAAATTATTAACCGATAATTAAAAAAAAGGTAATTGCCTCCGTATTATCGCTTCTGCGTTAAAACTTTGGATAGTTTTCGTGTTTCTATTCACACAAACAAATGAAACATTAGTACTTGATTACACTCTGACCACTCATGCTCATCAGTTTGACATTGTGATAACCTCTGAATAACAAAATATATTAGAGTCAATTAAACTGACAAAATCCATCAACCAAATCATTCATTTATCCATCTTTACAAGCATACACAAATACTGTAAACACTCACTTACATTTTTTAATTTTTTAACAAACACTAAAGAGCTGCATGGATACACTACAACATTAAGGCATGAGCACATGCACACACACAAACACACAAACACACACTGACACAAACAAACACACACGCGCGCAAGAACATTCACGCTGAAACAAACACATTTACCTGCCTGTGTTTTACAATTAGGAAAACAAAACACAAAAAGCTAGGAATCAGTTTGCAGATACAGGATTTAGACTGAATCAGAAGGTTAATCCCCTATATATTTTAAAAAGGAATCTGAATTTCAGCTTTTATGGTCTGTTCAAATGGGGAAAAAACATAATACATGAAGATACTCACTTGAATCTGTGTCCTGACTCGAGCAACAGCCAAATTGACTGTACAGCAGATGTAAAAATGGCAGAGAGCTGTTCTCTGTTCAAGTGTTTTCAGAAAGTGGACCATCCTTTTGTCAGTTTAGCACACCCCCCCACCCCACCCCACCCCCTTGCACCCACTTTACCACCAACCCCCCTCCCCGGCCCCAACCCCCTTATTACCACCCTCCTCCCTCAATATTAAGGGACTGCAATCTTTCCTAATTCATTATTCATACACTCTTTATCACAGGAAAGTTAATTGTGTTTAAACCCTGTACATCCGGAGTCAGGAATTCGGATACTGACACTTGACAGGTGTCACTGACCTGTTTTAGTTCCCACAGTCTATCAAATTCCTTTTTCTGTCGACAGCAGACTCTACTACTGCTAGTTACACTATTCTGTGTGCTGGAGGAAATCCTACACCACACAGAAAGGGTCAAGACCAGATACCACTACCGCGAATGTGCGCTTATCTGGCTGTGCTGAAAACAGGAAAAGTGACTGTGACACAGCAAGCAGAAGAGGTCAGGTGACGATGGCTGCATCTGGCTCGCAGTGAAACACTCCCCTTTCCCCACAGGCCTCAGTAGCAGAACAGACTAAACTGAACTTAGCACGTTCTGCTTCCAACCTGGATGGAGTTAGAGGGTTCTGCTTCCAAGATGAGCAGGAGAAATGCTTGGAGCCAGAACAAATTATGACTTATAAATACGCAATTATGCAAGATTTTCAAGAATCCTGCACAGAAAGTGAGAATCATGTTACCATAAGTCAAATAACGATAAAGTTGCAAAACATGTTATTTGGAGGTAATTGGTTCTGGTTTTAGCCCATCGGTATACTCGTAGCATCGTCAGTCCACCGCTCATGGCAAAGGCAGCGAAATTGTCAAGAAGAGCGGGGTAGTAGTTGCGCTGAGAAGGATAGCACGCTTTTCTTTCTCGTTTTAACTTTCTGAGCGTGTTTTCAATCCAAACATATCATATCTATATGTTTTTGGAATCAGGAACCGACAAGGAATAAGATGAAAGTGTTTTTAAATTGATTTGGAAAATTTAATTTTGGTAATAATTTTTATATATTTAATTTTCAGAGCTTGTTTTTAATCCAAATATAACATATTTATATGTTTTTGGAATCAGCAAATGATGGAGAATAAGATGAACGTAAATTTGGATCGTTTTATAAAAAAAATATTTTTTTTACAATTTTCAGATTTTTAATGACCAAAGTCATTAATTAATTTTTAAGCCACCAAGCTGAAATGCAATACCGAAGTCCGGGCTTCGTCGAACATTACTTGACCAAAATTTCAACCAATTTGGTTGAAAAATGAGGGCGTGACAGTGCCGCCTCAACTTTCACGAAAAGCCGGATATGACGTCATCAAAGACATTTATCAAAAAAATGAAAAAAACGTATGGGGATATCATACCCAGGAACTCTCATGTCAAATTTCATAAAGATCGGTCCAGTAGTTTGGTCTGAATCGCTCTACACGCACGCACACACACACACACACACATACACCACGACCCTCGTCTCGATTCCCCCCTCTACGTTAAAACATTTAGTCATAACTTGACTAAATGTAAAAAAGGGGGGTTGCACTGTAGACACAGGTGCTTGCTTTACTTTATTTTGGATTTGTTTACACAACCGAGAACCTTTCTATTGGAACATTGCTGGGTTTTTTCATGCCTCAATCTCTCTCTCTTACGATGCATGTGTTCTTTGCATCTCCCTCCGTCTATCTGTCTCTTGATCTGTTTCATCGGTGTGTCTGTTTATGTCCCTCTCTCTCGTTCACAATGCATACAAATATAATTATGGTCTCTTTCTTCATCTCTTGGTCTGTATCTGTCGACATGTCTCATCTTTGTGTCAGCTTCTCTCCCTCTCTCTCTTTCTTTCACAATGCATACATACCGTACTTTCCGGGTCATAAGGCGCAACTTTTTTCCTCGAGTTCGACCCCTGCAACGAAGCGCCTAATCCGTGTATGAAATACGAAACAAGTCGCGTAAGGCGAAAATACAATATTTAGTCAAGTAGCTGTCGAACTCACAGAATGAAACTGAACGCAATGCCATTTTTCAGCAAGACCGTATACTCGTAGCATCGTCAGTCCACCGCTCATGGCAAAGGCAGTGAAATTGACAAGAAGAGCGGGGTAGTAGTTGCGCTAAGAAGGATAGCACGCTTTTCTGTACCTCTCTTTGTTTTAACTTTCTGAGCGTGTTTTTAATCCAAACATATCATATCTATATGTTTTTGGAATCAGGAACCGACAAGGAATAAGATGAAAGTGTTTTTAAATTGATTTGGACAATTTAATTTTGATAAATTTTTTTATATATTTAATTTTCAGAGCTTGTTTTTAATCCGAATATAACATATTTATATGTTTTGGGAATCAGCAAATGATGGAGAATAAGATGAACGTAAATTTGGATCGTTTTATAAAAAAAATATTTTTTTTTACAATTTTCAGATTTTTAATGACCAAAGTCATTAATTAATTTTTAAGCCACCAAGCTGAAATGCAATACCGAAGTCCGGGCTTCGTCGAAGATTGCTTGACCAAAATTTCAACCAATTTGGTTGAAAAATGAGGGCGTGACAGTGCCGCCTCAACTTTCACGAAAAGCCGGATATGACGTCATCAAAGACATTTATCAAAAAAATGAAAAAAACGTTCGGGGATTTCATACCCAGGAACTCTCATGTCAAATTTCATAAAGATCGGTCCAGTAGTTTAGTCTGAATCGCTCTACACACACACACACACACACGCACAGACACACATACACCACGACCCTCGTTTCGATTCCCCCTCGATGTTAAAATATTTAGTCAAAACTTGACTAAATATAAAAAATCAAAGAGACCGCTTGAGTACCAGTCAAACAACTTGTGATAATGCATGTTTCAGCTACTAGGTACTGCCCTGCCTTTGATCTGGCCGCACACACAGATTTCCACTCTGTTAAACTCGGTCACTGACCGGTCACTGACCCCGGTGCAGGAAGTGTTTCCTCTCTCAGATATGACAGGGGAACCACCTCTCATGGCAAAAACTGGGTCATTGACCCCTGGGAAGAAGGTCGTGTCTATAAACAAGGCCACCCAGCTATCACAATGCCTTTGATCTGGCCGCACACACACACCGAGCACACATATTTTCACTCAGTTAAAGTCGGTCACTGACCCCGGTGCAGGAAGTGTTTCCTCTCTCAGTTATGACAGGGGAACCACCTCTCATGGCAAAAACTGGGTCATTTTGGTGCGCCCTATCGGCCCCCTGCGTCCAATGGGTGACTGGATTACAATTTTTTTTAAAAAGAAGGGGGTGCGTCTTGTATAACGAAGCGCCTTGTCAACCGGAAAGTATGGTAAGCAGGTCTCTCTGTCTGCTGCGATGCATGTCTTTCTGTCTGTCTGTCTTGTCTCTGTGTCTGTTCAATCTGTCTGTGTGTGTGTCTCTCTCTGTCCTCCACTTACTTGCAACATTGAAGGAAATAACCAGAAGTACAATGTAGGCGATGAGAAAGCCAATGTCTGTTGGCAAAATCCCTGCAAATATACAAAAATTACAATATTATATCACAGGAACGGCAACCCAAACCCCAGCTTTGTCTGAAAACAACATATGGAATAAATCCTAAACTGTATAATTTGCAGCATTTATAATGTAAGAGTTTGCTACGGTTATTTTCTCTTGTGACAGTTGTCCGACATATATATACTGCTTGAAGTTTAACAAAACGTCTTCCCGTAGGCTGCCAGTCTACTCCAACATGCAGATAAGGATCTTTAAAAAAAAAAGTATATATTTTCGGTTCCTCGACCAACCCTATTTGTTTTCTCCCAACCTTAGAACTTGTTTGACCCTTCAAAAAGACAAAACTTGGTTACTCCACACGAAAGAAAACAAATCAAATATAATCTCAGGTTAAGATTTTCTTAGGTAAATTATTGCAGTCTTCAAGACTAATACGAATTTCAATCATTTTGTATGGACTTTCTCTTTCCTTTTCTACACTAAGCCAGACATGCCAAATGTAAAGTTACTAAGCTACTCACAGAACTCGTCTGCTGACAGCTCATAGCGCCAATAATCATCTGCATGACCGTTTGTCAGATGAATCTTGTAGTCCAGTTTGAGACCTCTTTTCTGGTGATGAAAGAATAGATAACTGACATTATCATGAGTCCTCGCGGTAATCATTAACTTTGATTGGGTCTTTCAGAATGAATGAATACAATCGTTGTCCTTTAAAAGCGAA
>NC_090252.1:11755214-11757714 GCF_037325665.1 Littorina saxatilis | reverse complement strand
ATACACAGAAAGAATGAAAGAAAGAATTACAGTGGGCACAGTGAAGCAAAACAGAACTTTCAAATTACAGAATATTCTATTAATTTTCACAATATATATATCACACTCTCACTTTCACACTTATAAGCCCTATATACAGAATAATTTCTCATGACACAAGCGAGTCTTTCAGTAAAGTACAGGTTCTATTCCTGGCCAACCAGCACAGCATGAAAACTAAATTCAACAGAGAATCGATTCTTCCTCGATTGATAAGATCCTGCTGGCACTAACCACTCTAGTCAATAACGCATAATGCATTGTGCAAGAACCAACTTTATATAATGGCAGGCTGACCTTCCTTTAGCAATCTATATACAGTGCTCAACATTTATATTATTATTATTATTATTATTATTGTGATCATTTTTATGCGCCTAATCTAGATATAGCCCTAGGCGCTTACATATTAATTTCTGCTGTTTGAAATGGAATTTTTTACAGACAGACAGACAAACAGAAATTTTTTACACACAATATATAGCCTATAAGGCGAGCATTCACCTTTCACGGCCTTTATTCCAAGCCAAACGGGTATTTGGTGGACATTTGTATCTATGCCTATACAATTTTGCCAGGAAAGACCCTATTGTCAATCGTGGGATCTTTAACGTGCACACCCCAATGTAATGTACATGAAGGGACCTCGGTTTTTCGTCTCATCCGAAAGACTAGCACTTGAACCCACCACCTAGGTTAGGAAAGGGGGGGAGAAAATTGCGGCCTGACCCAGGGTCGAACACGCAACCTCTCGCTTCCGAGCGCAAGTGCGTTACCACTCGGCCACCCAGTCCTGGTTATATATAATGGCAGGCTGACCCTCCTTTAGCAATCTATATACCGCAACATTTAGGTGGCCTGAAAATGTTGAGATAATCAGTGCCAGACCTGGGAACCCCTGTTTTGCACTTGGAGTATTCTCAAACAAACTTGGTGTATTTTCAGAAAAATTAGCATACTCCACACTGCATTTGAACATCCATGATTCAACCATGCTTCACTCACGTCCATCACACAGTTTACAAATACATTAAAACAAATGCTTCTTACAATGTTTTCTGACAAAAAAACAGTAATCATGTGTCAAAATCCTGGATCAGCTACCGCATGCGCTTGTGAAGAAAAGTAGTCTTAGGAATTTTTCTCGTGGTATTTTTCCACTGACCGTATTCTAAACAATCATGCGTACAAAACACAGTGAAATCGTATGGGTTCCAAGGTAGTGTTTTCTCAGCAAAATGTAAGTGGCCTAACAATGTTGAGATAAGCAGCAGTGGCAGGTCAACAGAATAGCTAACAAAAGTGGATCCTTGGGTCACCTACAGTAGAAACAATCCCCCCACCCCCTCCCCCCACCGGCACGGTTGGCCTAGTGGTAAGGCGTCCGTCCCGTGATCAGGAGGTCGTGGGTTCGAACCCCGGCCGGGTCATACCTAAGACTTTAAAATTGGCAATCTAGTGGCTGCTCCGCCTGGCGTCTGGCATTATGGGGTTAGTGCTGGGACTGGTTGGTCCGGTGTCAGAATAATGTGACTGGGTGAGACATGAAGCCTGTGCTGCGACTTCTGTCTTGTGTGTGGCGCACGTTAAATGTCAAAGCAGCACCGCCCTGATATGGCCCTTCGTGGTCGGCTGGGCGTCAAGCAAACAAACAAACAAAACCACCTCCCCCATCAGTCCCTCCCACCCCCACTTAAGAACAGTCCCCCTTAGCCATACCCTGCTTTCTCTGATTCTCTGTTCATGATCTAAATTCACCTCCATTTTAAGACCCCTTCTCTCTGGACCTGAGTTGGGTTTTTTAGGTGTTTAGGCCTAAAAAAAAAATAGGTGTGGTTACGGTAACCCGACCTACCCTATTTTTAGGGGCCGATCCTATAACTTTTTATTACATTTGTCAAAAAAAAAAAAAAAAAAAAAAACACCGAGTGCAAAAAACGCAATGAAAGCGAAAGAGCCCGTGTCGCACACTTATTTCCCTGTCAAGTAGGTTTAATTTGTACACATTAGAAAAAAAAGTAAAAAAAAAAAAGTGATTGCCTACCTACCTACCCTATTTTTTTTGGCTATGTTACCGTAACCACACCTATTTTTTTTTTTTTTTGGCCTTAGAGAACTTTATAAAGCTATGTAAGTATGTTCCAATGATTTTCAAGTTTAAATTAGTACCTCTGAATGTTGATGTCTCAGTCGCAGCTTATCAAAGTGTCATTCAGAGCTAATACTTTGAAAGGAAAGTAACGTTCAAATGCAATTACAAAACATTAATTGCTGGGAAGAAGAAAGACAACTGGAACACAGATGTGTGCATACTTGCCATCACAATGACATATATACATGAACTGGCCTACAGACATCTACAAAAACACACAAAGAACACACTACACATACAAATAACTGCACAGACACGGACACAGACACAGACCAAGAAAACACTACAAGAAATTGCACAAATAAAGAA
>NC_090252.1:11722077-11755014 GCF_037325665.1 Littorina saxatilis | reverse complement strand
AAAAAAAAGTCTAGGGTTGCGCGAAAAAAATAGGGTCGGTCGGGTTACCGTAAACAGACTATTTTTTTTTTTGGCCTCATCATGCTTATCCATTACCCTTACACGTTTATTTATGTAGACTTGTTTAAAGTATTACATTTATTCCCTAACCCTATAATTGTAGCTGTTACAGATTACAGTGTTGGACTGTCAGCCGCCACACCCTTGCTCGGTTTCAAATGCCAGAACTCTGTGCTAATTAAAGTGCCAATAACATTGTCCATGGACAGCTACAGTAGAGAATGTAGAGACTTTGAATGTACAGTGGAACCCACCTTAAGGACCCCCTTCCTAGCTGCCCCCCCCCCCCCCCCCCTGTAATTATAGTGCCAAGAACACTGTCCGTCAAATACTAATAATAGCCCAATACTGCATTCCACTGTACATGGGCAGCGACTGTAGATAATGTAAAGACTTTGAACTTACAGTGGAACCCACCTTAAGGACCGCCTTCCTACACCCCTTTCGGCACCTTCCCCCATTTCAAGTTCTTACTTTTTGAGATATTCTGTTCATTAGGCCAAAAAAAAAAAATAGTCTGTTTACGGTAACCCGACCGACCCTATTTTTTTCGCGCGACCCTAGACTTTTTTTGGGCATTTGCGGAAAAAAAAAAAAATAAAGGTTTTTTTTGGGGAAAAAAAAAAAAAAAAAGGTTTTTTTGGGGAAAAAAATAAAAAAATCCCGACCCACCGACCCTATTTTTGGGGCCTATGTTACCGTAAACAGACCTTTTTTTGTTGTTGGCCTAAGACCTTTAAAATGTACCCCCAGTTTAAAAATCCATATCTTTTAAGACCTGAATTTCTCACATTTCTGGTGGGGGGTTCCACTGTACTGTATCTACAAAACAAAACCTTTCTTGCAACTCCTGGCAGTAACTCTGTAGCATATGCAGTGTGTGTGTGTGTGTGTGTGTTTTCTGGGCTTTTTAATTTGAAAATAGCACATAATAAAGGATGGAATAACAATTAATTATACAACTTAATACTAATAGTTTTTTAATTTGAAAATAGCACATAATAAAGGATGGAATAACAATTAATTATACAACTTAATACTAATAGGGCCACAAAAAAAAATAGGTGTGGTTACGGTAACATAGCCCCAAAAAATAGGGTAGGTAGGTAGGCAATCACTTTTTTTTTGTTTTAACTTTTTTTTCTAATGTGTACAAATTAAACCTACTTGACAGGGAAATAAGTGTGCGACACGGGCGCTTTCGCTTTCATTGCGTTTTTTGCACTGTTTTTTTTTTTTTTGTGTGTGTTTTTTTTGACAAATGTAATAAAAAGTTATAGGATCGGCCCCTAAAAATAGGGTAGGTCGGGTTACCGTAACCACACCTATTTTTTTTTTAGGCCTAGTAATAGTTATAAAAAAAACACCACCCAACATCATGTAATAAGATTTCAACAGTCAGGCTTTCTCAATTTAATTTGTGTGTGAACTGACGTTCTTTCTTTTTTGTTTCGCCTTTCCTCGTGCACTTCTCCATCTATAATCTCTCCCCCCCCCCCCCCCCCCCCCCTTCATTCCCAAAGAACTGTTGCGGGAACAGTCTGGTTGTTGTCCTTACAGTACAATGTACACGTTACACACACACACACACACACACACACACACACACACACACACACACACACACACACACACACACACACACACACACACCGAATGAAAGAAATCAATACACAATCAATTTTGACGGGCACCAACAGTCCTTGATTCGCTACAAACACGGCAACAGTTCACATCGACACATGATTCAAGACAGAAACAAGAAGAGAAAACATTTTTAAACACGCTGAACAGACATATAGACTCACCGCACTAGTGTCAATGGAAGATTTCACCCATTTGGCACAGACGGGTGGCGAAAGCTGTAACAAAATACAACAAGAAAAGATCGCTAAAATCAATCTTGGCTCCGCAATGGCAGACGCCATCTTGGAAAACTAGCACGAAACTGAACGAGCGAAGAGCGCGGGCTGGGTCACGTGATCCGCTGCTATGGCGACAGGCAAACACTTTCAAGGTGTGCTTTGTCATTTTGCACTTGTAAGGAGTTCACACTGATCTGTGATTACGTGTTGCTTCATTTTTTTCCTGAAATTAAACCTCAAGAACAATCTGTGAACATATGAGTTATCGCCGCCAGGATCTTTTGAATGGAGGTCAATGGAGGGGGCTGGTGGTCGTGATTTGATTTTACCCGTGGTGCGTTGATTGTTGAGTGTTTTCCGTGTTGCGTCTCGCGGCGATATCATTTCAAAGACGTAGGCCGCACATGCACATGTCGGTATCAATCAATCAATCAGTGTAGGGTTACTTTACAGATAAATTAACTGCGTGTGATTGTGAGTCATTGTGTGTGCCAACACTTCGTTGTGTAACCTACGTGCAGGGTATAACTACCCAACAAACATTATGCATGCGTATCGCATGCGTGAAAGCGTGCGTATCGCATGCGTGAAACGCATGCGATACGCATACGATTCTGTAACTTTTGTTTCGTGCGATACGCATGCGTTTTTTGCTCGGATATCGAGCGTGACACGCACCTCTAACGCAGGTCTACCGCATGCGTATCGCATGCGTATTCCATTCGTATTCCGGATTGTTTATGCTCTTTATAAAGCAGGTTTTTAGCTGCTCATATTTTCAGGCACTCTGACAACAACACTCACTCAAACCATGCAAGCAGAAACTCAAAAACAAATTGTTTCATCAAAATATTATGTTATTCAACAATTTTCAATTTTTATAAACATTCACAATCTTAGTGAAAATGCGTAATTAAATTTAGATACACTTACTGGGGCGGGGATGTAGCTCAGTCGGTAGCGCGCTGGATTTGTATCCAGTTGGCCGCTGTCAGCGTGAGTTCGTCCCCACGTTCGGCGAGAGATTTATTTATCAGAGTCAACTTTGTGTGCAGACTCTCCTCGGTGTCCGAACACCCCCGCGTGTACACGCAAGCACAAGACCAAGTGCGCACGAAAAAGATCCTGTAATCCATGTCAGAGTTCGGTGTGTTATAGAAACGGCGTATGGCTGCCTAAATGGCGGGGTAAAAAACGGTCATACACGTAAAATTCCACTCGTGCAAAAAACACGAGTGTACGTAGCAGTTTCAGCCCACGAACGCAGAAGAAGAAGATACACTTACTTAGTTACAACTAAAATTATGAATCATATTCTACCTAGGCTTTACATTTTGAATTTGATGGCATTTTGACACATTTAACATTTTTGATTAGGACAAATATAATAAGAAACCCTTTGCGTATTAAAGAAATAGTCACATTTGTTTTAAAATACAAAACCATGTAATGCTGATCAATTAGTGATTTTGTTTGTTCGTTCATGGGCTGAAACTCCCACGGCTTTTACGTGTATGACCGTTTTTACCCCGCCATTTAGGCAGCCATACGCCGCTTTCAGAGGAAGCATGCTGGGTATTTTCGTGTTTCTATAACCCACCGAACTCTGACATGGATTACAGGATCTTTTTCGTGCGCACTTGGTCTTGTGCTTGCGTGTCCACACGGGGGTGTTCAGACACCGAGGAGAGTCTGCACACAAAGGTAACTCTGAGAAATAAACCTCTCGCCGAACGTGTGGACGAACTCACGCTGACAGCGGCCAACTGGATACAAATCCAGCGCGCTACCGACTGAGCTACATTCCCGCCCCATCAATTAGTGATAATTATCAACACTCAAAATACAATTTGTATTCACAATGCTGCGACTTTTCGGCTATCTCTGAATATATATGCAGCGAAAGGCAATGTGTTTTGTAAGGACTCCCAGTGCCGTGCTGACGTCCTCGGTGATCCATCACCAGGCATAAACAAGTGATGCGCCTTCCCTTCCTTCAAAAGATGAGACTCGATCTGCTTGGCTGCATTTGCTACCTCTCCTCTGCAGCCCAGGTCCAACAGAGTTTCCCTGAAACTAACAACAATTTATCAAATCATTAGTTAGTGTACATAGTCTGAAGCCACCTGAACACACGACAGCCATTTTCCTTCAGTTCTCCCCTTATTTATACTATAGGTACATGTTTTTAATTTATTTACACTCATCCTCATGGTACTGAAAAAGTGCCATGAAAGGCAGAAAATAAGAAATAGAAAGTCAAACAGAATGAGGCAGAGCGATGTTAAGATATCAAATAACCAAAGGGAAGTAATCGCTCAATGCATACGACATGTGTAATAGAGTAAGCGAGAGTTGTACGGAACCTTTTCTCCTGGCACCTGAGAGAATAACAAGCATTGAAATGAACAAGCGACTTTCATCCTCAAAAAAGGATGATCACCGCAAGCTCATATGCTCATCATTCTCCAAGGCACTCCAACTAACACCTACGTACACAGTCATATACAAGAACCAGCTTTTATTCTCGACCGGACTTAGTCCTTAGATCAAGACTGGTTTTAAACAGAACAAATTCAATGTTCATTTCAATGCTTGTTATTCTCTCAGGTGCCAGGAGAAAAGGTTCCGTACAACTCTCGCTTACTCTATTACACATGTCGTATGCATTGAGCGATTACTTCCCTTTGGTTATTTGATAAGAAATAGAAAATAAGGAGCTCAATATTAGCTGATTCTTCAAAGCTTCCTTCACATACAAAGTAACACACACATGAATACAAACACAAAGCCTGTATTACAACATAAGATAAAAATCAGGGACACATAATTCAGAAAACTTCCATAACACAAACATTTAAACCAGGAATGATGACACAAAGTGCTTTCCAAGAGTGTTATTTGTGACTGATCATGCCAAAACATCTTGACAGTACAGGCAAATACTGTGAAACTTATCTTACAGGCAGCTAATTGTACAGTGGAACCTTGTATTGAAGAAACTAGCTTTCCAAGTTTTCAGTTCACAATGTAATTATGTCTGAAAACAATTCCATTTAAAGATGGTTTCTCTCATAGGACGTGATCTGCTTTCAGTATATTTTTGTGTTAATAGTCAAGATCTTTTGAAAGGTAGGTTCCATTGTACCCACAAACGAAACAAGTGTAAAACACAAACACTCACCAGTAATATTATTTGAGATTGATTTGTGAAACTCTACAGCAAGGGAACACATGGAACGTATGTGGCTGCCAGGGCTCTGAGTCTGACTTTCCTTGTTTCAGTGTCTCTCATTTGTGTTGACAGCATCGATTAGCAGCACCTTGATAAGCTACACAAAAGAAAAGAACATTGTCAATAAATAATTTCCTTTTACATCAGTTGGTCTTTTTTACATGTAAGTTCACGGATAAATCTAAAGTGCATTTCAGAGCCGTGTTCATCCCAGACACAGAGGACAATCAGCCAGTTGGACCTGCATGAATTCAAAATATATGTGGGTCAATATGTTTTGGCCAGAAAACAATTTTGGGGTACTACTTGTCTCCAAAACCCCTGAAAACCCCATCTAGACTAACTAAATCTATCTTCAAAGTGAATTATTGGACATGCCTGTGAAAAGTAAGCCTGATTCATGCTACTTGAACCCTTATATTTGTGTTGAGAGCCGAATTATCGACGAAATCGATGCAACAATTTCAATGCAAGGGAGGTAACCCTTGTTACTCGAAAGCACAAGTATTGATGACGTCATGTGATTAGTGCTTCCACTCCTTCGTAAATCCTCGCACAAACATAAAAATAAAGCCATGAACTGTGAAAGTTGCAAATATAAGTCATGATTGCAAACAATTATGTAACAAAACACGATCTAAGGACGAATTTTCTTATTTCTGATGAGGTTTTGGGAGGTTTTTGGAGACAAGTAGCACCGCAATTTTGTATCTACAGAAATTCCATGGGGTCAAAACTATAGACATTCAATATGCAGGCCTGGAGACTGCATACCTGACCTATTATGACGGAGGCTGAAAATACTGTCAGACTCAGAGCACAGTTTAGGTTCATAAAACAACAAAAAAAGGCATCCAATATTTCAAATGCCAAAGCTTTTTGTCGAATAACATTGGTGCACAACCACAACACTAACCAGGAATCAAGATAATATTTACAGTCAAGATTGAAAATCTTCTTAGGCCTGTAACTCAAGTCTGACTACCCTGCATGCTGAAAGCCTGAATAGCGGAGAAAAACAAAACAAAATCAAACATACCATTAGTGAAAGCCGCAGTCAACCCTTTTGCAGAACAGAAACAGCAAAGATCTCTCCACAGGGAAACATCATCAGGATGGTTGGCCATAACGTGTGTACTGCAATCATAAGCAGACACACTGTTACTCATTTAAAATCATAACTACTCACTTAGATACAGATACCTACAGACATCACCATTAAACACACTCACATGCGTGGGCAAGTCAAAGGATTACCCTGTGGTTTAAGCATGACATAGAGACTTCTGAGCTCTACACGTTCAGTCCAAAACACAGGTACTGAAGTAGGGACAACTGCATAAATGGATGAAACCAAAGAGAAAAAAGCATTACTTACCTGAATGTTCACAACAACGCATATTGGTATGACCAGGTTAGCAGATAAACACAGCACTGGACCATTGTCAATGCAGGACTTGAAGTTCAATGGGTCCACTGAAAAAGAGATTGTGCACTTTGAAAAATCATAAACCTGGTATACTGGTAACCTTCGTGAAAACAATCCTCTCCGTGTATGAATTCAGTTAAATTGAGTTTAAATAATACTTGTTCTAACTAACATTTCTGATATGGAGTTTATCAATCACAGTCATTTTGAGTTAGAACTACAACCCTGAAAATTACTGACTACAAAGACATTCATTGATTCAACAAAATATATCATATTTTGGCTTGTATGTCATGTAACTCTGAAATATGATTACCCCACTGAAAGCATAAATTACTGAAGTTTCGTTCAAACACACACACACACACACACAGTGACACATGCACAGAAACACACACAAAAACATTCATCATCAAAGAAAGCCTTAATCATTTTGCAGAACAGAAACAGCCAAGATCAATTCCCAATAGGAAACATGATCCGGATGGTCAGCCGCTGTGTACTGCAAACATAAGTGGCCACACTGTTACTCATTTTAATTTAAATCAGAATTACTCAGATAATTCCACAACTTTAATTAACATCACCATGATTAAAACACACACACACACAAGCCACAATATGAGTCTGTATGGTTAAAGCATGGCATAGAGGCAACAAAAAAACCTACACAAAAAGTACACATATATATATATATATATGCCATTCTTCAGAAGTGTTCAAATTAGAACATAAAGCCCCCCAAACCATCAGATACACAAATGTTTACACAAAAAAGTAACAGAAAACCAGAGTGATCTATGAAATTTAAACTGCACACACAGCACAAAACACATACACTGTGTACATGAATAATAAAGAGGCAACTGACCTTTTCCAATTCAAGACAGCTGTGAGTGTGATGTTTCCATTGTGGGTGTCTCATCTCAAGGTGTGACATGTTACAACAGGATCCAGCTGGTATGCATCTGCAATAATTCAAATATCCTGCCTACATCAGTACGCACTGTGCAACACAAACACATTTTATTTAAAACTCTAAGCATCGCTGTTTAAATAATAATGTGAGTCTTATGACACACTAACACACACACCACTAACTAATGTATATGCAGTGGAAAAAACCCACACAAAATACCATTGAAGCTCAGTGCATGAAATGATTTCTTTCGTGCTTGTGCGCTGAATTCCAAAGAATTTGAACTTGAGCGTAAAGTTAAAAATAACATACTACTATACTATTTTTCATTCTTGCTCTACTTCACATCAGTGAACACACTACTTTGATCGACCAGTTTGGGTCACAAATAAGCAAACACATGTATGGCATTTCCAATACCCGGGAAAATAATATCTACTCGATTCTTAACTCGACTAGAACAGCAAAATACAATGCGCCCCATTCAATGCACATAATTTATTAACACTCAACTTAGAAGTTCAACTTCAACTTGTTCAACAACTTCAAGGATAAAAAAAAACACACCAACTGTGACCAAGAAATGTAGGTTGTTGGAAAGCTTGTTATTGACAAAACAATACATTCCAGTCACAGATATTTCGACCCAGCTGTCTTTTCAGTGCACAGATAAACAAATATTAATTCAACAGTAAAAGACTGACCCTTTCATTGTTTCAATTCGCATCACCAAACACTGACAGACTGAGACTGATCGAAGGTCAACTTCACGAAACAATTAGATCTAACTTGGCTTAAAACGGCGCCTCTGCACTTACCAAACCTTGATACGCGGTGCAGTGAACAGAATGCTTCGATACTATGCCTGCAAATACATTCTTAAATAATGAAAACGTCAAAAATAGTGAAGAAACTTACCTGTCAAGCATTCTTGTCGTCCGCTGATTTGTGTTGACCGTTTATCGGAAATGCGGGCTTGTTAAGGAACGAAAACAGAGTTGTTTCCCCTCGTAATAGCAGACGACATTGTCACTGCAATGCTGCTTTTACACTGATTCTGTTCTTTAAACGCAGTTTTGACCTTTGTAAGTGTTCTCTCACACTGCATGCTACCTTTTAAATGCAGATCTATAGATTGTGAATTCTAGAGATAGTCATCTACAGGCAAAACCAGTCGTGAGATAAGATTTCGAAAAACCGGAAGTGAAGATGTCGGAGCAAAATGTTTCGAAAAGAAATTAGCGCTGATAAAATATAAACATGAGTTTGAGTTTTCTGTGGGATCATCATCGATTTTCTTTCATTTTTTTAACTGAGAATTTGGCTTTTCTTTAATTTAAAAAGATTCAGAGGGACTGTGAGCTAAAAGATTGCACAGGGCATCGTCGCCGTCAGTAATGACGTCAAATCTTGGACCTAATATGGAGGTCCAAGGTCAAATGCAATATAGCGTCATAAAAAGCATGCGTATCGCATGCGAGACGAGTTACAAAATCGTATGCGTATCGCATGCGTTTTCACGCATGAAAGCATGTCGCATTCACGTATGCGATACGCACTCGACTCGAGTGCAGAAATCCGTGTTCGATTTTGTGCATGCGTGACGCGCTCGATTCGAGTGCAGAAATTCGTGCCGAGTGTTTTACGCATGCGATCCGAGGGTGCAATGTTTGCTGGGTATGGTTCTATGCGGATTTTTCTTCTTCTCAAAACCATGCGTGTGTCTGTGCGTGGGCATGTCTGTATATGTGTGGAACCGCCTGCCTGTAGAAACTGCCGGTATACAGACGTTTCGCACTTTCGCCGTTTCGCACTTTGACGATTCGCACTTGTGCGAATCGTCACAAGGAAAAAGTTCGAACCGTCAGCATCAGGTGCGAATCGTCATAGTGATAGGTGCGAATCGTCACAAGGAAAAAGTTCAAATCGTCAGCATAATAAGGCGCGAACCGTCATAGTCATAGGTGAGCGATTTTGGTGTTGTTGTTGGGCGCAAAGTAAGAATCCGGGGCAGAGTTGGAATAATCGGGATTTCCCGAAACCTCATTTGATTTCCAACAAAGCGCCGCATTTCCGGAAACGAGCTGCCTCGTTCTAGAAATGGCAACCCTTCGACTGGCACAAAAAAGTAGGCCTATACCCTTTTCACAGGTCATGAATAAGGTATATGTGAAAAAGCAAGGTCTTATACAGGGGAAATCTTGGGGGGGGGGGGGGGGGGGGGGGGGGGGGGGGGGGGGTGGGGGCATTACACTGTGTAACAATTCTCTCAGCCGTGACACTCGGCGCATGCAGCTAGCTAGTTGCTGCTGTCTCGATCTATTTTGAACACAATGATTTTTTTTCTCAGAGTAGAGTGTTAGTTTGTTACAACAGGCTGAAATCATCTTTAATTTGAATCAACATTTTGCAACAATCAATCACATCAATATAGCGCACAGACTTACACATCACGTTCAGTTCAAGAGCCGAGAGAGAGAGAGAGAGAGAGAGAGAGACAGACAGAGACAGAGACAGAGACAGACAGAGACTGAGAGACTGAGAGAGAGAGAGAGAGAATTGCATGGCTTGTTGTGACAGGTGTCATGTTGATACAATGTTGCCATTGTATCATGGAAAACAAATTGATGAGGCTTGGTGTCGCAAGGTCGTGTTAACGAAACGTCAAAAATGACGTCAAAATAGCAGAATGCTAAAGCCGGCATGCGATCATACTGGAAAATCACCTACGCACACCAGATCCGCTCTTTGCCGGCTCACATATATATTTGAGGCCAGTACTATCACAGGGCCGCCCAACTCATGTCCCAAAATAGGTCATAGCTACCTGAGAGGACGTAAACTCCACTCCCTTAGTTTCTGAATAATCATAACCATGAAGCAAAGATCATTGCTGTCGTTTCTGCCTCCAAGAGGTCAGAAAAGCCCCTAATTGTCAGACACTGAAACTGAAAGTGATTCACGGCCTAGTAGGCTACGTCAACCGCCTGATGATGCTACGATGGCATAGCAAGTCACTCGGTGATTTTGACATCGGCTCTGCGCGTCAACACTTTTTTGACAACCAGGGGGGGGGGGAATAACCCGAATTTATTCCACAGAAAACGTCTGCGTGTCGATGGCATTGATAAACATTGATTTAGTCAATGTTTGCATTTGACGGTTGCATTGGCAGGTTGATTTTCGTGAGAGCATTGTGCCGCTCATGATGTCATACCGGTTTAAAAGATATCTAGCGCGATCACTGAATATAAATATAAGCTCTTTACAAATTTAAAACTAAAAATAAATATTGAAAAACAACAACATGCAATTTCCCCAACTGGCCAAGTAGCTAAAATTATCAAGCCAATCATCCTCACTAACACTCCCTCAGCCTGCTCAAGTTAGAAATTGCACAATCACTCATGAACGCGCCACCCTTCCTTTCAAGCGTTTCTCCTATCGGCAGTATTTTTTGTGAAGGCATGCAGTGAGTGGCGACTCAGTGCGCTATCTGTATTGGGTGAGCGCGCTAGGCGAAAAATAACAGACCAGTATTTAAACACAGATTAACACGTGCGCACACATACCGGCACACACACACACACTCTCTCTCTCTCTCTCTCTCTCTCTCCGCTCTTTCTCTCTCTCTCTCTCTCTCTCTCTCTCTCTCTCTTTCTACCAGGGACCTATATTATTCTCTACAAACTAAGAAACACACACATATCGGCAACTTTGCTTCCGAAGTTCCCACTTTTAAATATAAATGACAATGACGTTTCGCACCTCTTGGCAATGACGTTTCGCACATCTTGGAAAAAAGTACGAAACGTCATTCTGAAAAGTGCGAAACGTCATAAGTAAAATGTGCGAAAAGACAAAAAAAGTGCGAAACGTCATGTCCAAATTGTAGATTAAGTGCGAATCGTCCGAAGTGCGAACCGTCAAAGGTGCGAAACGTCTGGTATTCGAAACTGCCACAGCGCCATCCCTGGCATCCTTTCAGGCCAGGCTGGCAACTCGATCTCCACTGACCCATCATCCCCCCCCCCCCCCCCCCCCCCTGAACTTAATTCACCCCTGACCAAGCAATAGACCGGAACCACCATCATCCAAGCGTAGCAGATTCATCACCATGCTGATGTTGGCTACCTATCACTAAGAAGAAGAAGGGTGTGTGTGTATGTGTTATAGTCATTCTGTAAGTGTGTGTTTGTGTATGTGTCACTGTGTGTGCGCGCACGTGTGTTTGTGTGTGTGTGTGTGTGAGAGAGAGAGAGAGAGAGAGAGAGAGAGAGAGAGAGAGAGAGAGAGAGAGAGAGAGATATTTGTGATACACTTTCTTGTAGTGGAAGCAAGTCGTATGAGTCTTACAAAGTTACATCATAAGGTTGACTTCTGCATTAGTGATGAGACAAAACAAAGTTGCAACTTGTGGCATTTTTGTGTTTTTTTATTTTAGAAAATTAAGGTGCTCATACAGAGTCATATATATATCATCAACAGAAATGGTATTGTGAAATCTCAATATAAGAGACATTACTAATCGCGAGCAATCTGTGTTTGAATCTACCTGGGTTTTTCTTTTTATCTTGATATCAAAATGAACTTGCAAACATTTAAGTTGAATTTTTTGTCAGGTGTAGTTCCGGCTTCTTTTTCTCATGGAGAAGTTTGTGCAAACACATACACACATGCACTCTTTATCTCTGTGGCTCACACACACACACACACACAAAGAGAGAGAGAGAGAGAGAGAGACAGAGAGAGAGAGAGAGAGAGAGAGAGAGAGAGAGAGAGAGAGAGAGAATGAGAAGTTCAAGCCATAAACAGGCATATAGAAAAAAACAAATTTATTAATTTTGTTCATGTATTATATATACAGGAAGAAAACACATTTCTGACATGACAATGACTACCTCACACAATAAGCGCGTCATACGCGATGACACAGTACACAAACCAGTTGCAGATGCTGAACATCCAAAATCCGAAACATGGAAATAAATGTTTCTTTCAAAAGGTAATGCGAACTAGTGTCAAGCTGTGAGAGATATGGGGGAAAGCAATTGGTCAGACAGTGAAATTGAAATTAAAATGCTTTGGTCGCTTGCGCCACACACACTCAATCACTTCTGCAAATACCATTTCGCACACTCAATGTGAGCAACATCTGCAACTTTTCTGTGCACAGCTCACCGTATTGTAACGAGAGAGAGAGAGAGAGAGAGAGAGAGAGAGAGAGAGAGAGAGAGAGAGAGAGAGAGAGAGAGAGAGAGAGAGAGAGAGAGAGAGAGAGAGAGAATGAGAATGAGTGTAACAGGGACAGACAGAGAGAGAGTTACATCATTGAAACATGCGCAGTGAATCAACAGAATGAAAGTTGAACGTAAAAGACATTGCACCCACATCAGATTGTAAAAATCCAAATAAACGAAACATCAACGGGTTGAAGCACTAATTAAATCCGAGTATTTCATCAACCAATACAATTGCACACTTGCCTACTAGGTCTAAGCATTGTCAAGCAAGCTCGGAGTAAATAAATGATGATCAAATAGTACGCTAAGCGTTGCTGGGCTCAAAAATGTCACCAACACAAAATATACTTGATTTGATTTGATTTGATTTTCATGTAAACTCCAAATGCTGAGAAAAATGGGTTATCAACTAGATAACAAAATCTATGGTCACCCAGTGAAAATCAGTTGGTTGACCCTTGGTACTTTTTTAAATTATGCTTTGATAGAATGCGTTTTCACAGTACATGTACAGATATGGAGTATAATTGAAAAATGCAAACTTCATTAAAAAGGGGAAAATAGAGACCTGTTTCTCCTTCACACTGGTTAAAACAAATCTTTCTTTCTTTATTTGGTGTTTAACGTCGTTTTCAACCACAAAGGTTATATCGCGACGGGGAAAGGGGGGGGGGGGGGGGGGGGGGAGATGGGATAGAGCCACTTGTTAATTGTTTCTTGTTCACAAAAGCACTAATCAAAAAATTGCTCCAGGGGCTTGCAACGTAGTACAATATATCACCTTACTGGGAGAATGCAAGTTTCCAGTACAAAGGACTTAACATTTCTTACAACTACTATAATAATGGCTTATAGTTTCTTTTAACTGTGACCTTTTAATCATAATTGTTTTTTGGTTTTTTACCATACCAGTGTAAAAGTAACACACAAAAGAAATGCAAAAGTATATTTTTGACGGTTTCTTGTTTGACTGTATTGAGAATGATCACCTCTGCTTGAAAGATACATGATGACTGGAAAAAACACACCAATACTAATACGAGACATAAAATATCAATGGCACAAAACACAAGAATACACACACACAACTGAGACAGACGTCGAGCTCGAGAATATACTTTAGATACTGATCTTTTGAGAACATGTTGTATTCTGTATGATTGTAAGGAATCATGTTATTGTTATTCTGATATTAATCAATTACAAGAACAGCAGTCACCTATTCTATTAAGTTATCCCTTTTTGACAGTACAGCAAAATTTGCAAGTGATAAAAAGTAATGAGAGAATTACAGAGCAACAAAAAAAAAAGAAAATAAACAAAGATTTATACTTGGAAAAACACTAAACCATGAGAAACAAACCAAACCAAACAACAAAAATTCACAGATTAACAGTTGAATAATGTGTCAAAAATAGTTATAGAAGTATGTAAAAGGATGTTACTCATCAAAAAAACACATGGAACAAAAGATTTACCCTGTTCAAGAGAAGAATGTGTGATGAGATGTATTTCTTCCGCTCAAACATAACAGGAAATTGCCTTTGTTTGAGAAACGAACCAACAGGAGATGGGCATAAAGCCAGGATAAAATATGCGAGAATCATACAAAAGATCTATCGCACAGAAGTAAAAATATTTCTGTACTTTAAAACATTTCTCAATCAGTGTACCAGGCAAATATTCTCAAATATCAATAGAAAGAGAAAAGAATGAAGGAGAATTACAAAACAGACTGTCTAAATGGAAACCAAAGAAAGGCTATAGTGAAGAGACCTACACACCATTTTGATTTTGATGTTAACATGGACATCAAAAGCACCATATTTTAACTGTCACTCTGTTTTATCCTAAAAAAAATTACTTCTCTGCAGTGGTTTGTTTGTTTGCTTAACGCCCAGCCGACCACGAAGGGCCATATCAGGGCGGTCTCTGCAGTGGTAGACAATCTTGAAAACAAACATAAAACACAGTAAACATATGAAAATGTAATGAATTAGGACAGCAGTTGCCCATAAAATATACACAGACTTTGAATGAACGTCAGAAATAAAAAATCTCACTCTTGTATTTATTCTACAATTGCAACAGCAGAGGGGAGACAACTTAGTCAACCAACTCTGCACACACACAAGAAGTACAATCCAGTGGTAGCAGTAAAAACTATCAATCATAATCTAAGACCACAGATGAAAACAATAAAATTAATCTATGAAAAACAACTCTGATAAATTAAAAAGAAAATCAACAATACATCATCTTCATGCAGCAGACAACAGCAAAACTGCACAACGTAACAATTAACAACTGAGGATTCAGAAGTTAAAAAAATGAAAATCAGATGCTTGTGACTTATAATTGATCGTCATAGTTATGCAGGACTTTTGTACAAGGGTTGGGTGGGTGAGAGAGAGAGAGAGAGAGAGAGAGAGAGAGAGAGAGAGAGAGAGAGAGAGAGAGAGAGAGAGAGAGAGAGAGAGAGAGAGAGAGAGAGAGAGAGAGAGAGAGAGAGAGAGAGAGAGAGAGAGAGAGAGAGAGTGTTTTACATAAATAGTTCAAACTGTCATTTTTCATCTTATATTATTAGACATAATTCTGGCTATCAAATTCAATATCAACAGCAAAGTGACACAAAGGAAAAATAAGTTTTCGTGTTAAACCAGATGATTATAATCACATTTCACTTCATCACAAACATATTAGTGAGAATAAAATAGTACCACTTTCTTTATTTGGTGTTTAACGTCGTTTTCAACCACGAAGGTTATATCGCGACGAGGAAAGGGGGGAGATGGGATAGAGCCACTTGTCAATTGTTTCTTGTTCACAAAAGCACTAATCAAAAATTTGCTCCAGGGGCTTGCAACGTAGTACAATATATTACCTTACTGGGAGAATGCAAGTTTCCAGTACAAAGGACTTAACATTTCTTACATACTGCTTGACTAAAATCTTTACAAAAATTGACTATATTCTATACAAGAAACACTTAACAAGGGTAAAAGGAGAAACAGAATCCGTTAGTCGCCTCTTACGACATGCTGGGGAGCATAAATAGTACCACACAGATAGCAAACCAAAATGAAACGTGCATGTAAATGTATGTGTGAGCGAGGGGAGAGAGAGAGAGAGAGAGAGAGAGAGAGAGAGAGAGAGAGAGAGAGAGAGAGAGAGAGAGAGAGAGAGAGAGAGAGAGAGAGAGAGAGAGAGAGAGAGAGAGAGAGAGAGAGATCAAATACTTCATTCAAAGTAGCATAGAGGTAGAGACCCAGAGGAGGGAAAACCAACAAAACCTATTGCTTGTCGTTACAATGCCAGCATGCAGATGAGCGCACTTTAGCTTTCAACCGACAACTTTTTTCAAATAGTACAAAAAATGTATGAAAAGTCACAAATTTAGGTTATATGCATTAACCACAAGGGTGTCAAGTCTCAGTATTTTTACAAAACACTGACACAAGGTGGAACATGAACTAAAAGATCAACATTGATGGGTAGTTTCATTATTTGTACAGATGTCAGGTTAGAACGAAGAACCAAATTAGGTTTCACTATACAAGGTATTACACTGTACAAACACTTATGGCCATGCAATGTGAAACACTGGTGGTTATCATGAAGTAGCCTCATTTTCGCATGCAGACCAGATATTATCATAATGTAGCCTCCTTTTCACACGCACACGGTTACATATTAAGCATATTTCAACACTGCCTTGCAAACTTTAGTTTCAGTCATACACATTATCCTGATGGATGTTGAAAATACAAACTAAAACCCATACACATTTGTTTTCAAGTTGAAGCCATCATGCAACCACTCGCATCTACTCATGCAAATTATCATCATTAGTGAAGCTAATTATCATGCATGATTACATTATCGCACTGGTCCAAAACTAGAACCAATATCATATTAATTATGTCCCAGAAATTGTCTGCATTTTACGCATTAACTAACGGAACATTAACTGACAACCTGCCTTGTTTCACATGTTCAAAATTCTCCCAGCTATCGAATTTTTATGTTTAAAATTCTCCCAGGTACCCAGTTTATATGTTCAAAATTCTCCCAGATATCTAATTCTTATGTTCAAAATTCTCCCAGACATCCCCTTTATTATTGAAATTTTTTCTCTCTGTTCTTGTGCGCCACTAGATGTATTTTTTTTAATGTCAAACAGAATAACTTGTGCTGAAAAACATTGAAATAGCAATCTGTTATACTATCAATAAGTCAATGATTTTGTAAATCAACAGATCAAAAACTGTAAACTTCACACAAGCTAATGTAACACTTTAAAAATCAAATCCTCTTCTATTTTGCAGCATAATTTGTGACCATGAAAATGCATGAAATGCAGACAATTTCAAGAAGGCGAGGTCAAACAATTGTATGTACATGTTACATAATGCCGTGCAAATGTGTAAACCTGTACATGAACTGGACATGTGGGTTGTTCGTATACAAGAATTCTCGTGGCTAAAGTGTGTGGAAAAAAGCTGAAACGTAGCACACTAAATTGTTCCCTTTCATATTTCTTGAATGTAAAAATCTGGGGGGAAAACAGTCAAATACAGCCTTTAGCTGAAAATGTTCCAGTTCAGTACGTGTACTTGTGTTGAGGATTTGAAAATTCTTCTAAACGGCATGGTCAAAATAAGTGGGGGGAAAAAAAAATCTAAATTGTTCAGTTTTGGCAAGAATCGTCACTGTGAATTATCTTGTTTTTCTCTCAATAAGCAATGATTTCTAACATGTCCAGTTTACATTCCACTATGTAATAGTCACTTTTCTGTGTCAGCACACATAACAGCAGAAAAATGCACACTGTCACATTCAGCCTTCCAATACAGATGGGGATGAACATGAACATTTAGACAGAACAATGAAAATTTTTCCAGGCACTAGTCTCCCTTCGACCCCTCCATTTCCTCTCGCGTGAAAGCTCTGAGCTTTCGTGTGGACAATAAGCGTCACATGACCTGTACACGTTATGCATATTCATCATCAACCAGACACGGTGTGGCATACCCCAGACAGAAAAACGCAGGCAACGTACCTCAGTCAGTTTGGTTTTCTCGGTAACAAGTGATTGAACAACAAACTAAGCCAAAGAAGAGCTGAGACCTGCGATGAGCGAGAGCACTCACATCAAGCGTTTTATCGTCCACTGATATCTAATGCCTTACACACCACTGAACTCATTATCACGCTGACCATTTTATGCACCGATTTCGTGTTGAAAATGATTTTTTTTTAAAACACCATAAAATCAAGTTGCTAAAGAAACTGGTTACTCTGTGTAACTGATAAATCAAGAAGTGAAGCAATACAAACTGATTAAACAAAGTTTAACTCTAAATTTACTGCAAGTTGCACATTTATTTGTGAATAAGCTGTCAGCATAAAGGTAGACGGGTTCCTAATCATTTTCAGCTTTTTAATGTTTTTTTTTTAGTTTCTTTTGAAGTTTTTTTGACAATACTCCTTAATGTTTGATCACTATCCTGTCTGTAACATCTAGCTATGATCTAACACCGTTCAGCACAATTAAGTTTTCTGGTCTGTGCAGGAAGAAGACTGTAAGTGTACTCCTTACAACGCAGACAGCAGTCTTGGCTCACCGCAGGTCTCAGTGCATGAAACATCAAACCTGGTCAAACTCATAACAATTAAGACGCTCGAGCAGAGCATGAACACTGAACAAAGACAAGAGGATTTCACTAATAACGTGCAAAAGACATAACGTACAAAAATCAACAAAACGGTGCGTCAAACCCAACTAGGTCTGACCTGGTTGGTCTTCTTTTTGTCGTCAAAAAGAAGCATTTCTGCGATCTCTGTAACATCAGGGGACAATTTATGGAACAGTAAGAAACAACCGTCAACTTTTTTGAGCCGCAGCTTGAGCGATAGACAATGCTATCAGACTTTAATTTCAAAACGTAATGCCTTTTGTTTTGTAACTGGCTGCTGTTGCTACTTGCCAGATCAGAAAGTTTTCTTGATCTTACCGGACAGCAAAATCACTGACATCTGCTTGACTTCGTTCTTGATTCAAGTGTGGACCAGTTAAAATATTTCCACTAACGATCGTCATTTCATGATTGCAGACGTCAACTTTTGCTGCCTTTTCATCTGAAGGCTGCTCTTACTTTTTTTTTTCTGCCACTAATTAAAGTTTTAAGTCAAAAAGATTGAAGGCTTTGGTAAAATAAGCTCAACTTTTTTCAGTCAGCTTTTCTTACTTTTGACTGATATACTTTTCTTTTTCAAAGAGCCTGGCATCAAATAGTATTTTTGTACAGGTGAAAATTTAAGTCTTCAATACTTTAATTTGATCGCATTAATTTTGATTGACATTATGAATCAGATGAAATACTTCTCAATGGTGGGTTGCACTAACACATCAAATTTTTCACTTATATGACACTCAATTTCTGTCAATTCCTGAAAAAACAAAAAAAAAGTTTCTTTTTTTTCTTCGTTTTTTTCCATTTAAAGGTTTTATTAGAAAAATACATCCAAAAATGGAAACTGAAAACATCAAATTCATTCAAGAAACAATCCAAGAATTATCAGACAATTTCTACAGAATTGTCTAACTGGGATGGAGGAGTAAACATCACCGACCACAAAAATAATTTCAAAAAGACAATGCCATTCTTGGTATATAGCTAGAGGAGGGAACCTCAAACTCCTTTGTGGAAAAAAAAAGGTGTCGTACCATTTAAAGAGGTCCTCTCATTTTAAAAATACAGTTAAATTCAACAACCACAACGAACGAAGTACTGATCTAACTCATGATGCCATGACAGAATTGTTTCTAGTCCATGATGACATAATCGTTCCCTGACGTCACAGCGCCGCGTCACGCAGAATGCTCCTGGGGGTGGGTCTCAAGGACGTTGCCTTTCAGGTCGTAGGGGATGTGACACATGCGGGGGTTGGGGCGGAGTCGCTCTTTGATTTCGTCGTCAAGGGTTCCGTAGGGCTCCGAGTAGTACACGCTGGAACCCGAGACGTAGCCTGTGTCTGCAACACAGCAAAACAAACACATGCGGTTCTTGAGACCAAATTTCAACAGCTTTTTGTGTGTATAAAAGTGCAGAAGAAAGTACAGCTTCAGTCTTTTTCTGTCAACTCTCAAACAAACTGTCAACGTTCAAAAATCCATAATTAAAAAACAAAAAAAGGTCAGTTAAATGGAACGTTCTGTTTTAGACAAAGCCAACCTTTCGCCTTCATTTTATGTCGCTTCATGGTTCATCTTGTCTTTAACGAAACCTCCCATTAACTAAACTGCTTTTATTTTTTTTAATTCTTATTTTTTTATTCTTTCAAATACAACACTCAAACACTGCTCAAGAGCTTCTTGGAAATATAAGAGTGTGTGCGTTCTAAGTTAACATCAACACAAACTAAACAAACAGTTATTGACACACATCTAGTTTTATTTTATGCAAGTCTTTGCATAAAAGCTGAAGGGAGGAGGATGCGAATAAAAAACAGGGACTGAGGTCAGGGAAATGCAGTAAGTAGCCAAAATATATAGCCGAAATATGAAGTAAGAAATAAAAAAAGCAATTGCTACAGCAAAAATAATCAACAACTTCATGATTCCTTTAGGGCATACAGCGGCTAGCTCTGCTAAATTCCAGTCTCATTTTTCAGGCTTCAGCAGCAGCGACCATTAAAACACTCTGCATCTGACAATTAAAGCTGCAAGTCCAAGCAACAAACAGTGTCTTTTCAGACACACTAAAAGTAGCAACCTTTCTGGGAACACACTCATGTTCACCAAAACAAATATGTCCAGGCTCTGTCATGGAATAATTTGATGTTTAGATAGTATGGTTTTTATTCATAGTTAATATGTAAAGCACGGAGAGCACAGTTCACTGTAGTTTCCCCCCGTGGGTTAGGGGGAAGAATTTACCCGATGCTCCCCAGCATGTCGTAAGAGGCGACTAACGGATTCTGTTTCTCCTTTTACCCTTGTTAAGTGTTTCTTGTATAGAATATAGTCAATTTTTGTAAAGATTTTAGTCAAGCAGTATGTAAGAAATGTTAAGTCCTTTGTACTGGAAACTTGCATTCTCCCAGTAAGGTAATATATTGTACTACGTTGCAAGCCCCTGGAGCAAATTTTTGATTAGTGCTTTTGTGAACAAGAAACAATTGACAAGTGGCTCTATCCCATCTTCCCCCTTCCCCCGTCGCGATATAACATTCGTGGTTGAAAACGACGTTAAACACCAAATAAAGAAAGAAAGAAAGCGCTATATAAGCTCTCATTATTATTATTATTATTATTGGGCGGGGATGTAGCTCAGTCGGTAGCGCGCTGGATTTGTATCCAGTTGGCCGCTGTCAGCGTGAGTTCGTCCCCACGTTCGGCGAGAGATTTATTTCTCAGAGTCAACTTTGTGTGCAGACTCTCCTCGGTGTCCGAACTCCCCCGTGTGTACACGCAAGCACAAGACCAAGTGCGCACGAAAAAGATCCTGTAATCCATGTCAGAGTTCGGTGGGTTATAGAAACACAAAAATACCCAGCATGTTTCCTCCGAAAGCGGCGTATGGCTGCCTAAATGGCGGGGTAAAAACGGTCATACACGTAAAAGCCGTGGGAGTTTCAGCCCATGAACGAACAAACAAACAAATTATTATTATTATTATTATTAATAAAAGCATGACTCCACTTGGACAAATAAAAAGAAGACAAAATAAAGTATCAATGTTGTGGCTACCTCTTTAGAATGGAATATTTATGTTGAATCAATTTAGCATAATTATTCATTAAACAGTGATGGCGCTAGTATTTTTTCAAACCGGTATGCAAACTGTTATGATGCAAACAGTCCAGAAAAAAACCGGAAGGCTGGTCATTGGAACCAGTTAGAGTCCAACTCAGAGTACTGGTTTTATTGTTCTACCAGCGAAAAAAAACACCTGGTAGTTTTCAAAATCAACCGGTAGGTCATACCGGCAGTCAATTTTAATCTGGTATTTTCTTGCTTCAATTACCGGTTAACGCCAATACTGTTAAAGTGTCATTGACGACATTAAGTCAACATAAAATTGACCCACTGCACAGGAAGCAGACAAGCTGTTGATTTCTTTTCCATGTGTTTAAGTTGAAGGATGCTAGCTTGTATTCCCACATACAAATCCAAAAACAAAGAGACTGCCAACGTTCCAAAATTCAGAATAAAAAACCAAGAAAGGTAGGTTGTTGGAACGTTTGTTATTGACAAAACAATATGTTACGTTCACAAATATATCAACCCAACGGTCTTTTAAGTGAACAGACAAACAAATAGTCACAAAAAACTTAGCTTGATGGAATCAGTTTTCGCCTGCTCACCAGGAAACCAAGCGAATGATTCCATCAAGCTAAGTTTTTTGTGACTATTTGTTTGTCTGTTCACTTAAAAGACCGTTGGGTCGATATATTTGTGAACGTAACGTATTGTTTTGTCAATAACAAACGTTCCAATAACCTACCTTTCTTGTTTTTTGAATCCCACATAAAAGCCTGAACAGATATAAGGTGGTGAACATGGTTGCTCTGACAAGGAAGATTGTACCTTCCATGTCGTCCAGTCTTTAACTTACCAAACCAAATATTTCACATTGAATTTGGTTTTTGAGACTGCATTTTGTTGAGCTAGCAGAGATGTACCTTTGTGCTTAGTAGACACTAACTTAACATTGTAACAGAAACTTGTACATGTATTTGCCTGATAAGAACTTTCAGGTCAGTACTAAAGACTATGGTAAAAGTTGATTTCTTTTTCCTGCTAAAAACAAACAAACATCAGATAAAATCTCTTGCGTAAAGGATGTAGTTTTTCTGCTATGCACACATAAAAATGCGGTCTTCAGCAGTTGTTCAAGGTATGATACCCGAGCAATGCTGTTTTAAAAGGTTTGGCATTTTCTTACATCACTATCTGAACCACAAATATATCTCCAGAATGCAAGCTTTGTAGCACTTAAAAAACAGGAAATTTTATTCTGTTTTACAAAAGAATGCATCCTCAATAATAGTTTTTTCCCCATTTTGCGGCAGCGAGTTTCAAAACCAAAATTATTTTTTTACCAGTATCATATCTTTAACAAGTGCCTAAAAGTACAAATGTGACATGACATTGAAAGCACTCTTAATTTACATACTGTAGGGTTAAACAAAAATGGCAGATAAATATTTTGGATCGCATTGTCCTTTCTTTACAAGCTTAAAGTATGGCACACACACAAGCAAGAAGATGTGGAATAAAGTTTAAAAAAAAAGTAATCCTGCAATTAATTAACACGTCAGGGACTTGACTAGCCATTCATATCGGCTTGGACATTATCTGCACTGAAACACACACATGTTTAGGTTGTTGAACAAAACAGACACCATTATGAAATACTTCTAAAATAGAGACTGGACAAACTCACTACCTGATGTCTACGAAATGGCCTAAACATCAAAAAAACAAATGTGCAAAAAAGCAAGGAGGTCTATTATTTCGATCCCTTTGAACATTTGCCACATGAAATTCGCAGAAAGGTCAATTTTTTTCTATTCGCGGATGACACATCCTTGCTTTTTGCAATTTTTTTTCGTGCTAAAGAATGAGTTTTCTGCACATTTTTTTCTGATTCCTGGTTCCCAATTGTGTACTTTTTTAATTGCGCGAAACACTTTCACTGAGTCAGGTTTCTCACCCAAACTTAATGACAGTATTTCTGAAAACTAGGAAGCATTGGCTTCTTTCAAATCTTTCTCCCTGTTTTGCTGCAGATTTTCTCTCGGATGTGTGACAAAGCCCTGCTGAACTTATGAAGTTTTCAAAACAGTTTCAAGCAAAACCTTTGAGCCTCTCTGTTTTTATAAAGCTGATAAAAATACCAAATTCCATTTTCTGCAGTCTTTTTTCAAATTTGTCTTCTTTGATGTTCATTTCAAGTTGACAATACATTTTTTTAGGCCAGAACTGTCAGACGTCCTTGCTGTTTTTGCAGCTTTTTTGCTTCTCTCTCCCACCGAAATTCTCAACACACCTTTTGGCTTCTATTTCCTTCACAATGAGACGGCATGATTTTGTCACAATCGAAGACATCAGGCAGAGTACCAGCCTTGTGTCACCGGCCTCTTTTCTGCTGAATATACAGAACACACGGGGACACTTATGGGGGTGGTGGTAAAAGTAGAAGTAGTGGTACAGTGGAACCCCCTTTTAAGACCTCCAACAATGTGGAAAACGTCGGTCTTAAAATAGAGGGAGTCTTAAAAACAGAGTTAAATGTACCAACACTATGAAGAGAATGTGTGAGAACATGAGGTCTTCATGAAAAAGGAGTCTAATAAAAGGTAGGGTCTAAAAAAAAAAAAAGAAGCTTTCGCTGGAGTATGACTAAATCGCCACAATTGCAGCCATTTTTCTTCTCCAGACACAATATACACCTTGGAAAAAAGAGAGTAGGATGGCACTTTCAGGGCAGCGGAAGGAATTGGGAAGTACAATGGGACAAATCTGAGAAAAAAGTTAGGCCTTAAAAAGGAGTGAGTCTTAAAATGCAGGTTATGAACAAACAATTTGGAAAAGCAAGGTCTTAAAAAGGATGGCTGACAGTGGTTGGGGGGGGCGGGCGATGACAGTGTACAATAAGGAGGTTTAAATAGTAGTACAGTAAATGTTCCCTTATGAGACCTCGAAACATCTAAGAAAATAAGGTCTTAAAAAGGATGGAGTCTAAAAAAGGGAGGTAATTTACAAAGGTTATGAACTGAAAATATTAAAACGGGGTAAGTCTTAAGTAAGAGGTCTTGAAAGTGGTTTCCACCGCAGTAATAATGGCAGCCATTTTGCCGCCCAAGACAGTGGCACAGATTACAACTGAAAAAAGAGATGATCATAAATGGCATGGGTGGACCTTTAGCTTTTTGTGAGGGAGGGAGGGAAGGGAAGTACAACAGTCCTGATGCATCTGGTTTGTGAACAAAATGGCAACAAATTGTAACGACTGAAGAAATAATGAGCATAAAGGATAAAGATGTACGCTGAAAATAATTAACACAGATTTCTCCATGAATATACCATATTACCAAGACTGCAAGAGTGGCTGATTTTCAGCCCAAAACAACTTCAATTTGTTGAAAACAATCTGATCAACATAACAGACCAAGGGAAAACAAGATAGTCAAAACATGGACAACCAAATGACTTAATTACACATTGCTAAAATTGAGGAAAAAGGGATAAACTACGTTCCCTACTTTTGCTGTAACAGTTTAAACAAAAACCTGCACTAACTGTCAAAGACCTAATGTTTGCAAACAAAGTGTGCCATTTGGCAGGTAATATATTTGTATGACCAAACAAGTTAAAATTGGGCAACAGAAAAAAAGCAAAGCAGTTAGGGCTGTGAAAGATGTTACTGGGGGTGAGGGCAGCAGATCTACACAATTATAGAACTCTCAAGGCTAAATTGCACCAGAGGACATGATCAATTTAATGTCAAAGCTGTAGATGTATTCATATGGGTTTACGGATAAAGGGAAGTAACCAAGTTATGATTGAATCAAGCATGGCTCTCCGTGAAACATATGCAAGCATAAAGATGCCCTAGAAATATTCAACCAGTATATATTTGTCATTGTAAGTAAAATAATATATAAAAAAAACTTGACAGTTCAAAGGAAAGATATGTGTGTGTGTGTGTTTCATGACTACATTACACACTAACACACACACACCTAAAAAGGAATCATAAGTTTTTTTTCCCATAATCAAATTTCTCCCACTATTTTCTGGTTAGCAGCAGTAAAAACTGCTTAGTCTGCAATGAATAAGGACCCTTCTGCATTTTTATAAACTACACTAATATGTCCGCAATCAGGACGAGGATAAGAAAGCGCTAAAAGCATAATAATGACGGCAAATGCTCACACACACACCCTGCAAACCAACAAAACATTAGCAGCAGCTCACTAAGACTGAAAAGAAAAGAGGCGTCAAAAAGGAGTGTACGCTTAGCTTTAAGCTGTGTGTTTTTAGCACTCGGAGAGAAGCTGTTATTATTGTTGTAAGCTGTGTGTTTTCAGCACTCGGAGAGAAGCTGTCATAATTGTTACAACATTTTCTGTCCGACTCACCTGGGATGGATTTCTGGTAGCGCATGGCAAAGTTACTGGCGGGTGTTTCTGGAGGCATGTGGCCTGGTGGATAGCCGGCCATACTGCGGGTAGTCCTGTACCCACCCTGATCCACGGGTTCGCTCTTGGTGGAGAGGAGGGACTCCCTGTTGGCTGCTCGCGATCGCCGCCTTCTCCTGCCTGGAGTTACAGAAAAACCAATAAAGGATAAAAAAAGGAAAATATTAGGGCAAAACAAATTTGAATGTTTCTGATTTTCCAACCTACTCTATTTTTCATCCCTAACCTAACATTTTTTTCTAAGCATTTCTATCAGTCATGGTTTTATCACCCTAATTATGGGCTATGGCCTGCAATAAAACATTCCTGAGTCCTCCCTACCCTAATAGCCTTCAATATATATATATATTTTTTTAAATGACAAAACTTAAGGTACACTTTATAAGGAAAGTAAAACTCTTCTCCGACATCCAGAGAAGAAGTGAATGCAATGCTTTTGGAAGGTAGATGAGTGTATGCCAGTAATGCTGCAAGCTTTCGGGGAGAAAAGCTTGATAAAATAAAGAGTATCACTATCAGAGAGAGAGAGAGAGAGAGAGAGAGAGAGAGAGAGAGAGAGAGAGAGAGAGAGAGAGAGAGAGAGAGAGAGAGAGAGAGAGAGAGAGAGAGAGAGAGAGAGAGAGAGAGAGAGTGAGAGAAAGAGAGAGAGAGAGAGAGAGTGAGAGAAAGAGAGAGAGAGAGGGACTAACATAATAAATGTCAAAGGCAATGACAAAGATGAAAGTATGTGTATGTGTTTGTGTGCGTGCATGCATGTGTGTGTGTGTGTGTGTGTGTGTGTGTGTGTGTGTGTGTGTGTGTGTGTACGTGTGTGAAGAGAGAGTGAACCCAGTTCTTCCAACAATCAAACTCACCTCTACACTGTAGAATGACCAGAATTGCACAGAGGATGGCAAAGAAGAGAAGTAGAACCAGTCCTATAATAATCACTGAGATTGGTAACTGGAACTCTGAAACAGCACACAAAACGACACTCTTTAACATTCCCTTGTGCAAAACGGTGCTTATGTGTTTGATATAGCACACGACACCGAGTCATTTAAGTCAAGTAACACACACACACACACACCTTGAAACACATACAGAGACAGACAAATTAGAGACCCTGTCTATGTTACCCTCACTAATATGGTACAAAAACAAATATCAGGGGTATATTTTTTTCTGCTAAAGATAGACGAAAGACACATTTGTTGCTTTTATTTACTTTTCAGGCTTTTGTTTTTAATAACTATTATGAAGTGCAGAGAAAACTAAAGAACAAAATAGCACAGAAGTTTTGCTATCTATTCTGTAGAACCCAAAATTAACACGCCTGTGGCATCATGCATGAAACAAAACTGGGCAATACCTCTAACAGCAACAACACTGCATGGAATTATGAAGAAAAAAACCCCGCAAATGTTCATATCCCATTAAAAAAAAAAAAAAAAAAAAAATATATATATATATACAGTATTATTTGGTAATTAATTAAGACAAAGCTGGCTCTTATTTATTGCACGATCATATTCAATATTACGTAATCAGGCAAGTTAAGCACAATCAAAGGGAAATGACAGCTATAAGCAAAATTAACAAGTGTTTTACTTGAATCATAGCACAGGCACTTGAAACAAAAGCTGCTGGCTCAAACAAAACATAAATAAAACATTTGCACTCAAGCAAATAATATCATCAACAGCACGGGGTACATGATCATGGAATCGATGGTAATGAGTAGGAATTCTGCATGCAATGGACAAATGGAAGCAAATACTGGCACACTGCTAGCTACCTCAATAATTCTGTAGGAAATTGATTCATGGCCAAATCAAACGCATTTACTTCTGAGAGAATGATATCGTCAATTTATTGTAATCCAGCTAGAGTATAGCTTTTACTTGCTCAGATTTCAGCCTGCACAAAGAGACTCTTTACACCAAACTCTGTGATACTTATCCAGCAAAAAACTGCCTGCTTAAGAGCAGTATATCAACATACCTGTGCTTAAACCTCAAGTTATCACTAAAACTGTCACACGCTTAAGCGCAACACAGAAAACAGCACTTTCCACATACATCACAGAAGTAATTTCTAATTTCAGAAAAGTAAACTGCAGTCTGAATACATACACAAGACTTTGCCACAAAACTAAAAGGTGAAGTGCAAATTATCTATATGAAAAGCAAGGGCATTGTTTTTTCTAGTCACAAAAGCAGTGCCAGGGGTGATATGCACAAGAAATAAACTGTGTATAGGAGATACAGAGCTTGTGTCAACATAAAAAGCTTGTTCGCAACATGAAACTTAAGGTCACCCGTTTTCAAATTCAATCAAGTTTAATGAAATAGGGATGAGTTTTCACAGTTAATTTGGACAGCATGAAAGCAAGCTGAATTTTGAACAGTACTGAAACAGTGACAGCTAATCATTCTTAATGTTGATATCAACTTGTAATATAGCTATGAAGGTAACTGCCTCAAAATGAATGTTCACAATGTTACTTTGTGCTGCAAGTTTCTTTTACTTTACAAAAGCACAACATTTGTGTCAATGTAGTGGTAATTTAGCACAATTATTTTCTGTCTGAATACTGCAGCAAAATATCTTGAATTTGTATATCTAATATGTTGAATTTTTGTTTACTAAAAACCCAGCATCTACATAAAATTGTCACAAGTAATATTTATGTGTCTCTCAAAATTGCTAGTATCAAAGATTTATGACCGAGTTTAAGAAAGAAATTTAATGATCTTTTATCAAGGTTTGTTCCAAATTACATAAATATTAGCACAATAAAATTGGTATCTCTCATAACAATACAATTATTCAGATAACTATCAAAGGTATAAATCTGAAAATGTTTATGCTCATATCCCTGCTAAAATATGTCATTAATTACAATATCATGAAGTAGCAATATCAGCAAAGGTGTGATTTAAAATGCTATTGTTCACATTTTTAGCCTGATAATTTGATATCGGACCACAATAATTTAACCACTCATTGATCAGTATTGAATTAGTGAGGTTTTAGTATAGTACTTACCACAGCTTATAATAGACATACTTCAGGATTTATTTTTTATTGATTACAAACATAATTAATAAAGTGATGGTAAGCATTAAAGGTATGATTTGGCAGGTTAATTTTTCACCAAAGGAAAGCAAGCAACTGAAGCAGATTTCATGCTAGGTGGTCCACACTCATCAAAGAGGTTTACCACAGTGTTACACTGCCAAGCCTATGTTATTCCCCTAGTTAATCTCATTCCCATCAAAGTTGGGTTGCCAATGGATTCTGTCTTACCTTGGACATTGCCCATAACCCCAGAAGCAACGGGTGCCTTGTTGATGGGCACTGAAAGCAAAAGATAACAAATATGTTGCCACAAAACTCACCAAAGTCAAAAAGGAGCTTTTGGGTGTACATGTTCAGTATGGAGACCATTACAAGTTTGATTTTCCCTCCCTCCTCAAACCCCTAGGTTTTCATCAATTTGAAGCTTTCTACTAAATTCCGCCTCAAAATACCCCATTAATATTAACCTAAGTATAAGTTTAATCCAATTTTGAAATAAATTATTAGGCGAAAAAAAAATAAAATTGTTGCTTGAAGTCTGTGAAGCGTAGCTTTCAAGCTTATAAATTGGCCTTTCCTTCCCCCCTTTGTTTAGTGAGTCAAATTCTCGACCAAGCATTGTTCAACTTTGCACTTACTTCACAAGCCATAATGTACTCTCCATTTTGAACATGTACAGCCCAAAGCCCAAAGTATTCAAAACTAAAAACAACGATGTACAGAAGAAAAAAGAATTACTGGAAAAAGCCACAAAACCAGAGGCGCTTGATACAGTACAGTTACGAGAAACTTACTCATCCAATGTTCCAATTCTTACCTCTTTTGGGTTATTAATTTGATCAAAAACTAGTATCAAGCGCCTGTGTAGTGAACCAAAGACTAAGTACACTGCATCAGATGAAATGAGGAGGGTGGACACTGCTGACAGTGGAGTGAAATGAATTAACTACATGAGTCTGGAACACTGAGCCTGTTAAGATTTTGACCTCTGCATGAACAGCCTATATCCCCCAAGACAGACATGCACACGGAGACTGTGCCTGTCATGTTCTAGTCCAACTGTGCCTGTCATGTTCTAGTCCAACTGTGCCTGTCATGTTCTAGTCCAACTGTGCCTGTCATGTTCTAGTCCAACTGTGCCTGTCATGTTCTAGTCCAACTGTGCCTGTCATGTTCTAGTCCAACTGTGCCTGTCATGTTCTAGTCCAACTGTGCCTGTCATGTTCTAGTCCAACTGTGCCTGTCATGTTCTAGTCCAACTGTGCCTGTCATGTTCTAGTCCAACTGTGCCTGTCATGTTCTAGTCCAACTGTGCCTGTCATGTTCTAGTCCAACTGTGCCTGTCATGTTCTAGTCCAACTGTGCCTGTCATGTTCTAGTCCAACTGTGCCTGTCATGTTCTAGTCCAACTGTGCCTGTCATGTTCTAGTCCAACTGTGCCTGTCATGTTCTAGTCCAACTGTGCCTGTCATGTTCTAGTCCAATCCGTTACATTCTCAGTTTCAGTGTGTGTATTCAGGACATTGATTTTTCAACAGTGTTAAACAGAACAATGTTAACACTTCTGTATGGTTCTTGCTACTTCAACAAGCATGCAAATGACCTGCAACTAAAATAAACCTTTGGAAACAGGGGAGTTCTGAAACCACATGGTTAGACAATTGCGGAATTATGTCAGGATGTATAACTTTTACAAAATGACTGAGACAATTGAAGTTCAATAAGATAAAATAAATAAAGAAAAAATTGGGCGGGAAAATGTCCAGCAATGTCCTGTGATCCAAGCATCTGCCAGGTGCCATAACCTGAGAATTTTCAAATGCAGGACTCAATTCATTCTCAAAGTTTTCTTGGGAGATCCTCCAGACATTGAGAAATGCAAATGCAGAGAAAGAACAGACTTGAGGAGTGTGGGTGATGGTGGTGGTGATGGCGGAGGGCAATAGAATAAAATAAACAAACTTCAAAGACGTGCTGAAGAAACAAACCATTTAAACATTCTATGCACACAATATTCACAGGCGGAAATGATGACTTTTTTTACACATCCAATATTATGTAACATTTTTGAGTTTTGCTTGCTATCTACAGTTTCAACTGGTAAGAATGTAGTCTAGACGACATTAGCTATTGGGAAGAAATACATGTATTGAAATACAAACTAACATATAGCTATTGGGAAGGAATATTGAAAAACAAACCAACACTTCTGTTTTCAACTTAGCCAAGCTTATCAATGCAAAGAATTGATGTCTGGGAACTGCTTAAAAATGTAACATATCTTTTTAAAAGTTGACATGTTAAAAATTAACTATTGGAAAAACAACAACACCCATGAGCACAGTAGGGGAAAAGGATGGAAAAGCTGCCTTCTAATCATTATGTTCAGTGGACTTTTTTTTCATATGTGAAAACTGTCTCCAAATTACACAAATCAAGTTATTGAATACATGAAAACACCTTCCTAAATCCAAGGATAACATTTAAACACGTACACAAAAATGCCATATACACACTAACCGACACCCACCCCTATCACTAAACTCTCCCCCCCCCCCCCCCCTCATCAGCTATACACACTTCTGTTTCACAATCTTTCACAGACACATTCCTCTAATTCAAACAAACGTTCATATCACACACCCTTCCCCAGCCATTGATGTTTAGGACAGGTGACACTGAGTGGGGACAAACATCTACACAGACACAGGGCCTGGGAAATTTAACTAACTACATCTGTTTTCAGTCATCATACATTCTTCCACACATTCTCCTACCTCTCCTCGTTATGCCACCTGACAGTCACACAGCGACTTTGTGCTAATCAACTGTGTGTGTGTGTGTGTGTGTGTGTGTGTGCTTGTGTGTGTGTGTGTGAGAGAGAGAGAGAGAGAGAGAGAGAAGAGAGAGAGAGAGAGAGAGAGAGAGAGAGAGAGCGAGCGAGATATAGAGAGAGAAACAGAGAGAGAGAGAGAGAGAAGAGAGAGTGGAAGGGCTACAGATTTAGTCACACTTGTTCCACACAGTCTAGGCGCAGTCACAGCACGCGCCAGAAGGAGGTGTGGCTTAGCTGGCCGTTTGTGCAGTAACCATGTCGGTATCAATTAAGCTCCACCGCCGCTTCAGTCCCAGTGTGTTATTTTGACCTGCCATGCTGCAGGTCAAGAACTTTCCCACCGTCGGAAGCAGACTATCAAGTTTCCAAACGCTGACAACTCCGAAGACTCTGGAGAGAATTTCTCTATACTTGTACGGGCTGCAGAGGTTTGATGTACAGATTTTCCCTGTGTCACTGCTCAAACCAGGCCCGTTTTTACATTTAGTCAAGTTTTGACTAAATGTTTTAACGTAGAGGGGGGAATCGAGACGAGGGTCGTGGTGTGTGTGTGTGTGTCTGTGTGTGTCTGTGTGTGTGTAGAGCGATTCAGACTAAACTACTGGACCGATCTTCATGAAATTTTACATGGGAGTTTCTGGGTATGATATCCCCAGATATTTTTTTTCATTGTTTTGATAAATGTCTTTAATGACGTCATATCCGGCTTTTCGTGAAAGTTGAGGCGGCACTGTCACGCTCTCATTTTTAAACCAAATTGGTTGAAATTTTGGTCAAGTAATCTTCGACGAAGCCCGGACTTCGGTATTGCATTTCAGCTTGGTGGCTTAAAAAATAATTAATGACTTTGGTCATTAAAAATCTGAAAAAAAAATAAAAAACTTTTTATAAAACGATCCAAATTTACGTTTATCTTATTCTCCATCATTGTCTGATTCCCAAAACATATAAATATGTTATATTTGGATTAAAAACAAGCTCTGAAAATTAAAAATATAAAAATTATTATCAAAATTAAATTTCCGAAATCAATTTAAAAACACTTTCATCTTATTCCCTGTCGGTTCCTGAT
>NC_090252.1:11615618-11721877 GCF_037325665.1 Littorina saxatilis | reverse complement strand
AACATTCACATGCAATATAACATTCCGTCATGAAAACTACTGATTAAATTATCTGTGAAAGGTGTTTACGTACAGCTTACACCTCACAGCTATTTATTAACTCACTTTGTACGGCCAAGGACCACGACACAAAAGTCGCGCGCTCCCCGCTACGAAAAGTGCTGACGTCACATCCGAACATGCGCACTTCGTCATCACGCATATCGCCTACCAACATCGTCACTTTGGTGTTACGAGAGTTGTGCGAGTCTATCGAACATGAAGTAAACCAGCCTGACGTCACACACTTTCTTTCTGCGTAATTGACGGAGGCGAGAACATTGTCTGTGTCGGCGTTATACAGTATGATGGAGAGAAGAGCGACTCCCGAGGGCAGCTCTACCCCTGAACACTCCACTTCCACGATGTTGGGCAGCCCAAGAAATGCTCGGTATTTCAACCCTGGAATGAAAACGATGGTATGCAATATCGAAACCACAGTGCTAGTCCTTCATGCATTTTAAAAACCAAAACTACGATGGTATGGGTTCGGGAGTGTGCATTCGGGGACATTTCTATGAAGGAGGCCAGGATTCCTTCTCAACTTACTTGTTCAAAAACTAATTCTAGTTGACTGTGTTTTCTTACATTAAGAAACTTCATTATTAGAAACAAATGGGTTTTTTTAAATACAGGGTTCATGTTTACAGGGTTTTCTTCCTAACAACATTCGCAGAAAGAAACAAATTACAAACATATCCCAGATATTTCTATATCTCTCAACAATCCAACCTAACAATGACTCGAATGAGTGAAACAGATCCACAGATTATTTGAAGTTTGATACGTAACTGGAACGTTTCGACATTTGCAGGGCCTGGGTAATTGTCAACGTTTGAACTCATATAAAGTTAAAGTAATTCAATTCAGCTTACCGATTCGTGAATCCAGCGCAGCTAAGCTCAACGTAGAGCACAGAATCACCAGCACGAAATGAATCTTCACTTCCATTTTCTTCTCAACGTAACAGAACACGGATGTTATCTTGCACTAAGTTCCAGGAGCTCCGTAAAACCCGTCTTCGTTTTCACAACAGATCCATCACAACTGCCCTTTCCCTGTCTTCAGCGCTCCAAGCAAGACAATCAGCCTTTGACAATAAAAGCCACTCGCATTCCCTCCGCCAGTAACGAAGCACCCGCCGTTAATGACTGCATCATGCGCTCAAAGGGAGCTTTGTCCTTTTCTTCTTCCTATTTATCTATTGTTGTTTTTACTCTACCGTTTAAACTGAAGCTGATAAAACGATCAACACTGTTCAGCACACGCTTGAAAACGACCAAGCAATCAATTGTCCCATGTTGACACACTTAACGGTATCGTTTGCACTGCTATATCGTGACAGGTTTGTCGTTAAAAGTCAGGAGAATAATGATGATGTCAGGTGAGAGCTGCTATGAGAAAAAGAAGTTTAATTGGAAAAACAGTGTCATGTTTCGGAGAAAAGGTCAGGCTTTACGATTAAATGACATAGTTCAGGCATGGGAATTAAAAATTGTAAAAACGGCTGAAAATTAAGGAAAAAAGAGGAAATATTTTTTGATGACCGGGGGGGGGGGGGGGGGTTTGTCACTAAAAGTAAAACACTACATATTTCGCACTAAAATACGAAAAAAGAGGAATTTCTACTGCAAAAATAAAAAAAAACCCGGCGGAAATCCGACTTTTTTTCACGAAAAAACAATCACCGAACGCATTTACGCCATTTTCACTTTAAAAAAAAAAAAATAAAAAAAATAAAATTTTTTTTTTTGCTGAGAAAAAAAGCGGAAATGCGATTTTTTTCGGCGGAAAATTAAAAAAAAAAGCGGAAATCCGCCAAACGGCGGACAATTCCCATCCCTGATAGTTGTTGGGAAATGAAGTGTACACATTTTTTTCTCTTTGTACAAGCATGCCTGTTTGATGAATTTATTTACATGATACTCGGTTGCCTGTGCTAACTTTTAGATTAAGTGGCTTAACACTTCTTTGACTTAACCTCTTTCTTGAAGTCAAAAAAATGATGAACCAATAAATCCACAAATTAGACATGGAAATAGAAACCGGAACATCGTCAGTATATCTTCACAAACAAAAGAAGAGGGGTAACCATCGTTGTTAAATTCCCGATGGCATCTTCTTCCTTAACCGAAATAAGGGACATGTCCTCGTGTTTTCTCGTTATTTCAGTGACCAGAATAGACGTGCATGTGACATTTAGTTTTCGAGTTTCATCTGATTTCTTTCTATATAAAGCGGAATTTTCAACATATATATGAATCACGAGCAACATGTTTCAAATCACCAAAAATCTGAGTAAAACTGCTAATATATCGCGCCTCACGTCTCCTAGCCTCTAATCAACAGAATGTCAAACACGGACAGCTTCACTGTGCGTTCAACACAAAAGAAACTGATTGGATCATACCGTCAATAACCAACATCAAAGTGCTGCGTTTCTTTTGTGCTACAACGTAGCTGCAAACACCGCTATGAAACGCGCATCACGATTAACACCTACGCACGAAGGAAAGATTCCTTTGACAACGTCCACAACAAGCTACAGTGGAACCCCCCTTTTAAGACTCCCCCCCTTTAAGACTCCGGGCGGGGATGTAGCTCAGTCGGTAGCGCGCTGGATTTGTATCCAGTTGGCCGCTGTCAGCGTGAGTTCGTCCCCACGTTCGGCGAGAGATTTATTTCTCAGAGTCAACTTTGTGTGCAGACTCTCCTCGGTGTCCGAACACCCCCGTGTGTACACGCAAGCACAAGACCAAGTGCGCACGAAAAAGATCCTGTAATCCATGTCAGAGTTCGGTGGATTATAGAAACACGAAAATACCCAGCATGCTTCCTCCGAAAACGGCGTATGGCTGCCTAAATGGCGGGGTAAAAAACGGTCATACACGTAAAATTCCACTCGTGCAAAAAACACGAGTGTACGTGGGAGTTTCAGCCCACGAACGCAGAAGAAGAAGAAGAAGACTCCCTCCTTTTTAAGACCTTGTTTTCTCAGACTTTCTGTTCATAACCTCTGTAAAAAAATAACCCAAATTTAAAACTCCCTCCTTTTTAAGACCTTGTTTTCTCAGACTTTCTGTTCATAACCTCTGTAAAAAAATAACCCAAATTTAAAACTCCCTCCTTTTAAAGACCTTGTTTTCTCAGACTTTCTGTTCATAACCTCTGTAAAATTACCCTAAATTTAAAACTCCCTCCTTTTTAAGACCTTGTTTTCTCAGACTTTCTGTTCATAACCTCTGTAAAATTACCCCACATTTAAAACTCCCTCCTTTTAAAGACCCGATTTTCTCAGATTTTGTTTAGGTCTTACAAGGGGAGTTTCACTGTACACTCATTGTCAGGCGGCACAGCGTCTATCACTGATCTCAGTGGAATAGGAGGAACATGTTTCAAATCACTTTTGATCAACAAGCCGCCGTGACCATTTCAATGATTGTGTACTATTTTTGTGCTTTAGAACCTCAACCTTGATAAGATCGAAACTTGTGGAACAATCTCTACCAAAGACCGCATCTGAGCTGGAGGAAATAAGACTTAATTGACTTGAGATCAAATAAAGCAATACAACAGCCTATGTGCACGTTCCTACTTCTGATACAACAGGGCCTCAAAGTTCTACTCTGCACTGGAATTATCTTTAAAAAAAAAAGAGAAACAAAAAAGAGAAAAAAGAAAAAGAAAATCACATGGTAGAAACAGGTCACATTTAAGGTTTAACCATATCTCGGAGGGATTCATTTTAAATCGAATGATGCCTCTGAAATCACTTCTCGTTTTGGAATTGTTTATATCTATCTGCACGAATGTTATTGACCTAAAAATGACCCCCCTCCCTCCACCTTTGCTAAGTACACTTCGAACGAAGCTGAAAGGTTAAAAGAGAATAACAGCAAATAAGACTAGCTAGGTCTGCTGGCAATGGCTAGAAAAAGTTGACATTTTAGAACGATCTGAACTACCGGTCTATAATTTCAGCTAGAACAGCCTCGTGCAAAGATAATCCCCACCAAACATTAATTTTGTTTCGTCCTTCTGTGCAGTTTTAATGACCCTAATCACTGACCAAAATCACAGCAAAAACACTAGGGTTCAGCTCATCAAACAACCATATCTACAAGTGTTTGTTTTTCCGGTCACAGATCACAATCACAGCCTCGCACTCAACACATCCTCTGCAACCTGCAACTGGCACACCAATTCTCCCCGTCAACCCTTGCACCACAAATGACACAAGCAAAGGCAACTGCCACAACCCCCTCATTCACCCACCCACCCACCCCACAACAGCAACTGCCATATTCCACCCTCATCCTCCACCCTCGCCAACCACCACGACAGCAGCAGCAATCTCCGTCAAAAGCCGCCACAACGGCCCCAGCGACAAAGGATCAGGAATTGATCGGCAACAAAGCGACAGCAGCGATTCTGTAGGCTTCGGTCTGGCTTTCTTCTCCCCTGTTTGGGCCATAAAGGCGCGTGCCCATTATTTCATTAAAAGCCGGATCACAGGAAACTGTTTGGTCAACATGGGTCGCGGCCATTCCTTTTATTCACTTAAAGCTATCCCCCCGCGCACACGAGGGCCAGGTAAACACATTTAGGTTTAAGGTTGGGGGGTGGTAAATGGACTGAAAGAAAACGCGTTGCTGTATCGGCACAAAACCATAATGTTGACCCGTTATCCCAGCGTTCGAACGCAGCACCTTGTTACAGTCGAACCCCCTTTTTAAAAACCTCCAAAAATCTGAGAAAATCACGGAGTCTGAAATAAAAGAGGTAAATTTACGGTCGTTTTTACAGAAAATCTTGAGAGAAAAAAATAGTGTTCAAAGGGGAACACTGTACACCGCATGTCGTACGCGTTACCAACTTTCAAAGCTATCAGAAGGTGTGAGCCTTGCAGATTAGTTCCTTTTTTTAATTTTATTTTAGTGTAATGCCATTATAATGTGTTTTTTGTTGTTGTTTGTTTTTTCACATTATAGGTAAATGTGGGTCACATTTCCAGTCAAAGCTCGGAATAAACTCAGGAAAAACAAGGTGCTGGTTACGAAAACCCGTATAACACGTCAACGGGGTGGAAACTGCGGGCAACCAAGCCGCTCGCCTTCCTTGTCGTCGCTCATGACAATATTGATTTTAAGAAGAAAATAAAGTGTGTTTACTTTAAGGTTGGGGAAAGTGGTGAATACTGTACCAAATATAGTCATTGCAGTCAGGAAAAGGCGTGTGAAGGCTAAGGGTCAGAGTTACAGGAGGATGCAATTTGAAGCGCTTACTGGCGACAAAGAACTTTCTATTCCCGATCCTTGAACCTAGACACAGGACAATGCACAGCCACAAGACATCTCTTGCACTTTCCCCTTCCCTTCCGCCCCCGCCCCCCCCCACCTCTTTCATTATTCGGGTCGTCATGACACGAAAGATTCCATATCACACAGCAATTCACACTTCCGAAGCCACATTTACAGCATTCTTTATCAGACAAAATATTTTCACAAGCGGAGTAAATAATGCAAAAAGCGTGCAGTAATGTCCCTTGGCACAGAAGAGATAGCCTCCCTTTGCCACACTCTGTCTTGACAGTTACAGAGCAGACACAAGTTTTAGCCTCCCTTCGTCGCACCTCTTTCGTGACGGAGTTACAGATGAGACACAAGTTTTAGCCTCCCTTCGTCGCACCTCTTTCGTGACGGAGTTACAGATGAGACACAAGTTTTAGCCTCCCTTCGTCGCACCTCTTTCGTGACGGAGTTACAGATGAGACACAAGTTTTAGCCTCCCTTCGTCGCACCTCTTTCGTGACGGAGTTACAGATGAGACACAAGTTTTAGCCTCCCTTCGTCGCACCTCTTTCGTGACGGAGTTACAGAGCAGACACAAGTTTTAGCCTCCCTTCAGACGGGCGCTGTGGCATGGTGGTAAGACGTCGGCCTCTTAATCGGAAGGTCGAGGGTTCGAATCCCGGCTGCGGCCGCCTGGTGGGTTAAGTGTGGAGATTTTTCCAATCTCCCAGGTCAACTTATGTGCAGACCTGCTAGTGTCTTATCCCCCTTCGTGTGTACACGCAAGCACAAGACCAAGTGCGCACGGAAAAGATCCTGTAATCCATGTCAGAGTTCGGTGGGTTATAGAAACACGAAAATACCCAGCATGCTTCCTCCGAAAGCGGCGTATGGCTGCCTAAATGGCGGGGTAAAAACGGTCATACACGTAAAATTCCACTCGTGCAAAAAACACGAGTATACGTGGGGGTTTTAGCCCACCCACGTAGAAGAAGAAGAAGAAGAAGCCTCCCTTCGTCGCACCTCTTTCGTGACTGAGTTACAGATCAGACACACGTTTTAGCACCAGCTCGAGACAAGGGAACATCATTTACTGTCTCCACCGTGAGCTAAAACCGCGAGAAACTATAACTTCAACTGTACTCGTGTGAAAATGTAACGCCCGTTTGTGATCATAAAGACATTCACGATCTTTTCGCGATCAAATGTTTTCGGGAAGGGTGGACAGGAGGGAGGAGAGAGACCATTTGATGATATAGAAAAGGTTGTAAACTTCAGGAGTAAAACGATGGATACAAAGGAATCTTGCACTCTTACACGCCAGTTCGACATTTACGAGAGAGAGAGAGAGAGAGAGAGAGAGAGAGAGAGAGAGAGAGAGAGAGAGAGAGAGAGAGAGAGAGAGAGATTTACAAGAGAGAGAGAGATTTACAAGAGAGAGAGAGATTTACAAGAGAGAGAGAGAGAGAGAGAGAGAGAGAGAGATTTACAAGAGAGAGAGAGAGAGAGAGAGAGAGAGAGAGAGAGAGAGAGAGAGAGAGAGAGAGAGAGAGAGAGAGAGAAATAGAGAGAGACGGACGGACGGACGGACGGAGAGCGCTTCCCAATAGCACAATCAAAAGAAGAGAAAAGCAGCTTGTCACAGTTAAGCCACTTCGATTGTTCCTACCATTAGTACGAGATGAGGGATGGGGTGGGGCGCAGCCCGGGAATCTCTAAGGACTCAAAGGCAGATGGAACTCTTTTATTCTGACAGCAACTTCCCACACAGTGCTGACTACAAAATCAACCTCTCAAAAAGTAAAAAAAAAAAAAAAAAAAAAAAAAAAGACAAACAAAAAGACAAAGGCTGAGAAAGAAAAGAAAGGCTAAAATAAAAATAAAAAAAATAAAAAACTTTGAGCAGAAAAAAAGAAGATCAAACAAACAGTAAAAAGACAGAAAAACAGGAAGAAAAACCAAGAAAAAAGTATGATCCATTGTGTACCCAAAGCCGATTTTGTTTGAAAATGACCAGGCGCAGAAGTTAATTGCATCGCAAAATGCTGCCGCACAAGCGACACACGGATACAAACCAAGCGTCTCTGAATAAAAGTAGTAGTTCTTTAAAAGTAAAGGTACACAAATACACACACAACAACCGACGAAGCACACTTTTAGCATGTTAGACGCCAACCCGAAAGATGTCTGCTTCTCAGCAGAAGGACGAAGTTCGTTTTTTGTTTTTTTTACAAGAAAGAAAATAAAACGCATTTTCAATACCATGTTTTCCATTGTGAGTAAAATCGAAAAGTTCTTTCCAATTAACCCGATCGGTTTTAGCATTGGCCACAGAGAGTGTGTGTGTGTAAGAAAGCGTGTGTGTGTGTATATGTATAGGTTACAACACGAGTGGTTTTTTATATGGCTTGTATTTCAGTCAAGACCCAGCGGATGAATATCATCGGGAGACACGAGCCTCTGGCGAGTGGCTCTCGATTGATATTCCCGCTGGGTCTTGACTGAAATACAAGCCATATAAAAAACCACGAGTGTTGTAATCTGTATATCCCATTCTACCATCAAACACAAAGTGTAGACTACTAGCGGCACTGTTGCGATCTGTGCAGGGTAAAACTGTTGCCAGCGAGACTTAGCCCTTTTGCAACCTTAAACTAAGTGACCGTCGCTGAAAAAATAAAACGAATGAGTGCATCGATAAGTACGCGGTAACACTACTTTCAGACCATTTAAAAGCTTTAAGTAAAGGTTCATAAGTTGCAAGAAAGTAATGAAGTCGAATAGAAATTAATTTAGTTGAAGCGCACAATTCTTTTGTTTTGCGTTTCAGGTCGGCAGAACGGGCGAAACGGGTTTGGGACCCATTTGGCTTACTCGATTCAGAATCGATTCCACGTTGTTTTTCTCGAACGTGTGTAATTAGGCTTATTGACAGAGAAGCAAATTTTAGGGAACAAATATGTAGGTTTAGATTTAACCATTTGCTCCCTATTTGAAATGTATCTACGTGATAAACTGTTTTGCGAGTGTGTTTGCATGGATGAACTTAAACTGGTATGGGTGAGAGGAAAACGCGACCGACACGTCTGTCACCGCCGATTGATTGCATTTTGAAGGAATATGACTGGATTACGGAAAAATATGTGGACTTACTGCAGAGCCAGGCAAAAGAGTAGACTTGCTCGCAAAACACGTGAAACAGCCGATGTTTGATAGCTGAAGGCGCACACCAAAACACACTACTGACAGATTCTCAAAAGTCGTCTGCTAACGATGCAAGGGGAGGGTACTCGTGTTTTTGTTTTGGTTCGCTAGCATCTGGTTATCTTGTAAGTTGAATGTTCGTTTTTTTCGACCTGCATTGCTTTCATAATGAAAGAAACTTTTGCTTATTGCATCTCATACATCAGATCAGTTCTGAGATTCATTTTTGCGTGCAACTGATATGGTTTTCTGAGCCGTGCAATACGATTTTAGAACTTCATACAAATGTGTCACATTGTTCGGCGCGAGGTCAAAGGTCGGGAGGAAAGTAGTCCTTTGCCCAAATCGGAATCTGCACTATCATATATTTTTTGGAGTCCATGATGTATTTATTGAGCTATAAAAATACAACATATATACCCATACTGAAGTAACAGAGACAAAGAAGGGAGGTCATGGGATATATATATATATATATATGTGTATGTGTGTGTGTGTGTGTGTCCAAGTGTTCCAATGCATGTACATTACCAACCCTCCCCTAACTACATCTTCGCAAGCTAGAGACCGACCAAAGTAGGTTTAAGTATTTCACTGATCGATCAAGGGAAAAAAGAGAGGGGCGATTGTGCGGGCAAAATGAGGGCTATTTGTACGTATTTGCCCACAGAAGCGTATACACCGAGAAGACCTTACACCACAGCCCCGCTGTTTTTGATAATGGAGCTATCCCCGGTGTGTTTGTGAACGGCAAAGCGAGTGCCCGGGATGGACAAAAAGCAATCAATAGTCATCATACAGTCTGCAGCATTCTCGTCCCTTAATGGAGAGGTGACCTCTAGGTGTGTGTGTGTGTGTGTGTGTGTGTGTGTGTGTGTGCGTGCGTCCGTGCGATATAGAGAGCAAGAGAGAGAGCGAGAGAGAGCGAGAGAGAGCGAGAGAGAGAGAGAGAGAGAGAGAGAGAGAGAGAGAGAGAGAGAGAGAGAGAGAGAGAGAGAGCGAGCGAGTAGGGATGGAGTGGGTACGTATGTGTGTGAGGTACAGTGAAACATTGTGCGTGTAATCACGTATGACAGTGCTTTGCGCGCGTGTGTGTGTGTGTGTGTGTGTGTGTGTGTGTGTGTGTGAGAGAGAGAGAGAGAGAGAGAGAGAGAGAGAGAGAGAGAGAGAGAGAGAGAGAGAGAGAGAGAGAGAGAGAGAGAGAGAGAGAGAGAGAGAGAAAGTAAACTTCATTGCGTGTGTCCGTGTGTCTGTGTACGCCACAATAGCACTGGAAGCACGTTGGGCTTGGAATAGAGGTCAGCCCTTTTGGGAGATCCGTGCAGAAGCTTAGGCTGGCTGTAACGACAGACATTATTTTGGCCATTCAACTCTCACCAGGCCAAAAATTGCAGTCTTAAGCATGTTTGTGGAATCAGGGCAATCGTCAGAAATCTCAAAGCACTCGTTACAAGTGCCGAAGCTGAAGTGTTTGCATTTAAAGTAAGTTACAGAATGCAAATACAAAAGAGTTAAGTCGAGATAAGGTAGCACAGGGATCACCCAAGTCTTTTTGTGAGTATGACCTTCCATGTGAGTATGACGCAATTCATCCACGTATCATCCCCTCTCCATCCCCCTTCGCCCAACGTGTCAGTCGTTCCAATGCAATGTCCAATGACGATATCGATGCATACATATACATGTACTACGCACGACTTACGCTCTCGTTCAACTCTCGTCATCCAAGTGACGGTATTCAGCCGCCCACCCGTTTTGAAACTGGTGACATTACACCCATACACTCTATACTCCTCTTCAGTCGGAGGGTCCGTTATGAGAGTCCGCAACTGTGCACCCCGGGTATCCTGGGGGTGAAACACACACGAACTGAATGACCCGGAAGTAGAACACTCCTCTTTGCCAACATTGGCTGAGGCGATCACGTGATCATTTCTGACGACATAGATAACGATGGTTAAAATGTCCGCGTCTGTGGGCAAGGAAGAGCCTGAGCATTCCAACTCTGTGATAGACTGGAATCCGTGAAAATTCTTTGAGACGAACCCTGAAAAATCAATAAGAAAAGAGCATTTAATGACGACGCATGTGCAATGCAGTAGCTTACAAAATGCTAGACTAGCAAACGACAAAATAATCAGCGTATAAAGTGCGTGACTAGTAAACGACAACATAATCTATCTCATAAATCTCCTCAATCCTCGATTGATTGAGGAAGATGGGAATAACAACCTTGCGGCCATGCTTTGCTATAAATCAAACGTTACAAATGGGATATTAAAACCCCTGCATATTCTGACAATTTATCGAACTCGTTGGTGCCAGGGATAATCTATTTCAACTCCTAATATAATACCTAAAGACCAACAAGATTGTGTCGAGTACATAAATTTCACATTTTAACAAGTCCGCCGGAGGCAGACACTCGTAACACTTACATCATAATCGATTTTGGAGAAACAGCAGACGCAACTTTGTAGCTTAACTCTGACATAGAGCATTGGCTTTTAAGGTTCGGTATGTAGGCAAGTACACACACACACACACACACACACACACACACCTCAATTTAATCCAACATTTTTAGAGCAACCTTACTACAAAGAACAATTGGATACCCTAGTTCCTCGAACATCTCCTTACTTTCTTAACCAAATCACACGAAACGTGTGCATTGTCATCGTTCACTGTGCAAATTGGTCAGAAACCAAAAAAATCATCAAAATTAACATTTTTGAACAACTACTGACTTTAAAGCTCTCAAATTATCCAACTGGCCTTGTATTTATTATGACTCTGGCTAGTACAAGTCTGAGGAGATACGTTAGAACTTTGAAGCTCTTAAATGATCCCAATGGTATATTTGGTACGGTTCTAGCTGGCAAAACAAGATAGGAAAAGAAGAAGAAGAAGAAGAAACAAGTCGCGTAAGGCGAAATTACTACATTTAGTCAAGCTGTGGAACTCACAAAATGAAACTGAACGTAGTCCGCCGCTAGTGCAAAAGGCAGTGTCAGTGAAAGTGACGAGCCTGTTTGGCGTGGTAGCGGTTGCGCTGTGCTTCATAGCACGCTTTACTGTACCTCTCTTCGTTTTAACTTTCTGAGCGTGTTTTTAATCCAAACATATCATATCTATATGTTTTTGGAATCAGGAACCGACAAGGAATAAGATGAAATAGTTTTTAAAACGATTTCGGAAATTTAATTTTGATCATAATTTTTATATTTTTAATTTTCAGAGCTTGTTTTTAATCCAAATATAACATATGTATATGTTTTTGGAATCAGAAAATGACGAAGAATAAGATGAAATTGTTTTTGGATCGTTTAATAAAAAAAATAATTTTAATTACAAGTTTCCGATTTTTAATAACCAAACTCACTCATTAGTTTTTAAGCCACCAAGCTGAAATGCAATACCAAACCCCAGCCTTCGTCGAAGATTGCTTTGCCAAAATTTCAATCAATTTAATGGAAAAATGAGGGTGTGACAGTGCCGCCTCAACTTTTACAAAAAGCCGGATATGACGTCATCAAAGGTATTTATCGAAAAAATGAAAAAAACGTCCGGGGATATCATACCCAGGAACTCTCATGTCAAATTTCATAAAGATCGGCCCAGTAGTTTAGTCTGAATCGCTCTACACACACACACACACACAGACAGACAGACAGACAGACAGACAGACAGACAGACAGACAGACAGACAGACACACACACACACACACATACACCACGACCCTCGTCTTGATTCCCCCCTCTATGTTAAAACATTTAGTCAAAACTTGACTAAATGTAAAAAGGTCCCATTGACCGACACACGTCAGCTTTGGAGCTAGCAACACTGCATAGTCAGAAACTAAAAATGAAATTAAGTTCATTACTACCTACTGTAACGGCTTTGAAGCTATCGAATAATCTGAATTGCGTTTTGTTTAATATGGCTCTAGCTGGTAAAGAACATTGAAAGATGCGATAGACTGACAAACGCTAGCTCTGAGCTAGCACCACTGAGTGCAAGCGGCCTGAAAATTCTGTTCTAAACAGACGTGGAAGCGACAGCAGTAATTGATGTGGTGTGCGCCCAGGCTGGCTCAAAGGGCTCAACGATTCAACGATTAATCGAATTATACAATCGATACAGATATATGCCAGCACTCCCCCTCCACTCCTGTACACTGTAGCGAAACATATCCAGCCATTTCGGAACTGAATTGGATAGTGACCGAATTAGCGTGAGTGAGTGCACACTGTAATATGATATATGACTATGATCGGAATATCGTAGCTTCGTGAATTGCCTTTTCGTTTCAATGCTCTATGCTCAGTTTATTGTGTTGCTATTAATACCAAATAAAGAAACAAATGTTACTTATTATACTAACTACATTACGTTACACGCGGTGATTTTTGTCAGTTTAGGCAAGCAAAGACCATAAAAGAATTAAAAATAAATCACAACGATAAAAGGCTAAACTCCCTCAGAGTAAAAAGGACTTTCACTGTAAAGTCACACAAGAATATCATTAAATACATTTTTAATCAGTTAATTCACTAAACATTCCTTCACTAGCCTACTTACATTACAACTGCGGACTAGCATTCCCTTGACTGCATTCTGTATCATACAACGTCAGAGTTAGTGCTGCGGCATAGACTGCAAACTCGTCGAAGCCTCGACATTTCAATCAAATCTAATCTAGCCTACATCACTCCATAGAAACATTATTGATCACAAGTGATACATACCAGCAGACGACACATTCAGCGATCCCAGTAATATCAGCAGCAATGAAGCGACCACTGCCAATTCCGCGGCAGTCGCCATCTTGAACAGTCTCCTCTCTTTATTGTTGTGCTTCGTTGTTGCCGTCTGCTTGGCGCGCTTTCTCGTTGGAGTTACGTCCCTTCCATCGATTTTCCTGGTGGGGTTGGTGAGGCGAGGTTGCTTCCCTTGACTGCGTCGAACAATATGTTTGGAAGAAGAACGCACGAAGCAGCGGTGTCTCCAAGCGCGGGATTTCTTTCCTTGCAATGTCCTAGCACCAAGTCCACTACTACGTTTTGTTTTATCGATTTTTCCCACAGCGTGTTTATCGAGGGATCTGATTCTGAGACGAACGTGAAGAAGGGGCAAGGGAGGGGAGCAAACTCTACCGTGGTCTGTAAACTGACGAGAGCAGTGACCCCCAAGAAAAAACAAATTAGAGCGACAAACAAGAACATCTTCTCGCCTTATTGTGTGAAAAAAATTGCTCCGACAAAGATGAAAACAGGACACGCGCTTGTATTCTCCAACAAACAAGACCTAAACGAGACCGTGTTCTTGCTCATATGTGCTAACAAATTAGAAAAAGACTACTATATTGCGCGTGCGAAAACCTATTAGAGCGACAAAATAGACGACGTTCCAGCTCTTTTCTATGAATACAACTGATCCAAAGACCAGTCGTTTAGTTTCACGCGTGTTTATACTTAACGGTTGTTAAGGCTAGACGTTGGTTTTCAATCATATTGTCAAAACTAGCCCCGAATTCAAGCTCAAAGCATGTCAAGGAGGCATTAAACATCGTACCGACAGAATTGACGTAAATTCCCAAAGTATGGGAACGACAGAGAGAGAGAGAGCGAGAGAGAGAGAGAGAGAGAGAGAGAGAGAGCGAGAGAGAGAGAGCGAGAGAGAGAGAGAGAGAGAGAGAGAGAGAGAGAGAGAGAGAGAGAGAGAGAGAGAGAGAGAGAGAGAGAGAGAGAGAGAGAACCACACAACTTACTTATCAACGTCACAAACCACGTGACCGTTTTCACCCTTCCTTCTGGTACGAAACACGTGACGTTACAACCAATCACCACAAGTTCTCTTTCTCTCAAGTCCACTAAAATCCTCAAGCGAGTGCTCCTGGAATCAGTCTCATCAATAAAACACGAGGAGAATCTGTTGGATGTCAGACATTTTCGGCTGGCGAAATTCACTGAAGCGAGTACTGTGTCGGACTCTGCCAAGAAGGCGGACATGGACAAGAGGTCTTGGTCAGACTGCAGTCCTTTCCCCATGCACTCAACATGTTGGATGTTGCTCATTCCTTGAAACTCGCGTGAGCTCAAACCTTTAAGGAGGACAGAAAATGACAACTTGGTCGCCACAAGAGAAGTGGAAAACAACACAATAACAGTGAAATATGATGCCGCCCCCCCCCCCCCCCCCCCCCCGAGTCACTCAACCCTAGCAGTTTCCATAGCTGGAATGTCCAAGTGTGAAATGGACAGGACATCGTATAGAACTAGCACTGCATTATTATTATTTGGAAGCGAAGTTTAAACATTTGAAACTGAAATGAAATTGTCAATGAAAACCGGACCAACCATCATATGTGCAACAACACGCTACTTATCTAAGTATAACGACACTTTTAAACACACTCAGTTTACTTTTATACTTTTCATCAGAAATGAGCTGACTTATTATGTAGGCATCTTCTCTTGAATAAGTACATCTCATTATGAAAAGGATTTTTTAATATAAGACAAATTTAGTTCCTCAACTACCACAAAAGCTCTGATACTAAAATCCTTCATACCAATGAATGCCACAGATCGATCAACTTAATACTGTTTATAAGAAAGGACTCGAATGCTACTTCTCTTGAATAGTTCCGCGCCTATACAGTTGGTACCGCAAATAGTTTTATTACAGTCTAGTGAATTGGAAACTAGAGCAACTAATCAGATGTATACAGAAAACGGATACGAGACATACCAGTTCTTGACTCCACAAAGGCGGAGCTAATCCAAAGGACAAGAATAGCACTTCTTACAGACGAAACCATCACTGAACACTCTCCTGTTGCCGCCATGCTTCCTTGGCGGTCTTTCCTTTCCATCTCCCGCCAGTCGATTTCTCTCCCTTTATTTACTTGCTGAAATATGCCGTGCACAGTTTGTTCCCTTGAATAATACACACGCAGAGCAAAAACTGTTCTCGTTTTCCTCTCTCTCGGCAGGTTCTTTTGTCATTCGGTGTTCGATTTTAATTTCCGTTCCGACCGGAAATCAGACTGGTAGACCGGCCAGAAAATATTCATAAATTCTCCCCTGCTGTGCTGCATACACATTTTTGCTGCTTCTCTCACTCTCTATCTCTCTCTCTGATACAACGCTCCTATCACAATTCAGAGAGATTTTGACAGCGTCTGCAAAATTGAGCCCCCAGGGGAATGAAAGGAAGTTGTAAGAAAAATCAAATTAAAAAACCACGCAGTAAAGGAACTTAAGATATAAAGAGAGAGAGAGAGAGAGAGAGAGAGAGAGAGAGAGAGAGAGAGAGAGAGAGAGAGAGAGAGAGAGAGAGAGAGAGAGAGAGAGAGAGAGAGAGAGAGATGCTTGGTATAGATCGCCTGAGGCTACAGTATCGTGGATCAATGGAACAAGGGCAAAAAATACCGTTGCTGTTAAAGATTAAAATATCGATTATCTCAACACTCCACAATGGTTGCTGTAAGGAACACTGTTCAAGAGAGAGATGTGATCTGACAAGAAAGAGGGGAAAAGAAAGATGTTCCCAACAACACAGTAGGAAAATGAGGTTGCGAAAAATAGAGTCCACGAAAAGTAGCTGAGAACAGCACAGCTGCGCGCGCGTGTGTGGGGTGGGTGAGAGAGAGAGAGAGAGAGAGAGAGAGAGAGAGAGAGAGAGAGAGAGAGAGAGAGAGAGAGAGAGAGAGAGAGAGAGAGAGAGAGAGAGAGAGAGTTATATATTTAATATACAATAGGCTGCTTTAACCTTCAACTTGTATAAGCTCTCACTGTCGTTTCCCTCTCTCAAAGTCAAACACACACACACACACACTCCCTCGACAAACTTCTGTATATCCCAAGAACAACAATATACATATATAGTTCTCTGTCAATCGGCCAGCATAGGCAACCAACACTTAAGTCAGGTCACACTCAGAAGTTCTATTCTCATCAAAAGTGTTAAAACCACGTCAAACCTCACCAAGAATCTCAACAGGCAAAGACCACGTGAGGGTCTTAACCAGACCGCCAGAGCGGAAACTGGTGACGTTGCATCCATACACCCTCGTCTGCCCCTCGAGCAAATCCGTCACCAAGGTTCTAAGCAGGCTGCTCCTGGAATCCTGCGAATTGACCACACAGGATGCGAAGCTAGCATTGGAGGTGGAACACTCGTGTTTCAGCATGTGCACAGAGGCCAACACTTTGTTCTGCGTCACGGTGTACAGAACCAGTGACATCACATCCACGCCGGCATCGAGGCTGCTTCCGGTGCACTCCACGACCCGGATGTTGTGGAATCCTCGGAAAGGTCGCGAGGTCAAGCCTGCGGGAGAAGAGCCTCCTGCTGTCAACTACTTTTATGGCTAAATTCGACCATAAACACAACAAAAGAAATACAGTAACTACCATTCTTTAATCCAACCAAGCCTGTTATCTTGCAACGTTGAAGAATATCTGTGATATCATAGTCAAAACAGTTCATGATCATGTCAGAACATGACAGTTTTTAAAGCTGGATTATAACTGTCTACCAATCACCGATCTCACAATTTGCTGGTAAGAAACGACAAAGCTACATCTGGGGCAACCAGTTTCAGAATTAGCCGATCTTCATATAGAATTGCTAAGCTCCCGCCATTCACTGACAAAGCCTCCCACCGAGAACTCTCCCTCTCAGTAAAGCTACATATACTTTCAGAAAATTATCAATAGCTTTACCTTCTACCAAACCTAAAGAAAGCAAAATCCACACAACTTACCGATTCCTTCAGAATCAGCAAACGCCGGGGTACAAAGAATAACACCCGCAGAAAACACAACAAAAATCCACAGACTCAGCACACGACTCTCAGCCATATTGGAACTGAAAGTCCAAGAGAGAAGAGAGAGAAACGAAGACTCTTCCCCCGCCTCCAGGCTTAGTCTGTCTTCTACACGAGACAAGCGCAGTAGCAGTAAAACTTTCCCACCACCAAGAAGCATCATCCAGCGATCGGGTCCTCCGACAACCAAAGGGACATCATTCCAGACTTTACTCCCATTAAGCGCCCACAAAACACGGCAGTTATGTCCCTTGCTGGGCCCGAGACGTCGACCTACAGAGACCGAGAGTTGGGTATCGATCGAGGGAGGGCGAAATGAACCATTGGCGTGCCCCACTACGCCGCATTTTAATTGCAGATGGGGGAAACATCGAACGCATCTTCTGTTATGTCGTTGTCTCGTTGGGGGGAAAAAGCACTCAAGGGCGGGGATGTGTGGTAGTATGGGTAAGGGGAGGGGTGAGGAGAAGACCGACTACACGGGGTGAAATGAATTCCCATTGATCTATGGTGGGGGACGTTTGGTCCCGTGGCTCGAGGTCGTTGCATTGCCACGCATGGCAGGAGTCTAATCCTGTCAATCTACATTGTACCTTTTCTTTTCCTTCCTGTCCCATTTCCACACGGAAGCTGTCAGTGTTTTTTCCCTTGGGAAAATCGGTCCCCCATAGCCTTATTGGTTGAAGAGACGTTACAAACCAACAACCAACCCCCTGAGAATGACTGACTGCTCGTTTGATCAGGATACAACGGTTACAGGCTTTTTGTCCAACTTGTCTTTAGAAAAATAAACTATGTACACTATAAGACATACAGAAACCCGAAAAGAGGTCAAATCGGATTGGCGAATAAAGCATTGGAAACAACGAGAGAGAGAGAGAGAGAGAGAGAGAGAGAGAGAGAGAGAGAGAGAGAGAGAGAGAGAGAGAGATATGTCAAAGTTGTGTGTGTGTGTGTGTGTGTGTGTGTGTGTGTGTGTGTGTGTGTGCACACGCATATCCCTCTCTCCCCAATGTGAAGTGCTCTATGTGCGAGACGTGTATTGCCTTTGATCTCTTTGAATTGCTTGACGGCTGCAAACATCACAATGCATGGCTTTCCTTTGTCTTCAAAGCCCTGTGACTTGTCGGACGTGAGATGTATGAACGGCAAAGAGCAGCCATAAAGATCGTAACAGGATTTTGGTTTCAGGAAAATGCAACACAACTTCGATTTTTCTGTCGCAATGTTTAACTTCAGTTTCAAAGCCAAACAGCATGAGCGGTAAGAACAGTCATGCGTATGATTTAGAAACTGGTTATAACAGAGACTGTATTGGCTAAGCACGGCCAACCGTGCTCACAAGAGGCTTGAATAAATTCAGTCAGATGAAACAAATGTTTCATTTCTGCATTCGTGGCCTAGAGCTCTCACTTACACTCAAATTATTTACGCCTTGACTTTCGTACGCATATGACCGTTACTAATCTACGGCCATTTACACAGCCATACTTTGTTTTCGGGGGTTCTTGCGAATAAAGTCGAAGTACTGGCTGAGGAGTTATACAGTAGTCGTAAGACTGACGGAAGACATATAATTATAATGAAGTCACACACAGCTTTCAACGATAGACAGTTCTGAACCTGCTAGAATACTCACTAGGTCGCGTTACCACGAGGGACCAAGAAATCATTTCCGACTGTCCCACAGCATTGAGACTGGTCAAATTACACCTCAAAACCCTCGGCCTGCCCTCGGTCAAATCGGAGATCAATGCCTTGATCTTGCTTCTCCGGGAATCCGACTCGTCGATATGGCACGCGATGAAAGTCTTGGAAGTAGAGCACGTTCTCTTCCGCAAGTTGGCTATAGCTAAAGGCCTTGGGTTGGACTCTTCGTACAGAACCATGGAGAACAAATCTGAACCCGATGATAACGCCGTCCCTGTGCACTCCACTGACTGAATGTCAGGGAAACCTTGAAATGGCTTGGACGTCAACCCTGAAAGAACAGTGATCTGTGTTCAGTGAAGAACGCATCGATTCTTCAGGCTGTATGAATATAAATGATGTTTTGACAGGGATACAATTTATATTCATGACTCTGTTGTGGTTGTTTTTTCGAGAGAGCACTAATCCGGTATTCCTCTGAGGTTCGTCTAACCGACAAACGCAGTGATCAAAGAATAAGTTCATATTTGTGTCAATGAAAAGCCTGCCGTTATTGTTACAGTACAATGACTGTATGCAGTTAGTGTAGTGTATTTTCCATTAATGTTTTTTTGGGGTGAATTCTGCTCATAAATCTTTTGAAATTCATTCACCTACATATTATTGGTCTCAGCGTTGCTGTGTCACGGACTCTCAACACATTTTTTTTCTTTCAAACCCAACACTGCAAAATTATACGTGGGCGACTCTTACTACGACTTGGAAACCAAGGAAGTCTGTTCTGAAAATGCTGACTCGACATTTTTTTGCTGCCATTAAGAATTGATCGTTTGTGCACAATACAGTTACTTTACCAGGACAGAACTAAACCTGCTGCAACAGTGGAAAGGGAGTTTGCTCTAGTTATTGATTATGCATGGTTTTCAACAATGCTGCTGCTGCAGTTCGCAAACTTGCTATTCTCTGAGTGTACACATTTGTTTTAGGCCCCCCCCTCAAAAAAGTCTGTTTACGGTAACCCGACCGACCCTATTTTTTTCGCGCGACCCAAGACTTTTTTTTTGGCATTTGGGGAAAAAAAAAAAAAAAAAAAAATCCCGACCTACCGACCCTATTTTTTGGGCCTATGTTACCGTAAACAGACCTATTTTTTTGTGCCTTATATACGTATACGGCAGTACAATATAAACATTCCATCGGATTCTCTGTGCAAGGATACTTTGACAACAGTTTTATATACAACAATACATTCCATCATAATTTCGCTTGTTTTACATACAATGGTAACATTCCATCAGATCCTATGTGTATACTTCGCTTGACATGAACTGACATGAGCTTTATCCTACATAAGTGAGAGAGACACCCGTGAGATAATAATCGTTCAAATCACACGTGTGTATATCATGTAAATGAGGTCATGTCAAGCAAGTCTGGCAGGGACCTGTTTTTCCACTGCTTATGATGCCAAAGTCACCGAGACAAACGTCATTATAGAAACAAAAATTGCGCTCGCTAATTACCCTCGATGAATCTTTAGAACTAACACTCACGCCACACTTTCAGAGTGCAGCTAGTGACGTTTCTTTGCTTTGACGTAATAGATTGCACGAGGCTTTAGAAGAGATCGAGGTTCCAAAACAAGCGTCTTCAATTTAGCTGCCTCGACTGCAAGACATTTTCAGTAAAATACACGTAAGTACAGTATGTAGGATAAACAGAATACTACATGGCTTGCTGTGTCGTACCAGATTTACACTCGTTGCTTTTTCAAATAGTGAACAGCTCGCTTTCGCTCGCAGTTCAATATTTAAAAAAAACAACTCGTGTAAATCTGGTACGACACAGCAAGCCATGTAGTAGCCTATTCTCTATTTATATACAATTGTAACATTCCATAGACTATATTATTACTATATATACAGTTGGCCAGCAGCTATATTTTGTTTTTCATGACCGCCAAAATATCAACCAAAAGCTATAAACACACCAGGTGTGCTTATTTAATGCTTTGTAAGATAAGCTATTATGAAGGTTGACTGTCAAATAAACTCTGAATACATACTCAGGATACTGTCTATCTTCACACAAACAAAAATATATATAGTGTCAACAACACAGGAAATCAGTGTCTTGCGGGAACTAAACATGTCTGCGTCAATCGGCATGTACATAAGAAGAGCTTGGTGTATCATAGTGGTTTTTAACACTTGTAACCAACCTACACTGATCTACCAAAATCTATTTCAAAATTAATTGAATGAAATAAAAAATTGACAACATACCACTCAGAGCCGTATCCGCAAACGCGAATAAAACACAACACAAAACACAGGATAACGGCAGCGTGGCCAACACAGACGCCATCTTCGCACAAACTGAAACACAGGCAACCACTGACAGGAAACCTCTCTGCGAGACTACTGACACTGTCCATGGTTGCTTCCCTTGAGTTCTCGCGCGAACAAAAGCGGGTTGTGTCCCCTTAGGCGATTGAACTCGCTATCCGTGTCAGTCGCACACCGCACTTGATCGAGATTGTATCTCGTCTTTTTGCATGTAACGATCGATATACGACTGTTCTTTGAGATTTGAAAATCGTGCGTTTTTCGCTAAGAGTGTGTGATTCCACCCAAAATCGCTGCATGATGCTGTCATAATGAGGAAAAACGAACAATGAAGTATGAAAGATGCGAGGAACACTCGGAAATACAAGACACCGGAGTGGTGTTGCAAATGATGGTTCGGGAGAAGATGCTCAAAGAGAGAGAGAGAGAGAGAGAGAGAGAGAGAGAGAGAGAGAGAGAGAGAGAGAGAGAGAGAGAGAGAGAGAGAGTCCCATAGATTAGGGGAAATCCGCAAGAATGTCAGCATGCTGTCAGTTATGACCAATGTAGTTCGACAGAACCATCGTGGCTAATAGCGTCGGCATTAACCGTAATTAATTATGCATGACACGAGGCCAAAGCGGTTTGTACGCACTGTCATTACTGTGGAACATATGGTATGGAAAATGCCACCGATATAAAAGATTTATAACCAGACACGACGTGAGTCCATTCTCATTAAACAGCGACTTGTTGCATACATCCGTACGCAAGTCCTCTAAAAGCTTTTACCAGGACGACGGACTGATTGGCAATGAACAGGATACTAGTATTGATAAGGATACCATTGAAAGTGAAATAAAATCATTATGCTTTAACTTCTACATTTTCTCGTCTTTCTAACGTTTTCACCAAGTATTGGACACCTTTTGGGCCGTCAATTCCACAGAATCAAACAACCTTCTACAACACACAGCCTTCTCCCCAAAAAGACGACGATCATCACGATTTCACCACTCACTGAAATGACGCAGAGTGATGAACCAAGACACCTCCTGGAAGCGACCTCTACCGGTCTTGATGGAAGCGTTGCAACCGAAAACTCTTGTCTCACCCTCGTGCAAATTGGGCACCAAGATTCTCAGCTTGGTCAGCCTATTGTCTCGATCATTGATCTCGCAGGCGTTGAAAAAATCTGATGTGGAACATTCCCGCTTGGGGATGTCCACCGACGAAATGATGCGGTCTCCTCGCTTTTCGTAAATAAACAGGGCGTAGGGGTAGGACCCTGGGGGAAGCCCCGCCCCACTGCAAGACACCTCTTGCATGTCGGGGATCCCTGGGAACGGGTTGCTTCCTAGACCTGCAAAAACAACGGTGACATGCAAGCACAGCCTGGAACAATTATATCAGTTTTTAGAGCGCTTTGAGCTACGAATCGGTCTTATTTCTAAGCTTAGATATCACGAAACATGCCAGCTCAGAGTTCACGCTGAAGGCAAATTCATGCAAGCATTCGGAAAGTATGTTTAATGTGTGTGTCCGGACTGTTATGACTGATAATAGACGAAAAGACCTGTAATCAGAAGGACCTTGTATATAATAACTTCAACCAGTCTTAGGCACAATTTCGCTCTTTAAATTAAGTTAATTTGTTCATTTCTACAGTGCTTTATTCGTTATTTCAAATTTATACATTCAACTATTAAAGCAAATCCTTAGTTAATGAGAATAAATGATAAACAGGATAACGATCTACTATTTTAATGTCGGACGATGCTTACTTGCTTAGTACTACACAATTATTTGAGTAAGAAAACCCCTGTTGGTAATTGTGGGAAAAACTCAGTCACAGCTCTTCCTTTCTATCACAGAACTATGAGCTACACAGCTAACACAATCAATAGCTATCTCAGCATCAACATATATAATAATCGAGTTCATACCCTCTTTACTGTGCAACAAAGTTTGTGTTTTATCACGATCCAAGCTGTCATCCATTCTCCGATGACATCGATGTGAATGACTTTTCCTGGACCTGACCTTTGCAAGGCAAAGTAAAATCAATACACTTTCCATTATTTATCCACCTCCCCTTTATCAGATTAAACAAGAAAAGTATCGATTTTGCAATCAAGTGCTCAACGGACTTGCCCGCGCTTGATACACGCAGTAAACTCAGTTTCCTGCGACATTTCCACTGTGTCTAGCCGGAAAAGCACCGTATTGGTTGTTAACCCAAACTGACTGACGCGGTGCCGTGCGCAAACCACACAGCATTGAGAGTGGAAAAACAGTGATACTGAGGTCTCCCAACTAGCCTAAAACTGCTAATTTAGGCAGCAAAACTACGCGACATTTGATAAAACGAGTAATTGGAGGTTTGACTTACCGGTGGTAGAAGATTGCACTGGGCGGATCAGAGCGAGGCACAAAAACAGAGCGAAACAGACGGACAGCCATGCAGTCGCCGTTCTCTCCGGGGCCATGATGGCAACTGTCAGCTTCCGCGCGCGGAAAGCTTGGCAAACTTTGTTTCCTGGGCGAGAGTTACTGCCCTTTGTCAGCGGTAGAGACTGCGGTGCTGTCCCTTGGCTATGACTAGGACTGACTATTCTGAATGAGGCGCAGTAGTGAGACGTACTGTATACTAACTTGGAAGTGTGTGTGTGTGTGTGTGTGTGTGAGAGTGTGTGTGTGTGTGTGTGTGTGTGTGTGTGTGTCAGCGGGAGGGAGAGAGAGAGAGAGAGAGAGAGAGAGAGAGAGAGAGAGAGAGAGAGAGAGAGAGAGAGAGAGAGAGAGAGAGAGAGAGAGAGAGAGAGAGAGAGAGAGAGTCCCATGTCACAGTGTCGACACTAACTAATGTGATGCACCACAAGAGACCAGACTACGCTGATAACCATCCAATGTTGCCCCATGCAAGTTGCATCGATTGACCCTCGGCGATCACACTAAAAAAACAAACGCGACGCAACAGAAATATCCCCCCCCCCCCCCCAACACAAAATCGCTTCATTAAAAGTAAATAAATAAATAAATAAGGCAGTATGGATCCATATATCCCATTGAGATCTATGATCACGTGTCTTAAATGTCCACGCAAGGTCGTACTCACGAATATGCTTGACAACAATCGACCACGACACAACCCGAAATCGGCCCCCGGACGTGGAGATGGAAGCGTTACATCCATAAGCCCTCGACTGCCCCTCAGGCAAATTCAAAACCAGAACACTGAGTCTGGAACTCTTGGGGTCCACAGAATCAATGAGACAGGAGGTGTAGTGATCGGCAGTGGAGCACTGGTTCTTGCTGAGATCAGCCAGCGACAGAATCGTGTCAGAGTGGCCCTCGTACAGCACCATGGCGTACAGGTTAGAGCCGGCCGGTAGAGACTGCCCGCTGCACTGGACTTCTTGTATGCTGTGCAGTCCTTTGAATGGCAGCGAGGTCAAACCTGTAGAGTTTCAACTGAACGACTGAGGTGGTTCTGTTCTTCCAAGTCCTGGTATAATTATATAATATAAAATTCATTTTTTTGGTTCTTTTTTTTAAACAGTTTTTTTAAACGTTTTTTGTGTGCACAAATCACCAGTTCAACCAATTTCTGTACTGCGTTTTGTTCGCTCATTCTAGTAAATTATAATAATGTATGGTTAAAAGTGCCTATCTCGTCCATGTAGAACTTCGAATGACAAAGAAACCTCATAGCAACGTTTACTGTGTGTTCATTTAAAAATAAAATTTGAGATCAATGTACAAAACAATTCGTTTGTTTATAACCAACAAAATACAATAACGCCCCGGCGTAAACTATAACTGTTCAGTTGAACATGGCGCCAAAAAGATACGACCTAGAGGGTGCCGTGTGCACAAATGTGGGTTACAGCACAGACACAAAGAAAGGAACTGCACTGAAGCAGATGTACCTGCTTCACACTAACTTCACAGTACAACGCTGCCAAAGTGACTCAGAAATATGCGAACAGTAACAACAGTACACGTATGACTCAAACATACCCGACTCCAGCGTAAATCCACAGCCGACAACACAGAAAAGTAGCAGAACGCACCATTTCCACAAACTCCACATCTTCGACCAACTCGCAACCATCATGGCATCCTCTCGATCTCTGACTCGCTTCTGACTCGACAACACTTCCTTTTCAAAGAGTCGTGCCCGGCGGTCGCCTCCCTTGGCTCTGCCACAAGCAATCAGGAGTAGCGTCCCTTGTCGTGCACAGACGTTTCTTTTCTCCCCTCCGTGCGGAGTAAAAGGCTAACCTGATTACTCGCCTCAACTTGTATGTCTTCCGAAAAACCCCTCTCTTGCCTTTGATTTGTGCGTCATCAATTATTGAAATAAGCTATTTTTCTTTCCTACATCGGCGGGAAGACTCGCGCGGCATATTTCGATTTGTGGTAAAATTTCCAGCGAACAGGCAGGATTGAATTCAATTGATAAGACAATGTTCCGTATAATTACGCGATCTCTGGGGAGGGAGGGAGGGAGGGAGGGAGGGAGAGAGAGAGAGAGAGAGAGAGAGAGAGAGAGAGAGAGAGAGGGAGAGAGGGAGAGAGGAGAGAGAGAGAGAGAGAGAGAGAGGGAGAGAGAGAGAGAGAGAGAGAGGGAGGGAGAGAGGGAGCGAGGGAGCGAGAGAGAGAGAGAGAGATAGAGAGAGAGAAGGAGAGAGAGAGAGAAGAGAGAGAGAGGAGGGAGAGAGAGAGAGAGAAAGAGAGAGAGAGGAGAGAGAGGAAAGAGAGAGAGAGAGAGAGAGAGAGAGAGAGGAGAGAGAGGGGGGGGGGGGGGGGGGGGGGGGTGGGGAAGGGGAAAAAAAGCCGGCTACACCCTTCCCCAAATCGTAGTTGTTATTCCGTACCTAGGCACAGAATACTTGTTCTTAATTCGTGCCCAAGCGATCTTTTCAGTCATTCTATTTTTTTTTAAGGATGAACTTACTTTGATGTACAGCAGTAACGAACCACGTCTCAGATTCAAACCGACCAGTGGTCATTAACAACGACACATTACAGCCATACACCCTCGACTGCCCCTCCAGCAAATCCAGAACCAGCGCGCTAACACTACTCTGTCTTGAGTCACTTTCGTCAATGTTGCACGACACAAAATCCCCCGCCGTCGTGCATTGTCGTTTGCGTAAATTGAGGATGGACAACACATTGAGGTTGGAATTTTGATACAAGACCATGGACATCACATCGGAACCAGGGGGTAGAGTTTCGCTGGAGCAGTGTAGTTCTTGCACGTTGTTTACTCCTTGGAAAGGCGTCACTGTCAGCCCTGCAAAGTAATAATTTCTCCCGCTGTCAAACTGCAGCGTAAGTTTGAGGGTGACCAAGGCAAGGGAAAGTGATTGACGAATCAATCAACCTGCGCTCGCCAGGCGCGTGTGATCAATCTAGCGTGATGTCATCGTTCTATTTCAAGCGAGGCCAGGTTTTGATGAATGTATTATCGTAAACAGTGCAGGAATTGCAAATAGTATACTTAAATACTACATGTATAACAGACACCTAACTGTAAGTCTACAAAAATAGATACCACCCACCCCCCCCCCACCGTCTATCTCTCCTCTCTCTAACATTTCAAATGTAAGCTGCAGTAGACAACTTTATAAATCCTATGAAGAAAACAACCAGTGCTATCTGAATGCGTACGCAGTGTCTAAGTTAGGATCAAATCGATGTAAAACATTGACTAATTCCTGCTCTCTACAGGAGTGGTATGATGCAGCAGACAATGTTCGTATTGATCATTGGATATTATTAAAGATAACAAAAAGCCATACAAGCAGAAATCTTACTCAAACTTCTGCGTCAGGATTAAATCAATACGACACATTGACTAATTTCTGCTGAAAGCTCAAGTAAGCCGAGCCTGCTTCTGTGACAACTGATATGAAAATCAATATTTCGACCCCTACCCCACTCTACCTGCCTTGCCAGAGCATCGTTGTAATTACTGACGAAGCCAGCTACGCTAGCGGTTAACTGTCGGGTGGCATAGACTGTCGATGACTCAGTCTAGAGCTGACCTCATAGTGGTTTCAAAAAATGAAATTTCTTGCAATAAATTACGAGATCAAAGTAATGCAAAGGAGAGCAGCAATGAAATCATAAATACCTGATTTTGGAGTTCTATTACAGGTGATAAGCGCAAAGCACAGAATTATGAACACGGCGGACAGTACACTCCACTCGTGCGACCGTCGCGCAGCCATGTCGAACGAACTCTGATCTGAGTGCGTGAGGAAAGACAACTGTGTGCGCACGGCAGGAAGCACGAGTCACCGCCCTTTCGACACTGTTAGTATAAGACGAGTTGCTTCCGTATGATTTTTTCGGAGCGGGTGATTCATCATTTTGCATGTCAGGGGGGGGGGGGGGGTGGGGGGGAGGTGACAAATTATTGATTTTAAAACTAAGAGACAAGACAGTTTGGGGGAAGAAAGAGAGAGAGAGAGAGAGAGAGAGAGAGAGAGAGAGAGAGAGAGAGAGAGAGAGAGAGAGAGAGAGAGAGAGAGAGAGAGAGAGAGAGAGAGAGAGAGAGAGAGAGAGAGAGAGAGAGAGAGAGAGAGAGAGAGAGATGGTGTAGGACGGATTCCACTGCTAAGTATAAATCTCAGCATGTGGAACCAATCGACTCCTATATTTCGAAAACATGTATTTTATTGAAACACTCAAAGAAATCGTTCTAAAGCCGTGTCACAAAACTGCATCAATATACGCTACAAATTAACAAAACCCATCCACATCAAGCCACTATCGTAATCGTGTGGAAAATATATACGTACGGTCGTGACACGAATAAAGCGCTCAAGCTCACACCAGCAACAGACTTACTTCCCGTTCAGTTTCTAACAAGCGATTGGCAGAAGTTGCGTCCCTTTTCCCGACTTGAACGTGCTCGTCGGCTTTGCAAAAACGGAACTACTGCTTACGCCAGTGGAAGCACTGTAAATAACGAGAAATCACGTAGATGGGGTGGGGAGGCGGGGGATGATACTGTTGATAGAGAAAGAGCCTATAACGTTTTAAGACAACGAGAGAGAGAGAGAGAGAGAGAGAGAGAGAGAGAGAGAGAGAGAGAGAGAGAGAGAGAGAGAGAGAGAGAGAGAGAGAGACCAACCGTGTAAAATACAAACACCACGACATGCAACATTATCTTTACGTTTATAACTACTCACTTATATGATGGATTCTGTTGCGCCATGAAAATATTTCCGTACGAAACCCCGATACAAGCGCTGTGACGTTACATCCATACACCCTCGACTGATCCTCGGCTAAATCGTCCACCGACACTCGCAAACTGCTTTTTCTGGAGTCGCTTTCAACGACATCACAAGAACTAAACTTTTCTGCTGTCGAGCATTCTTTTTTCTTCAGGTTGACAGCAGCAACAACGCTTTTCTCAGGGTAGGTGAACAGCACCATTGACATCACATCAGAATCTGGTGGAAGCGGCTCTGCCGAGCACTGTACCTCCTGTAGGTCGTGGAAACCTTGAAAGTGTCTGGAGGACAGTCCTGAAATGGCAGGACTGTAAGCTCAAACCATATTTATAATAATAGCTATTCAAGGGTGGAGACTGTAAATATCAGACTATCAATGACGCTAAGTCACGAGTCACAAATATTCTTCGTCAAAATCTTCACGCACAAAGAATCAGATTGTATTAACTATGATGTTATATGCTAATTAAAACGCTGTCGTTAATGTTTTGATAAAAGACAACGCTTATCCCACCAACAACACTTCAAAACTGTTAATGTTGTTATAAACAATTAGTTACAGTCAAAGAAAGGCCTTCAAAGTCACAGGGACAAAAAGCCCGCCAACCGATGCTTCGTGTCGTGTGCAAAAAGCACGCTGCATTATAAACAAAGACTACACTCAGAAAAGTTTAGCAACTGACTGAATATAACTAAGTCTTCACCCTAAAGGCTAAACCTCTGTCAAAGACGATTCAAAATACCGTAAAATGACAAAATAACGTACCATTTTGTGTCGATTCAACACATTCGATGAAACAACAATGAAGAAATGCCACTATGACTAACAGACAGAACTGCTGCTTCCAACTCCGACCCATCATGGCGGCGGACTACCAGTAGAAACAAGACAAGAACTAAAAGTCTCGGCAAGCCCACGGTAAAGAAGCGTGGAGTTGCTTCCCTTGACACATCGACAAGCTGTCACGAGTTGTTTCCCGTGGACACGACTTGGCTTTCTGCGTTCGAGTGAAATATATGGCACTGGCACACGCGAAAAGAGGATTTTTAGACCTGGTAGGCTATCTGTTTTTAGAAAAGAGATCGGATAAAGTAAATGAATGCGATTCGTGACAGCGGGGGGGCATGGAAGGAAACGGGGGTGGATGGAAGAGAGGCCAATAAAAGGGTGGTGGAAAATAACTGGTACAAGCATATCGATCGCGATTTTTAGAGCGGGTATTGTTGATTTAGAGTTAGATGCGGAGGCCCAGACATGCACGCAGAAAAGAAGATACAATTCTATAAATGCACATAGTTTCACTGCACAACCTCACACTTACTTATGTGATGCAGAGTGATCGACCAAGAGAAAGTCTTCATACGAAATCCGCGCCACGCCGCAGTAACGTTGCAACCGTAAACCCTCGATTCCCCCTCGGACAAATCAGTCACCAATGCTCTCAATTGTGCCGTGTTCTTTTCTCCCTCCTTCAAAAGGCAAGAAGAATATTCGTGAAATGTCAGGCAGTTTAAACTTCTTAAATTCAGCGATGCTAAAGGTTTGTCGTCACTCTGCCGATAAAGGTGCATCAAAAAGACGTCATATTCTGCAGGCAAATGGTCTCCACGGCACAGAATTTCTTGAATTTCACTGAGATGTTGAAAGAGTCTTGACGACAATCCTGTAAATAACAGAAAATTACAGCCACTAAAATACAGAGGTACTGACTGAGAGTTCAAGGTACAATTTCAAGACACTGACAAAGCCGTTTAACAAAAAGTTGCCAGGTTTTTCCCACTTATAAAAGTTTAGCCCGTATCCCTTTTAAGATCAATAAGGTAACAGATATCAAACACAAAATTCAGCGTTAATAACGCTTGACTTTACTAGATAAATACGTTAAAGGTTTCTTGTACATAGCACTGAGCCTGCATCAGCAAAAATGGCGCCAAAAGCGCCGACAAATTAAGTGCCGCGTGCGAGAGTAGGACCCGCACTTCAGCCCATGAGCTACAATGACCGACTATCTTTAGCACAGAAGCAGAACTTTTAAGAACTTCCCTAAACACAAAATGAACCTTCCTTTTGCTAGTAAAACTTATAAGCGAATAGTGCACAAACCTGTCTCCTCCGACTTCGTCAGAAGTATGACGGAGGACACCAACAGAACACCAAAGAACTGCATTTTCTCGGAACACCAACACTATCCAACCAACAATGGCGACGGACTGAAACGCGAATGGCGGAGCGACCCAGAGCGAAGATGCAGTTTTCTCCCTTCGTTGCTCAGTAGTTTTGCAAGAGTTGCTTCCCTTCTAACAAAGCCGGAATCAAGCGTTCGTATCTTATTAACCATTTTGAAGTTACTTTCTAAATTGATCGACCGACCGTGGAAACAAAATGATTCATGTGATTGCTCAAAACAATTATTATTGTTATTATCACGTTATTATCACGCCCCAAAAACAGTATAGGCTGCAAACATGTTGCATGATGGTGATCGTTGATGTGAAAACAATTAACATAGCTACATGCTATGGGTGGGGAAAAAAATCATACAAAATGCAATTGAACGATTGAACAAATCACTTACTAGGAATATAATGGACGTATATACTCCAAGAAAAGAAGCGGGCTCGGATCCCAGACAGAAAAGCTGTCACATTACATCCGTAAACTCTCGACTGGCCCTCAGCTACATCGCTGATCAAAGCCTTCAAGCTACTCTCCTTCGAATCACCGTTAATTATATGACAAGAAGTGTAGTCGTGCGACGTTAAACATTCTTTTTTGTTGACTCTCATGCTTCCAAGAATCTTGTTGGTATGGGAGGCTTCGTATAACACAACCATAGCGACGTCCGCTTCTTGGGGGAGAGTTTTTCCTGAGCATGATATTTCCTGAAGTTCCGGAAAACCTTGAAACGATCTGGATGAAAGCCCTGCAAAATTAACGGATTTAACTTTGACGCTGTCTTTTGAAGATGTAAACACGTGCATCTAAAAATCAACAAGCACCCCACCATCTCAGAGCAGCACGACTTTTAGTCTTCGCAGCATGCGCAGGTTCAACAGCTTGAAGATTCGACAAATTTAGCGTAAGTAACTAAGTACACAACATGGTCATTCAGCTGCAAGTACAACAGAAAATAAGTTGTTCAAACTTAAAAAAATGAATTTTACAGCCAGAGGGCGGGCTGCAATAAAACTGGCGCCAAAATTGCTAATCTAGTCAATTCAGAGCCGTGCGCAAACCATAACTGCGCTGAATTTGTCCCTTATGCCCGCTAATAGCGTCAGGGTTGCTTGCCACGCTTTGTTCGCAGCAAAAAGAACACTGAAATTAGCCACATGACTACAAATCAACACAAATGTGAACAACACACTGCAGAATCAAGAATCGACAATTCCATACCTGACTGGATGGACTCCACAAAACCAATGACGACTAAAACGCGTAACATCGCAGGGAGATGCATTTTGGACCCAGCCCCTCACTCCAGCAAGCCACAATGGCGACTGACTAAACCCGTATAGGAGCGAACCTGCAGCCCTTGAAAACTGGCTGCGATTTCTCTCCCTTGCTCGATCAGCAAGTCGGCAGAAGTTGCTCCCCCTATAACGTTTAACTATGGCATAACGCCCGGGTAAGTTGTATGTTAAATCGATGACTAATTTTGTGTTACGAAGATTGTAGGAATTTCAAAAGATTAAAACAACGGAGCAATAACAGGAAAGTCAGCATTTTAAACACATACAAACTGAGATAATACGAGAAATTGAACGACACAAAAACAGAATAGCATTGGAAGAAATGAATCATGACAAATCAAGACAAACTGGAAACTAAATTATGCTAAAACGTTCTAGCTAAGCACTTACTGGGAACGTGATGGACGGTAATACGCCACGAAAAGACCCGGGTTCGAATCCCAGACAGAAAGGCTGTCACATTACATCCGTAAACCCTCGACTGACCCTCGGCTAAATCGCCGATCAAAGCTTTCAAGCTACTCTCCCTTGAGTCACCGTTCGATAGGTGACAAGAAGTGTAGTCGTGTGACGTTGTGCACTCTTTTTTGTTAACTTTCATTGTTCCAAGAATGTTGTTGCTGTCAGAGACGTCATACAAAAGAACCATTGCCACGTCCGTTCCTTGAGGGAGAGTAGTCCCCGAGCATGACATTTCCTGAAGTTCTGGAAAACCTTGAAACGATCTGGATGTGAGACCTGGAAAAGGGGCGTCTTTAACCACAATGCTGATGTTTCAATGTATGAAAATACGAACACATGGATTTCAATATAGTCACTGAAGAAACAATCTTAGCTCAGCGACACGCTTATGGTAGCTTGAAATCTTGTAACACGGTAATACTTTTTGAGAAAAGCACTGAACATTTATTTACAACAAACACAGAAAATAACTGAGTCTATAAGCTAGACAAAACGGAATTTACCGCCAATACCGCTGCAACGAAACTGGCGCCAAAACAGCCAACCCAGTGCCGTGTGCAAACCTTTGCTGCGCTTAACTACTCTTTCCCCTTGTTCCTGCTAAATGGCGTCAGCTTTACTTGCTAGGCTTTGCAGCGAAAGAACATCCAAAATAGACCCATAACTACAAATCAACACAAATGTGTACAACCCAGTGCTGAATTGAGAAAAGTCAATTCCATACCTGATTCGATGGTCTCCGCAAAACCAGCGACAAATAAAAGCAGTAACATTGAAGTGCGATGCATTTTGGACCCAGCCCCTCACTCCAGCAAGCCACAATGGCGACTGACTAACCCCAAATAGGAACGAACCTGCAGCCCTTGATAAACTGGGTCCGATTTATCTCCCTTGCTCTGCCAGTAAGACGACACAAGTTGCTTCCCCTAAACCGTCAAACTACAGGAAGAACAAAATGTGCAACTGAAGAGCGGCATATATCTAACGATGCATAAACGCAACGAGGACTGATATGATCAGAAACATATACTATATCAAAACATAACGCTCTCCATAGAAATTCGGATTTGCTTGCCGATGCAACAAAAAAATCGCAAAATCAAGTAAAAACTGTTGAAAGACGGAAGCCAGACACTCAGTACAGCATACGTATTTCAACTGAAAGAAACGAACAAATATTGACAACTGACACAACATAAAACATTTACGGCCAAGTAAATTCTCAACTCACGCGGAATATGACGAACAGTAATAAACCACGGGAACGTCTTTATAGTACTCCTCGACTTTAAGGCTGTGACATTACACCCGTACGCCCTCGTCTCGGCCTTGGTTAAATCACTTATCAACGCCCTCAGCGTGCTCTTTTTGGTATCACCAGCAACAACGTCACAAGAAATATAGTCCTCAGATGTTGTGCATTCATTCTTGATCACGTTCATGGTCGCCAAGACTTTCTTGTCTGAAAGCTGGTATAGGGCCGCAAACATCACTTCTGTATCCTGAGGCAAAGTTCTTCCTGAACACAGGATTTCTTGGATGTCGTTGATACCTTGGAAAGGCCCAGAAGACATTCCTGAAAGAAAAGCCACAGGGTATCTGGAGTTTTATTAGCACTGCGGTGAACTGCACTGACGGCAAACCAAAATCAAAGTTTCTTTTCCCTCTCTCAAATAAAAACTGGACATCGTCGTTTCTCTTCTAACAAAAAAAGAACAACCTAACGCTTTAGATCATATAAATGCAGTAAAAGGTCAAACAAAACAAATTAAAACAATTTCATTGAAAGGGAACAAAATACACTATCCCATCAGGTTTTAAGTCTAAAACTGTGATGTTCTGCCTACGAATTCGAAAATGGCGCCAAAACTTGCGGATCCCGACAGTGACGTGTGCAAAAGCGTCAGCTATGGACGCCATATTGGAACAGAGTTGCTGACTTTGCCCCTGGTGTTTTACTTTCAGCTGCAAAGCTTTTCCAAGACTTTAAACTATCAATGGCTGCTTTATAGTCACAACCGATTCTGCTCCTAAAAAAACCACACCAACAAATGTCAACATACCGTTCTGTATTGACTGAACTGTAGAAACGACGAAGAAAATCAGCGAGATTATCTTCACACTCATCTTGGACGGACTCTGCTTCCTCCTCGCACAATGGCGACTGACTAACTGCGAGAAAATTGAGAGTCGGGGGAGAAGGATAACCAAGGGAGTGCACTTCTCTCATACAGCGCGAAGAGTTTTGCAGGGATTGCTTCCCTTGGACCACATGTGTATGTTGTTTCTCTTGTACGAACACTAGCAGTTACAGTAAGTCGCAAAAGCATTAGGGAACCGGAGTAAGAATATTCCTTGATGATGGTGTAATATACCATGGAATAGAAGGCAAAACCAGAAGTGTGTGTGTGTGCCGTGTGAAAGAGAGAGAGAGAGAGAGAGAGAGAGAGAGAGAGAGAGAGAGAGAGAGAGAGAGAGAGAGAGAGAGAGAGAGAGAGAGAGAAAGAGAGAGAGAGAGAGAGTATAATCTGTCAGTAAACACCAGATCGATTCTGAGTCAAGCCAATGCAATGCTACAAGTTCTTGTTCAGAGCCTTCCCGCGACCAAACAACAAACACGTACCACACGGAGATAATGACCTTACCACTAATGTTTGGACATAACATTCCCCCACCAAGATACACACCCACACATGACCATATCGTTGCTACCATTTCCCCACCCAGATACACACCCACACATGACCATATCGTTGCTACCATTTCCCCACCAAGATACACACCCCCACATGACCATATCGTTGCTACCATTTCCCCACCCAGATACACACCCACACATGACCATGTCGTTGCTACCATTTCCCCACCCAGATACACACCCACACATGACCATGTCGTTGCTACCATGTCCCCACCAAGATACACACCCCCACATGACCATATCGTTGCTACCATTTCCCCACCAAGATACACACCCACACATGACCATGTCGTTGCTACCATTTCCCCACCCAGATACACACCCACACATGACCATATCGTTGCTACCATTTCCTGATATTAGCAAAGCAAATTGTAAAACTTACGAGGTACATGACGGACAACGGTGGACCACGTAAAGGTCACCATACGTATTCCTGAAATAACGGCTGATATGTTACAGCCGTACGCCCTCGCTTGACCCTCGGCTAAATCAGAAACCAAAGCTTTCAAGCGGCTCCTACGCGTGTCTCCGCCAGTGATGTCACAGCTGACATAATCCTCTGACGTCGTGCACTCTCTTCTGTTCACTTTCATGGCAGCTAAAATCTTCCTGGATGGAAGCTGGTATAGAATCATGAGGATGACTTCGCTGTCTTGTGGTAAAGTTTCTCCCGAACATTTAATTTCTTGAATCTCGTCGAAGCCTTGAAACAGCCTTGAAGACAACCCTGAAAGAAAAGCATCATCGAGCGACTAAGTATACCTGACGCATGGAAAAGTAGCATTACTGAGCAATGCTGAAACTGACAGTAAATAGCATTGTTCTCCTAAGACAAAGGCAAGCGTTTAGCAAAACACCTTTTTTAAACCATAAAATGCAGATAATCTCAAGAAAAACACACACAAAGAACTGAATTGTCTGGTCGACTGTGTCCAAACTTGATTTTTCCCGGCTAGCCTACACGTGATACATAGTTGTCACAAATGGCGCCAACAATGGCCCCCTACTGTAGTGCCGTGTGCAAAAGCGTCAGCTACAGCCACCATGTTAGAACTGCTTTAGAACTGATAGGTTCGAAAGAAACTTTAATACTTCAATGTTATATGCATTGCGACTTCCTTTAAGTCTACTACTAAGACAGACTGAGTAGTAAAGAGATTTCAGACATACCACTCTGCACGGATTGCATCGAACAGACGACGGGGAAAAACAGAGAAAGTATTATCCAGTACATCTTGGACAGCGCCGCAACCGCTTCTGACAAAGGCGAGTGACTAACTAAACCAGAAAGGAGAAAGATATTACAGCCAGCAAGATCCCCAAACGGGAGTGCACCCCTGCGATTTTGTTAGTGCAGTTCTACAGCAGTTGCTGCCCTTGACTCGTGAGTCTACTGCACTCCTTGAATTGAAAACAAATACCGCGTTGGTAACTAAAATCAAAATCATACGATTTGTAGCAGTGTTGAAAGCAGGTAGAACAACAACATAATTGTAGGCTGCAAAATCTGCGGGTTGCTGCAATACAGCTGACAATCGCATCGTTTCGTCAGTGGCACTGGCAATTGTCGGTCGAAGATAAAACATTACCGATTTTGTGAATCACGAAAAGATCTTAATTTCCTGAAACGGCACCGTCCAGTGATTAAAGTTAACAATAACATGCATTTTCAACGTGTGTCTTCTTCCTATGACCCAACGGCACTCATTAGGACAATACTTACGAGGGGTATGATACACCGTGATCGACCACGACAACATCTTTGTAGTACTCCCATCAATCAACGCTGTAACGTTACATCTGTACGCCCTCGACTGACCCTCGGCTAAATCCGCAACCAAGGCTTTCAGTCGACTTTTTCTCGTTTTACTTTCAACAATTTGACACGAAACATAGTCCACAGAGGTCGAACATTGCTTCTTGTTCACGTTTAGCTTTCCAAGAATGTTCCCACTTGTGGGTTCGTACAGGACCATAAAAAACAGATCCGAATTGGCTGGCAAGGCTTCTCCTGAACATTGGAGCTGTTGGATCTCGTTGAAACCTTGGAACGGTCTTGACGACAGTCCTGAAAACAGACCCCATCCAGTTTTGCAGAAAGGTCAGTAACTGCATACGTTATGGTGAATTGAACAGTGAGCTGTGTTTTCATACATTCCAACAAAATATTCTTACGCAAAAAAAGGAAAATTCAACCAATCGTTTGAAACTTAATGACATTAACTTTCTGATGCTGCACGATCATAGTGCCTTTCGCCGGGGTCGAAAATGGCGCCAATACAGACGCTTATCTAGAGTGCCGTGTGCAAAACCCAAACCGACGCTTCCCGTCTACCATACCCAGCAAACGATGGACTTGACGTAAACATTATAAGCTCCAAACACAACTGTTTAATATATTGAACACACAAATCTAATCCCCAAAATCTTGTAAAGCAATAGCCAGAAAATGAACATACCACTTGGTAAGGACGAAGCCACACAGAGAACGGAGAATATTGATAACACGATCAAGAGTCGCATCTTGGACGGACCAAGCTCCTCGCACACACAATGGCGACTGACTGACTCAACAGAACTAGACTGAGGATAGAAAATTACACCAGACAAGCCGCTTCCACGGGAGTTAACGTTTGTAGTGTGCTTAGTGAAAATCACAACGGTTGCTTCCCTTGAAAAAATATACGCTGTACTTTGCACAAGTTTCAGCATTTGCATTTCAATGGTGAAACCTGTACAACAGATACACAAAATACGCAACCCTGCGTGTTAGTGTAAGAAAAATGTGTACCTTGTACATCCAAATTTAAACACTGGTCGTTCAACTTACGGGGGACGTGATGGATGGTTAATAACCATGAGAGTGTGGCACCGGTACTCCCAGAAATCAGCGCTGAAACGTTACATCCATACACCCTCGACTGACCCTCAGCCAAATCCGCAACCAGCGCCCTCAGACGACTCTCTCTGGTTTTACTTTCAACGATTTTACACGAAACATAGTCCACCGAGGTTGAACACTGTCTCTTGTTCACATTAAGCTGTCCAAGAATCTTTCCACTCGTAGATTCGTACAGAACCATGAAAAACAGATCGGAATTCGCGGGTAAGGCTTCTCCTGAACATTGGAGCTGTTGGATCTCGTTGAAACCTTGGAACGGTCTTGACAACAGTCCTGAAAACAGACCCCATCCAGTTTTGCAGAAAGTCTCGGTATTCACATTTAATATGCTGAGTAAACTACTTGTTTCAAAATAACACAGTCTGCTGAATATAAAATAAACAAGAAACAAAATAAAACTATTCAAATATCTTCGCTTCATTTCAGCTTAAAATGTACACAGTGCAGCATTATTCAGTTCAGTTACGGGCCGGGCCTCTAGCCCGGGTCAAAAGTGGCGCCAATACCGTCAGACGCTTATCTGGAGTGCCGTGCGCAAAACCGCATTAACCGTCTGCCGTCACAAACTACTGAATACTACTGATGTTTTCTGAACAAAATGACCCTCAACACTCTATACTGTTTGGATGTTTTCTTCTCAAACCCTGCCGAAGCCATAACGAGAAAATGAACATACCATTCTGAACGGACGTAGCCTCACACAAGATTTGGAGAAAGAAGAAAACGATCAAGACTCGCATCTTGGACGGACCCCGGCAACTTCTCACACACACTGCAATGGCGACTGACTGACTCAACAGAACTAGACTGAGGATAGAAAATTACACCAGACAAGCCGCTTCCACGGGAGTTAACTTTGGTAGCATGGTTCAGTAGCGAGCATCGCAACAGTTGCTTCCCTTGAACACCTGCCACGTGATTCGCACACATTTCAGCGCATTTTTATTTCGAACATAAATGATAGCAAAAACGAAAAAAAAAAAGAAAAAGAAGAGAGATACAGAATAAACAACTCTTCATGAAACAGTTAAATAACCCTGTACATGTGCACCTTAACTGTATTAATTTACTCACGGGGAACGTGATGTACTGTTATGGACCAGGATATGATTCCAGGTGTACTGCCCGAAATCAGCGCTGAAACGTTACACCCATACACCCTCGACTGACCCTCAGCCAAATCAGCAACCAGCGCCTTCAGTCGACTGTTTCTCGTTTTACTCTCAACAATTTCACACGAAACATAGTCCACCGAAGTCGAGCACTGTCTCTTGTTCACATTCAGTTTCCCCAGAATCTTTCCACTTCTGGCTTCAAACAAAACCATGAAAAACAGATCGGAATCCGCAGGCAAGGCTTCTCCTGAACATTGGAGTTGTTGAATCTCGTTGAAACCTTGGAACGGCCTTGAAGACAGCCCTGGAAACAAATACCATCTGTTTTGCACCACTGTAGTATTGGCAATATTCATGATGAAATATTCAGTAATTTTTTCTGTTTTTAAGTTCCTACACAACCTTCTTAAACTGCAATTACTCGGTGCAAAATCAAACCGAACGAGTTTACAGACTGTATAACGTACAAAACTTCTAACGCTGCAGTGTTGGATTGGGTAGCCCGGGTCAAAAATGGCGCCAATACAGACGCTAATATAGAGTGCCGTGTGCAAACCCTAAAACCCACGCTTCCCGTCTAACTTCCCAGCAAATGATGGACTTGAAAATAGTTTCACCCCTAAACGTTACTTCTATGAACCAAACACTCAGTTTATTTCTCAAAAGCTAGTCCAAGTTATAACCAGAAAATGAACGTACCACTTTGTAAGGTGGAAGCCTCACACAGGACGGAGATCACGAAGAAAACGAACAAGAGTCGCATCTTGGACAGACCCAACTCCTCACACACACACAATGGCGACTCGCTGACTCAATAGAATCAGAGGAGGAGAGAAAATTACACCAGCAACACTGCCACGGGAGTTAACTATTGTAGCGCGACAAGCCGCGGTAAAACCGCGGGTACTTCCCTTGAGCGGGACTAATTTCGCGAACTCTTCATTTTTAGTTTCCGTCAATGTACCGAGTTGAAAAGTGGATCTAAAACAAAAACGAATAAAAGAGAATTTCAACCTGAAAGATAAAGGTCTACATGCAATTTCAATCACTTGCATAGAAACTTACGGGGACGACGATAAACCACAGTTGACCATGACAACGTCCGAACGATGGTACGGCTTCCAGTGATCAACGCTGTGACGTTACATCCAAACACCCTCGACTGACCCTCGGCTAAATCGGCTACTAACATTTTCAACAAACTTTTTCTCGATTCGTTTTCAGCAATGTCACACGAAACATAGTCCTCTGAAGTCAGACATTCTTTCTTCTTCGCGTTCATTTGTGCGAGGATATTGCTGTTTTCGACTTCGTAGAGAACCATGAAAAACAGATCTGAGTCCGCAGGTAAGACCTCCCCGGAGCACTTCACTTCCTGCAAGTCGTGAAAACCTTTGAAAGTTCTCGATGAAAGTCCTGAAAACAGAAATCACCATAACCTAACTGATGAGTAATCACGCTAATTCAGTCAACTATACCTCTTATTTCAAACTCAAGTCAGTTGTTGTCTTTTTCTACTTACTACACTATAAGCATATTGCAGCTGCGAAATATTCCAATTTCATGAATTAATTTTGAAGAAATAATGTTGGTTCAAAGGATAGAAAAACCTTTTTCGAATTTTACCAAGATTTCATAATAAAAAGTATTTTGTTGTACAGAGAATTACAGTTAAAGGTGTACGGTACCAAGTGCGGCAAAGCAGCTAAAAAAATGGCGCCAACTCTATAAGCGTAGCTTCAGTGCCGTGTGCAAAAGAGACGCTAGTCATTCAACCTACTGCGGAACCAAGTAAAATGTCGACTCTTAATTTAGCAAACTGTCCATTAAACTGCGTCAAGTTTACCAGAATTATCTTTCTATAACACATGCGGATGTTCAAAGAGACCTTTACGTACCACTCTCCACAATTTGAGCATCACAAGTGCTTGAAATGACGGTAAAGATGACCACACAAAGACACGCATCCCACAGACACGAAGCCATGATGGCGACTGACTAAAACAACCAGGCAGGGCAGGAACAGAGAACGTTTTGGGAGATATGCGCGGTTGTGGCCCTTGTGAAGATGCGAGTTGCACTGCAGTTGTTTCCCTTAACACGATACCGGTGGCGGCGGTGAAAGTCTTTTTTTTGGCAATTTCTGAGTAATTTCGGCAAATAACATCAAGTACACAGATAAAAGAAACAGCAGATCTAAGACACAGTTTCACGAGTACAAAATATTCGCGACGTTGTCACTGCGTAGTCAACCTGCACTCACTGGTACAACGCGCACACGTTAAGTGCAGTGTTTGTTAGTATGTCCTCAGAGAGAGAGAGAGAGAGAGAGAGAGAGAGAGAGAGAGAGAGAGAGAGAGAGAGAGAGAGAGAGAGAGAGAGAGAGAGAGAGAGAGAGAGAGAGAGAGAGAGAGAGAGAGAGAGAGGAGAGAGAGAGAGAGAGAGAGAGAGAGAGAGAGAGAGAGAGAGAGAGAGAGAGAGAGAGAGAGAGAGAGAGAGAGAGAGAGAGAGAGAGAGAGTGAGTCCCATCCTTGAAACTCACGCCGGATATGATGTACAGTTGTTTTCCAAGACCAAGTCTGAATGCGACTTCCAGCAATCAAAGCTGTGACGTTACAGCCGTAGACGCGCGACCAACCCTCGGGTAAATCCGACACTAAAGCCCGCAATGTACTTTTTCTCGACTGACTTTTCACTATGTCACACGAAATGTAATCCTCGGAGGTAGAACATTCGTCTTCTTTCGGGCTCATTTTCCCGAGAACTTTTGCATCTTGGACTTGGAAGAGAACTACGAAAAACAGATCTGAGTCTTGTGGAAGAGTTTCCCCAGAACATCGTAGTTTCTGTATTTCTCTGAATCCCTGGAACGGTTTCGCGGAGAGCCCTGGAAAAAAGAGAACAGCCAACGCTTACGTTTCAGTACTTTTCTTCACTGACGGTTAGTGCGGAGTACTGGATTACAAGCTTCTAATGAAACTAATGCAATGGATTTATCAGGCTTGTTATATACAGATTCTTTTATGAATCATTTAATCAAAATAAACTTTATTAAAGTTTAATGATGAAACGGTTTATCAAATTTGAATGACAACCACATTTAACTGACTTTCTTTAGTAAATCAGCTTTCCTGCCGACCTAATCACATGATACGAAAAAAAGGCGCCAACTCTGCGTCTCTTTTCTTCAACGTGCGGTGTGCAAAAGCAAAACCGACGCTATTGCCCGAGAACGCAGACTATGATTCAGTATCAGTCTGCATGAAAACTTCAACCCTGAACAAAATACTGGCCTGAAAAACTACAAATCGACCCGAAAACTTCATGTACTCCTTCAAAAAGATAACTGCATTATCAAAACATACCACTGGTCACGGATTCTGTGCTTCCGACGGCGAGGAAGAAGAACAGGACACCAACAGGACCAAGAACACATTTCTCTGTCCGACACAAAGCCATGATGGCGACTCACTGACTCTGCGAGAAGAAAAGTTCACAAGAGCACGGTTGCGTCCCTTCGACTGGTTACTGTTTGGCCGCGGTTGTTGCCCCTGAATCAGTCGAACGGTTGTATTCTAAATTGCAAATTCCAGTTTCCGTTTGTAAATCAGACAGATAGTGAAAGAGGGGGGGGGGGCGGAGAGAGAGAGAGAGAAAGAGAGAGAGAGAGAGAGAGAGAGAGAGAGAGAGAGAGAGAGAGAGAGAGAGAGAGAGAGAGAGAGAGAGAGAGAGAGGAGTAACATGCCACAGGCAGACACCAACGCTGTACATATTAGTGATTGCAGCACCTTAAAGCTGACGATAAGCAACTTACTCTTCACACGATGAACAGTAAGAAACCACGACACAGTCTTTACGCGACCTCCGGAAATCAACGCTGTGACGTTACACCCATATGCCCTCGATTGACCCTCGGTTAAATCTGCTACTAATACTTTCATACGACTTTTTCTTGGTGCAGTTGGAGCTATTTCACACGACACGTAATTTCCAGCAGTCAAACACTGATTATCCTTGGGGGTCATCTGTCCAAGAATTCTTCCGTCGGAAACCTGGTACAAACTCATGAAGAACATGTTTGCGTTTTGTGGCAGTGTGTCTCCTGTACACAGAACTTCTTGCAATGCGGAAATTCCTTTGAAAGATCTCCAATACAGCCCTGAAAAGAGACCAAGAGATGTTTCTAGCGTAGCAAAAATAATCTCCTCTAAAATAACTGCCACGTTAGTTCACCGTTGTTCGATTATACGGCTGAGTACAAAAAAACTTCGACTCAGTGTGCAGCACACGCGCTTAGTAAATTCGTCTCATAATAGTTTATTCACATACATTTCAAAATGCAAAACTTCATAACACGTGCAGTACTTTGCTTGGTCACTTCTAAAATTCATATTAAGCTAAGCCGGCCGTCATCACTGACATGGAAATAGAAGCGTTTATATAGCAACACAAGTGGCGCCAAATCCCGCGCCAATTTCTAGTGTGCCGTGTGCAAAAGAACTGCTATTCTACGCTGCTGCAATCATGGCTGCTCTCTTTGTGAATTCACAACTGAGAAGAAAAAAATCACTCCAACGACACAAAATTAAGCCATTTTTAACTAAGTTATCGACGCAAAAACTTTCTGTAACAAATCAGACATACCAGTGTTGATGATTTCTGCATGGCAGACGACCAGGAGACACACGGAAAAGACGAAAAGCTGGCAACTGCAACTTCCCGACCGACACGAAGCCATGTTGGTGACTGACTAAACGCAGCTAGAACAGAGACAAACTTAGAGCCAGAACAATAGTTGCGTCCCTTATTCTGCACGGAGTTTAGTAACGGTTGCTTCCCTTCTTAGCAGCACTGCACTATGAGTTTCATTTTCGGGTAACATTATAGGGTAACCGCGTTAATGTCATAATTTACACATTTACAAGACACGTGAAGTGATGATTGTTTCGTCATGAAAGTTAGTTTACCGGAAAATAATCATAAACATAGTGCAAAATTCGACGAATAATGTAGGGCGTCAAAACCAGCAGAAGAAGGAGAAGAAGAGAAGTAAAGGACCGGTACTATTGTATGTCGATCCTAACATTATTGTTGCTAATAAACGCCAGCTTTTACTCACTTATGTGATGAACAGTTATGGTCCACGAATAGATCTGTGTGAGATATCCAGACATGAACACTGTCGCGTTACATCCGTACACCCTCGACTGACCCTCGGCTAAATCATCCACAAGAACACTCAGCTCGCTTTTTCGCGAGTTTTTGTCCAGGTGACAAGCCACGTATCTTTTTGTCGTTTGACATTGTTTGTCATTCACATTCGCAACAGCTACAACTTTGTTGTTATTGAACTCGTACAGCACTAATGCCCAGACATCCGAATCAGGAGGCAAATCCTCTCCCGAACACTGGATTTCTTGTAGGTTGGGAAATCCTTGAAATGATCCCGCCGATAACCCTGAAAAAAGAACGTCCACAGTCTAACCCAAACTGATGAGCATAAGATAGTATAACAATTTAACAAGATTTAAAAGGTAATAACAGCCAGAGTTTTATACCAACTAAAATTGTAATGGAAGTTTCCGCCTAACCCAGAACAAAAGAAGTTTCTTTTAATACATTTTTTTTTATCAATAGTCAGCATGACAGTCGCAGTTCCCATGGGTAACAATCAAACAAACTCTCTGAATCAAAATTCCTTCAAAATATTACATTTAAACTGCTTAAAAGAAGTCTGAAAACAGCGGCGCGCACACTGAAAGCCAAGTTCATAAACTGGCGCCACCCCGCTAAATGCTGTTGCGTGCCGTGTGCAGAACTGCCCTTGTCTCTACCTCCACGCCGGAACAAAGCACAAAAAGCAGCCGAACCCTCTTCCATTTTTTCCATCTTTTACAACGACTGAATAAGTTTCATGTATTAAGGAATTAAATACTGAATTATTAGACGTACCACTTGCGTCAAGATGGACGAAGAAGACAACAGACAGCATCAGCAAAAGTGTGGCAACTTTCTGCACTATCATCTTCGACACACACATCGCCATTTTGGACCCCGAATGACTAACTGTGTGTGTACCAGACAGTTTGAGAAAGACCCACGCCAGCACCGAAACAGGAGTATCTTCCCTTGATTCCGGTTAGGAATGCAACGGTTGCTTCCCTTGATTTCGCAAGTCACGCATTTTCGCGCGCGGACCGGTTAACAATGCTTGTTAAAAGTCAACATCACAGCAAAAGAGAATAATCAGTCTATGAACAATACAGGATCTATTTAATCAAACATTCCAAAGAAAATATGCAAACTTACGGATATGATGAACAGTTACAGACCACGAGAAGCTTTGGATTCGCATCCCTGCCGCAAACGCTGAAACGTTACATCCGTACACCCTCGTTTGCCCCTCGGATAAATCGTCTACCTAGATTTTCACTGTGCTTTTTCTTGTCTCTGTGTCATCTAAGTTACAAGCTACATAGCTGTTTGACGTAAAACATTCCTGTTTTCGCAGATTAGCAGCCGCTAGAATGTCCTTCGACTTGAAATCGTAGAGAACCATGGACAGAAGGTCAGATCCTTGCTGTAATTTTTCCCCTGAACACTGTACTTCTTGGAGATCCGGAAAGCCTTGAAATGAAGTCCAAGACAATCCTGGAAGAAAAAATACAAAAATACAAAAGATTCCACAGAAAGAGACACGACACCACTGCAGGAACGTAGTCAGTCGGTGCATTGGAATTTCATGGAAAGAGTTGAAAATATGCAGCAAGGTTTGCTCTTCTTTTTCAAGCACATTATACATTGTAGCAATTATTTCTAAATTCTATTAAAAAAATCCGTAAAGGATTAAATACTCTATTATTTTTGGCAATCTTTAGAACAAGGCGCGAATTGAACAGCGTTCATATTTTACCGCCGCGCTGGCCACGTGACGTTTAGCTAAAGCGTGTCGTGTGCAAAACAAACCATCTTCTACTACCATTGACAAAGACCTCAACACAAAAACCGCCTTGAAGGCACTTATCCTATTATTCATATAACATCGACGTGTACATCGTCATCACGGTAAGACTAAAGACAAATCTGATCATCAGACGTACCATTTGCACCAACGTGGACGACGGAGAGCGACAACATCAGAAAAACGGTCTCAACTTTTTGCAGCTCTTTCTTCCACTCACACATCGCCATCTTGGCTACCCCACTGACTAACTGCAACACACACAGTGTGTAATATACCAGGAGCAGAATAAAGCAGTGGAGTTTGCTCCCTTTTTAGAGAGCAGGGCAACAGCGGTTGCATCCCTTGAAAATTGCCCAACGCGGTTAACGGTCTCAGTCTTTGTAGACAAAACGGGTTGATAAATGCAGCTCAAATTCAAACAAATTATATGATTTTGTTAGTTAAAAGTACGCGAATGAAGACAATAGACGATAAGGTAATATAATAATATAACAGATTCTCGCTCAGCAGTCGTACCGTTAAAAACCGACTTACGAATATGATAAACGGTGATGGACCAAGAGAAGCTCTGAATCCGCATCCCTGAAGTGAAAGCTGATACATTACATCCGTACACCCTCGACTGACCCTCGGCTAAGTCGCTCATCAAAGCCTTAACTTTGCTTTTCCTCGAGTCTTTGTCATCAATACGACAAGCCACGTAAACACTTGACGTAAAACATTGCTGTTTCTTCAGGTTTGCGGCGGCTAAAACTTTGTTGGTTTTAAATTCATACAGAATCACAGATAAGAGGTCCGACCCTTGTGGCAAATTCTCCCCAGAACACTGGATCTCTTGGAGATCATGAAAGCTTTGGAATGCAGTCCAAGACAGTCCTGCAAAAATACAAGGGCTTCAGGACGACACTGCCAGAAATCCGGCTAATACAAAATCGGCGAATCTGACTTGCTTGTATCAAATAATTGAATCATATCGTCATTTTATCCACTATACTGTCAGTCTGAGTAATTACTTCTGTCGTCCAATTATTTAGCCATCAATCTTTTTCTAATCCCGTCTAAAAGCATGGCGCGAAATGAACATGCGTTCATATTTTGGCGCCACCACGGCCCCGTGACACGGCTGTAGCTGGCGTGCCGTGTGCAAAACAGACCTCTCCCGCACTACAATTGACAAAGCTATGAGAACACTTACAGTTCTAAAAGGAACTTAGAATCCTTCTTTTATCGTACATCAACGTGTAAAGTGTTACTAAAGTAAAAGTACGAACAAGGTTGATCTTCAGACATACCGTTTGCGCCAACAGGGGGGAAGAAGAAGAGTGAAAACATCAAGAAAACGGTCGAAACTTTCCGCAACTTCGTCTCCGACACACACATCGCCATCTTGGCTTCCCAGTGACTAAACACACAGTAATAAATAATGCAGGGTTTCAGACGATCCCCGAGCTGCAGAGTCCTGTCCCTTCTTTGAGAGCAGGGCAACAGCGGTTGCATCCCTTGACTCGGCGTATGCCACCTTATGCGGTTAATCGGTGGCCCGGTCAAAGACTTAATGAAGGGTAAATAAAATGCCGAATCACGAAACAAAATAAAACACGCTGATAAACACAACGCAGAAAGCGAAGAGAGATAATTGTGAAAGCGAAAGACAAACACTATCATGGTGCACTGGAAACGCCAGAACCGACTTACGAATATGGTGAACGGTGATGGACCAGGAGTAGCTCTGTGTCCGCATCCCTGATGCAAAAATTGTCATGTTACATCCATATCCTCTCGACTGACCCTCGGCTAAATCGTCGACTAATGCTTTCACTGCACTTTTTCTTGATTCCGTCCTGTCTAAATGACAAGCCACGTAAACCCCCGATGTGTAACACTCATGTTTCCCGACGTTTGCAGCAGCTAGGAGTTTGTTGGTATTGAAGTCATACAGTGTCATTGTGAGAAGATCGGATCCTTGTGGCAGATTCTCTCCTGAACACTGAATCTCTTGAAGATTGTGAAACCCTTGAAAAGATCTTGATGACAGTCCTGCAAAACCAACTCATGCGTCTCAGTGAGAACCCTTCAACCGGCGTAAAGACATGACACACACATTGTGAAGACTAGGCGGAGACTGAGAGACAGAAAAGTAGATTAAAAAAATCGCTTCATTTAGAGTTATTAACGGAAGTTACTGTACAAAATCCAACAATAAAATAAATAACTTTTTCCTCTGTCTTACAAAAGCGCGGTCATAACTCTGCTGTTCATAAACTGGCGCCTACCCGCCAAAGCTACTAGCGTGCCGTGTGCAAAACTGCCCTAGCCCCTACCATTACAGACACTGCTTAGAATACACAGCACATACTAAGCTCACTTCTCCAACGTTTAAAACCCAAATTTACAAAATGACTACAATGATTATAACGAAATTGAGAAATTAAAGTCTTTGACATACCACTGGAGTCAACATGAACGACGAAGAAAGGCGACAACAAGAGAAGAACGGCAGAAACTCGCAACAACCCCATCACCAACATATTCCTCGCCATCTTGGCTGCCGACTGACGAACACACTGTGTGCGAAACGAAGTTTTTACTGACCGAGTCTCTTCCGGAGAGGAGAAGCAGGAGTTTTGTCCCTTGTTTCGACTAGGACGGCAACGGTTGCTTCTCTTGACTCCGTCATATACAACCACTGAGTATACCACCGACGCGTCGGTAAATATATTTACAAAGTTACTGAAAAATAATGATCAGTTACAAAGCAAAAGGTACAATTACCTAGAAACAAGCAAATATTAAAATGATGTCGTGTACTCACTAATGTGATGAACAGTAATAAACCACGAGAAACTTGTCATTCTGGTACCATCCACAAAAGCGGATATATTGCATCCAAACACCCTCGACTGACCCTCGGTCAAGTCGTCGACAAGCGCTTTCACTTTGCTCTTTCTAGTATCCGCTGTATCCAGATGACATGCTATGTAACTGCTAGACGTGGAACATTCTTGCTTTCTTAAGTTCGCCGCAGCAAGTAACAGACTTGGTTTCACCGAGTAAAGCACAATTCCCAAGAGGTCAGAGTCTGGTGGCAAGTTCTCCCCTGAACACTGGATTTCTTGCAGATTGTAAAAACCTTGAAATGATCTTGATGACAATCCTGCAAAACCAAAAGAGTTCAAAAAGTAATAAGATGTGATAAAACTGTCACAAAAACTGACAGCATAAACTGCTGAGACTAAGGCGGCCGGCAAGAGACGTATAATTTCGATGGTATAATTTCTTTCCATTAAATGTAGTACTCAAAATCATATGAAATACAAATAAAATAAAAACAACTTTTATTTAACATATAAACTATAACTGTAAAACAAAGTCCTTCTTTTTAGTCTCGAAATTCGCTATGGCGCGGCCGCAACATTCAACCACCGCCGCGTTCATAAATTGGCGCCTACTCGCCAAAGCTACTAGCGTGCCGTGTGCAAAACTGCATTATCCTTTACCGTCATAGACAAAGCCTAGAAAGTAAAGCGCACACGAAACAGTTCTCCGACGTTGAAATACAACATTAACCGATCTAATTTACAGACTAAATAGAACTTTAAAGAAAACCAAGCGTTTGACATACCATTGGCGTCAACACTCACGACGAAGAACGGCGACAACAAGACAAAAACGATGGACAACAACTCCATCTCCGACACATTCATCGCCATTTTGGCTGCCGACTAACACTGCGAAGTTTTACTGAGTCCCACCCAAGCAAGGAGAGCCAGGAGTTCTTTCCCTTGCTTTCGAGTAGGAATGCAACGGTTGCATCCCTTGAAGAACATAACGACGGCGCGCTGCGCCGGAAAGCGTTTATAACTTTTCCTATAGAAAGAAAAAAATACTTCAGCAGATGAATACATTTTAATAGAAAACAATCAAGCTAAAGATGGTGTCTACTACTTACTGATGTGGCGAACAGTGATGAACCAAGTGAAAAGTTTCACCCTGGTTCCGTCCATAAAAGCGGAAACATTACATCCATACACCCTCGACTGACCCTCAGCTAAATCGTCCACAAGTGCTTTCAGCTTGCTCTTTCTAGTGTCCGTTGCATCAAGATGACAGGCGATGTAACTACTAGACGTAGAACATTCTTGCTTTCGTAGGTTTGCTGCAGCCAGAACTTTGCTAGATTTCACCTCGTACAGAACCATCGTCATGAGGTCTGAGTCTTGTGACAAGTTCTCTCCTGAGCATTGCATTTCGTGCAGATTGTGAAACCCTTGGAATGACCTTGAAGTCAGTCCTGCAAATTAACCGGATTTTAAAATACAAAGGAAGATTATATGGAAAACGTTAAAAATCAGACTGTGCACAACGGGCATAGTCAAAAGTCAACTCTGGATGCAATACTTATCTATTTTTTTTTCTCTCTCAAAACTAGCTCTCTCTGTGAACAGAAAAAAACTAATCAATAAACCATTAGGTTCGATTAAGAAATCCTCATATCAACGTTGTTGTCTTTCGTTGCTTTGACAAAACTATTTCAGCTAACAGCAAGCTCAAACTAGCTGCAGTTAAAAAGACGCGCCACGTGTCTACGTCATACCATGCCGCCAAATGTTATAGCGTGCCGTGTGCAAAACGACGCTAACCTCCATTTATCCTGCACTGACAAAGAAGAATAAGAAGCCACGTACTTTATGCAGACTTGACACAAAATTAAAGTTACAGTACACTGTTTTCACAACTTTAAACCATGAAGGTATCACACATACCACTGGCACGAACTTCCATGAAGCAGAAGATGAGAAGGAGAAAGGACAAAAGTCGAACAGTCTTCATCTTCACCACGCAACCTGCCGCCATTCCGTCTCAGAAAGACTGGCTACACAAAGCACTAACGCTGAACACACTGGCTCAAAGTGAGTGAGAGTTATCCTTCTTGGTTCGCACAAGTCCGGCTTCAGTTGCTTCCCTTAAACCTGGCAAAATGGCCGTCCTTGCTTGCCTCAAATGAAGTAGATGTATGTCCCTAAGCAACCTTAAGCGTGGAATCTTCTTTAAATAAAATAAGAAGAAGAACAAGCGTTTATAGAAAAAAAAGAGAGAAAGAGAAGGAGCTAAAACCGTAACAGGCGACGGCTTCCGAGAGTCTCTACACCGGTGTGATGACGTAAAGTATCACATGCATGAACTAATCTTTGGGATCCAGTGCTTCTTCTTTAACCACTCCCGGTGTAGGATCCGGTCCGGTCCCCCCTCTGAAGTAGTCCCCCGGGGGACCAATTCGTGGCAAAAACTGCTCTATAATGGTCCCCCCTTAGACATCCAGCCTCGTTTTTCTTAGGCATTCAAGCCATTTTCAATCTATATCTTCGTCAGGTATTATGTAGTATACAGACAGCAATCTCTTTGTTTGACTATTTTTTGCAGAAAATAAAATAGATCTGATTTATAATGCCGTTCAAAAGAAAAATGACATGAAATAAAATGAATAATAAATAAATACTGATAAGAAGAAATGAAACCAGTCTCTGATTCTTTCCTTTCTTTTCTCTAAAATTGCTGGTAACATTACTAACATTGTAACAAGAAAAACGAGGCTGGATGTCTAAGGGGGGACCATTATAGAGCAGTTTTTGCCACGAATTGGTCCCCCGGGGGACTACTTCAGAGGGGGGACCGGACCGGATCCTACACCGGGAAATGCCCCAAGCGGTTTTACTACGAGGGCGCAAAACAACATTTATTATCATTCTTTAAGCCCGGGTGTTGACTGTTTTTGTGTAGTCTGATAAAATGTTATAATTCTAATAAAGCACACAATTTAAGAAACTTTCGGTACGTTGTCACCAACTGCGAAAACACGATGACGTTGGAAATCGAATTCAGCCAGGCTGCAATATGAGCTGCAAAATGAAGTACACAGAAAAAAAACACACAAACATACAAACACATCCACAAAGTCAGCATCAAGGGCGGTACTTACTAAGATGACGAACATGATGTCTCCACGAGTACGTTTTCACAACAGTGTCTGAAACCAAGGCAGTGACGTTACATCCAAAAGCCCTCGTCATCCCCTCGGCAACGTTGGGAATCAACATTTTCAGTTTGATTTCATTCGTTTCGCTGCCAGAGATTTCACACGAGGCGAAATGCTCCTCTGTCCAGCAGACCTTGTTTTTGAGATTCGCTCTGAGCAGAACTCTCTTGGGGTACGGTTCGTACATGACCATGTGCAGAACATCCGAATGTGCTGGGAGTGTCCTGGCTGAACACTGCAGCTCCTGGAAGTGTTCTGTTCCGCGGAACAGTCTCGAAGACATTCCTGAAGACACACGACTTTTGGTGTTGATTGATGTTAACCTAACACGACTTTTGGTATTGGTTTGTCGTAAGCTAACCTGACTGTTGCTATTACTTTGTAGTAAACTAACAAGATTTTTGGTAACGAATTGTAGTAAACTGTCCCGCCTTCCATCAAACAATAATAGTAACTTCGATAACATTCAACTAATTGGATTTGAATACCTACGAAATAAATCTGAATGCCTACCCCATACCTAACCATAGCGGACAATCGGAAATGATTCGACAAACGGCGAATTGCCTCTTTAACGATTTAAAAGGCATGACTACACAATATGAAAGTCAAGATTCCCAATCTATCCGAGCTACTAATTATTTTTGAATGCACTCAGTTAGATTTCCAAACAAACAAACTTGTCGGGAGTAGACATTCAGGCCAACAATGACCTTTTGCAAAAGTGATTCTAATTTCACTGGGTCGTACATTCAAGAAACAAAATGATTTAAAACAGATAAACCACAATTAGCCACATCTGCCCGTTATTATGGAAGAAAGGAAGGCGGACGAAAACTCAAATTGGTATCGCTTTCTAATGGGGTACCTATTCGACCCTCTAACCATCTCAGGGAAAAAAAGAATATCTTTTTTGGCATCCCATTTTGTTGCGTGCAGACGAAACCCTAGCTTTTAGCCCTTTGCTAACCCATACCAGGTCATTCCATGATTCTTCCTCTTGTCCTTTATTTTCCAATCCACACGGGCATAAAGGGCAGAACAACAATTCAATTTGTTCTGTTTCTCGTATCCACACAGCCTTGGGGCAAAGAGAAAAACACATCCACACAAACCATTCTGCGCTCCTGCAACGGAGGTGACAAAACCCAGCACAACCACCACCACAGCAAACACAGCACCTCTCCACACCACGTCCTTCAACAACCACACCATGATGGCAACTGATTCCGCGGCCGTTACAAACAAAAATGCAACAGAATGTTCCACCAGGCGGCAGTAGCGGCTAGCACTGAGAGGCAGAGACAGAATCCGATAATGGCAAGCACTCCCAAAGGGGGAGAGGCCGCTCATCCCAAACGCACCGGGTGAACTTGTTCCGTTGTCATAAAACGCGCGGCAGAGGCCGAGTCGGTGAGTCCATGCGAGCTTCGTGCAGCACGTGCCAAGGCAGAGAAACGAGCGGGGAATAAGGCCACCGTACACGCCACCATCATCCTGCCTTCAACACAATCATCATGCGGGTTTGTGGTAGGTACGGTACTTCGATTTTGCACTTCATTGGTTCGATTTTGTACTTGAATCCGGACAATGGCTGTGGTATGTACTCCAATTTGTGTACTTGTTTCTGGATGCTTTTCATTCAATGGCTAGCTAATATTATTGTACTCCAACTGTGTACAAGTTTGAATCTGGCTACATAAGTCATATGTATTCCCATGTTGTACTTGTTTCTTCTTGTTGAATGGCTAGCTTAGGTTTAAGCAAGTTTGAAGGCAGTTTGTCATTCAATTTATGTCCTTCGATTGTTATACTTATTTCTTGATCTTTTCATTCTACGCCTACCTATTCATAGGTTAATTACTTTCTGAAAATTGCTTGTAAAATCTTAGCATTTTTCGATGCAAAACTTATTATTATGACACGTTCATACGACATTATATATATATATATATATATATATATGTAAAAAAAAAACTGTTTAAAAAAAACCACGCTCATTCAAACAAGTCGAAGCCTTTCACTCTGTGACTGTTACTGCTCACAAGGTAACCGTTTGCGCCTTAACCACCTGAATCCATTTCGAGAGGAAAATATGGCCATGTCTATTGAGCGTTTGACATTAACGATTCCCAAATGTTTTTGTGCATCTACCAATCAAGTTCAGCATCTACCAATCACCTTGGTGACGCAAAACTAGAGGCATAAAATCTTTTCAATCTCATCGTATCGATTTTAATAACACGACTTTGTGTCAGTTCAGGTCTCTCTATACGCGTCAGCGGCTTCTCATAGCTACGACGGAACAAAAACCTCAGAAATGCAAATACACTATAAAAGATGGCAAAAGGGAAAGAAAGGAATGTGCTCGCCATTTTTGTCAGGCAGCAGAGAGATAATGGGTGCCAGTAAAACAAAAAGCAAAAAAAGCTTCAGAGTCAACAGGAGGCCATTCAGTGCATTTCCTTCGTGATCGATTTTGCTCCCGCGTCCTCCTGCCCTCCACCTCACCCCCTCCAATCCTTTTGCCCCCGACAACTGAGCAGCCAAGCGTGAATATGGTATTATGGCTATAATTGCATACAAATTACTTATCGGTCATGCCATTGCACGTTTTTGTGAGGCTTGACAATGCCATGCAAATACACACCACAAAAACTCGACAAGTGGATTTGAACGTGATGGCAATCAGTGGTCCGAGGTTTGAGTGGGAGTTTTAATAATTAATTTTCAAACACATGCGAGTTTCTATTGATCAAATCCATGCAAATAGATTTCGAATCATTACATTTTAAATCAGAGGGAACCTTTTGCGCAAGCAATAGACAGATACACGGATCTCTCTCTCACACACACACACAAACACACAACCAATCATCTTCCTTCGTTGCTAAGCAAACAGAACTTGGCCACGTCTCTTGGGAAATTTGATGAACGATGCTGTGGTTGTGCGCTCTTATTAAAAAGACACGAAGTAGCGTAACTCACAACACTGCAAGAAAGAGAGAATCTTGGCGGAATTATCTCCCCCGGCGGGCGCAAGAGAGAAAGGCAGTAAGTTATGTTCTTCAAGCGCTCAAAAGACAGGCCCGGGATGGAATAAATGACACTTAAGCCTAAACAAAAAATAGGTGTGGTTACGGTAACCCGACCTACCCTATTTTTAGGGGCCGATCCTATAACGTTTTATTACATTTGTAAAAAAAAAAAAAAAAAAAAAAAAAAAAAAAAAAAAAAAAAGTGCAAAAAACGCAATGAAAGCGAAAGCGCCCGTGTCGCACACTTATTTCCCTGTCAAGTAGGTTTAATTTGTACACATTAGAAAAAACAAGTTAAAAAAAAAAGTGATTACCTACCTACTTACCCTATTTTTTTGGCTATGTTACCGTAACCACACCTATTTTTTTTTTGGCCTTAACAGTGCAGTGAAATTAAATCAATCTTCGCAGTGATGTCTTGCAGGTAACACTGCACAAATATTAAGATTACTGGACAGCACACACGCACACAAAGATCACCCCCCCCAAAAAAAAAAAAAATCTCATTAACAACAATTTATTAAGTCAGTATATTCAGATTCACAAGAAAAATTAGTCAGAGGCATCCGAGAAGGCATAAACGTTGTTCTATGGCGCTATGAATTTTCCGTTGGTCTTGATTACGAAAGAACGTTACTGAAGCGTATTCTTGCCCGTACGCACGGCCGCGCACGCCATCCACCCATACAGCCCTCGCGGATTTAATAGTTTCCCCATCAATCATAGATCGAATGCAGCATGCGTGTGTGTGTGTGTGTGTGCGTGTCGTATGCTTGGTCGGATGTTTAACAAAATTAATACGGTCTCAGTGTTCAAATTGTCTTTCGATCAAAAGGCAAAACTTTCATTGAAGAGAGCCTAACCACATTAAATCACTCCCTCCCTCCAATAAAGTCTCTCACACAAAACATGGCAAACAAGAATCACAGAACTTCATCCAGTATACACTCTTTCATAGACATTTCAGACCACACACAACATTATTCCAATTCTTTATGAGAATAAGGTCAGAGTTTACCCAAGCTACGTCTAAAAGAAGAGAGGATCGAAGGAAATACGACATGACCGTTTATTACAGATACAGTGGAACTTGTGATCTATAAACCTCAACACATCTGAGCAATTCAGGAATAGTAAAAACGACGTTCGCGTCATGTACAGTGAAACCCCTGTTCAATTGTTTAAGAAGAAAAATAGCGTGGAAAAAAAGCCCACCTAAATCTGAGAAAATCCAGAAAAGAAGAAATGACAGTTAATACCCGATACTGTGGAGCCTCTGACTTAAGACCTCCCCAAATCTGAAAGCGACCACCTGCCAACAACGACCACCTGCCAACAACGACCACCTGCCTACAACGACCACCTGCCTACAACGACCACCTGCAAACAACGACCACCTGCCAACAACGACCACTGGGATGGATCCCAAACGACTCTTTCCACTATATATTAAACATTTTGTTTAGCAACAACCTGTTCTCCAATGAACACTTTGATGTCGGCCCCTGGCATGGTCGTTATGCACTGGTTCGACTGTAAGTCCAAAACAAGAAGGATACTAGATCGTAGGGAAGAAGCAATGATGGCGGAAAACTCGGTTCGGGATAGTTGCCAAGAAGATCCCAGACCGTGTAGAATCCATGACGGATCTGGCTGTCTGAACTTGGTGAGCTAAAGACTGAGTGGACTCGGGCCATTGGCTGGTTCGATGCGCTGGTCACAAGTTGTATCCCTTTGGGCGATGCAAGTTTCTGGTGTCTTTCATCAGTTGCTTCCCTTTACTTTAAACCTTGCGTGAGCCAGCAATGGTGCCTGTTGTGCGCCAGTTAACAGGGAATAGAAAGAGGAAGTAATTTGTGTTTTTTTTCCCTTTAATCAGCTTATTGGTCATTTTAAACAAATCATTGTCTAAATGCGGAACAGGTAGGCCATTAACGTTAAAGACTTAAAACTAAGAGAGTCTTAATCATGGAACAATTTATTAAACACAAAAGAAAAAAGTCTGAATAAAAAAAAAGAGCGCAGTTGGCTTACTAATATCTTGTAAACAGAGAGCAGACACCGATTTTAAGTCAACATAAACACTCTGTCTCACCGCATCTCCCCCCCCCTCTGAGGGTCTCTCTCTCTCTCTCTCTCTCTCTCTCTCTCTCTCTCTCTCTCTCTCTCTCTCTCTCTCTCTCTCTCTCTCTCTCTCTCTCTCTCTCTCTCTCTCTCTCTCTCTCTCTCTCTCTCTCTCTCTCTCTCTCTCTCTCTCTCTCTCTCTCTCTCTCTCTCTCTCTCTCTCTCTCTCTCTCTCTCTCTCTCTCTCTCTCTCTCTCTCTCTCTCTCTCTCTCTCTCTCTCTCTCTCTCTCTCTCTCTCTCTCTGTCTCTCTCTGTCTCTCTGTCTCTGTCTCTCTCTCTCTCTCTCTCTCTCTCTCTCTCTCTCTCTCTGTGTCTTGTCTCTTTCTTTCTGCCTCATTTTCTCTGTAAGAGCGCGCATTGCCAGCAACTGCTCTTCTGCCGTAAACGAGCGCGTAGCTAGGAGCCTGAGGAATCCAATCAAACGAACGGCAATTTAAAGGTTTCTGGTTTAATTTGTCCCCGTATTGATTCAATCTGTGGAAAGTGGAATGACTTTCGATCGCCAGTGGGGCAGTGTACATTAAAGGCACTGTCCTCCTCGTGTGAACAGCTTCAGCTCTTTGACGTGTCTCCATCTCCGGGTCTTGAAAGGCACAGTGCTTACCGTGCAAGAGTTCTGCTAACTATTCTTCCTGTGTAAACGATACTGCTCACTATTTCACATCTGGCAAGGTTTGTACCTGGGGTCAGAACATCTCTCCACGTGGACTCATACCAAAAATCTACATTCTGACTGATTTCTGTGTAGTGTGTGATTTTTGTAATGAAATTTTGTTTGTTTGCTTAACGCCCAGCCGACCACGAAGGGCCATATCAGGGCGGTGCTGCTTTGACATATAACGTGCGCCACACACAAGACAGAAGTCGCAGCACAGGCTTCATGTCTCACCCAGTCACATTATTCTGACACCGGACCAACTAGTCCTAGCACTAACCCCATAATGCCAGACGCCAGGCGGAGCAGCCACTAGATTGCCAATTTTAAAGTCTTAGGTATGACCCGGCCGGGGTTCGAACCCACGACCTCCCGATCACGGGGCGGACGCCTTACCACTAGGCCAACCGTGCCGGTTTGTAATGAAATAATTTCTCCGATTGACGCTAGTGGTGTTAAAGAAATGACTCACAAGATCTCATAATCTGCACATATAGAAGAATTCAAAAAACAAGAAAGGTAAGTTAAAGGCACGTTTAGACACAAATCACACGTTCCATAAACTCACCTTTCTTGGTTTTTTTAATCTGAATTTTGGAACGTTGGCAGTCTGTTTGTTTTTGGTTTAAACACAATTTTATTCAAAATACATGACACGAAACAATTGACAAAAATGCAGCTAGGACACGAACTCAAGCAGATGCTTATTTGACGTGACCATAACAATGCTAAGTTACACAAGTTTTCATGATGGTGGACAACACAATTATTAACCAGAAGAACAAAATGTAGGAGGGGGGTATGGGGAACTTAATCAAAACAGGAGGATTTACAGCGAAAAAAAAATTAATCAAATAAAAAAATAAAAGAAAAAAATAAAGAAAAAAATAAGGTGAGACTATGAATGAAGCGCGTGGGACGAGAACATCGATGCTGAGACATGCAATAAGTAAGTTCAGATAAATGTACATTTTCATGGAGAGGGCAGCATAGTTCGTTACGAATGTATGGGAGAAAACAACCACACACACACACACACAAAAAAGAGAACAGAAAAACAAAAACAAAAACTCAATGATGAGAAAATGTAAGTTTTACGCCCTCACGGCAAAGCCATTAGGGGCATGAAACTCAATGATAATGATTACTTATGTTAAATATGTAACTGTTTGTTGATGTTTGGTATGGGTCCGAGTGGAGGGATGGTCTTATCTTTACTTTATTTTTATTTGGTGTTTCACGTCGTTTTCAACCACGAAGGTTATATCGCGACGGGGAAAGGGGGGGAGATGGGATAGAGCCACTTGTTAATTGTTTCTTGTTCACAAAAGCACTAATAAAACAAGAAGAGCAAACGCTCGATCGAGTCACTTTCGCAGTTCTGAATATTATATGAGGCATCAGATGGACAGGAAGAAATAGCTATTCACAACACAATACAGATGTAAATAATTTGATGTAAAGAATAATCCTATAAAGTTTGAATCAAATCCGATGAATAGTTTCAGAGATATGATATTTAAATTTTTTTCCTTCAAGACATACCTGTGACCTTGAAAAAGGTCAAAGGTCACCAAAGCAGACGTCAAAGTGTAGAGGTCACTGGGAGTCACGTTCACATAAAATTTGAGCCCGGTCACTTTTATAGTTTCCGAGAAAAGCCCAACGTTAAGTTGTGTGTTGCCGAACAGAAAAGGCTAGTTATCTCCCTTGTTTTTCTGATAACGTTCGTAAAAGGCTACAGATGTAAATATTTTGATGTAAAGAATAATCCTTCAAAGTTTCAATCACATCCGATGAACTTTGTCAAAGATATAAAATGTTTAATTTTTCCTTTGACGCTGACCTGTGACCTTGAAAAAGGTCAAAGGTCCACGAAACCATCGTTAAAGTGTAGAGGTCATTGGAGGTCACGACTAAACAAAATATGAGCCGGATCGCTTTGATAGTTTCGGGGAAAAGTCCAACGTTAAGGTGGTGTGTACGGACGGCCGGCCGGCCGGACGGATGGCCGGACAGACTAACACTTACCGATTACATAGAGTCACTTGTTCTCAAGTGACTCAAAAATTGCTCCAGGGGCTTGCAACGTAGTACAATATATTACCTTACTGGGAGAATGCAAGTTTCCAGTACAAAGGACTTAACATTTCTTACATACTGCTTGACTAAAAGGTCTAATCTCATGCAAAAACCTGAACCAATCTTTGATGGTGATCGAGCCGAATCGTTTTCAAGGGAAGGCATGTTTCTTTTTAGAGTGAGAGATCGAGATACGCTAAAGGTCTGAAGCTCCGTCTCGTAGAGATCACACACTGCAATTACAGAAATCATTGCCATTTGCATGCATTTGCATATTTACGATCTTTTGATTTTTCCTGTTATCAGGGAACACTTGGAAGGTCTGATGAATATTTAGACATATTTAGAGAAACGCACTCGATGACTCCCAGTCAGTTATGCTTGGCTGCGTTTTTAATACGGTTGTATCCGCTTTACTGTGAAACAGCGAACAGAATGAGAGAGAGAGAGAGAGAGAGAGAGAGAGAGAGAGAGAGAGAGAGAGAGAGAGAGAGAGAGAGAGAGAGAGACACAGAGAGAGAGAGAGAGAGAGAGAGAGAGAGAGAGAGAGAGAGAGAGAGAGAGAGAGAGAGAAAGAGAGAGAGAGAGAACCCGATCTTTGATACATAGAGATAGTGGATTTAGACACAATTAGCCTTGGTTAAATTTTTTTAAATTTAATTTACTGCGTTTAAATAACACAAGTATATAGCAATACTTCAGTTATACCGTTATAATATGCACATACATGAAAAACAAACAAACAGACAAAGAAAGAAAGAAAGAAGAAGAGATAAACACACACAGAACTCAGAACTTGATTGCAAAAGTATAAAGAGAGAGAGACGCACACACACAGAACTGAAAACTCAGAACTTTATTACTAAAGGATAAGAGAGAGAGAGAGAGAGAGAGAGAGAGAGAGAGAGAGAGAGAGAGAGAGAGAGAGAGAGAGAGAGAGAGAGAGAGAAAGAGAGATAGAGAAAGAGAGAGATAGAGAAAGAGAGAGATAGAGAGAGATAGAGAAAGAGAGAGATAGAGAGAGAGAGAAAGAGAGAGAGAGAGAGAGAGAGAGAGAGAGAGAGAAAGAGATAGAGAGAGAGAGAGAGAGAGAGAAAGAGAGAGACAGAGAGAGAGAGAGACACACACACACAGAGACAGACACAAAGAGGCAATGAGCAAGGGCCAACAAATATGACGACGGAGTACTATTCAGTTGAGGCATAACGTATTGATCCAAGTCACATGCGAAGATAAATAACACACACAAAAAAGCTTTCTTCGCGTTTTGGATGGTTAACAGCAAAACAACACCCAAAACTCATCCGTATCGCGTTGCATCGCTACACAATGGGCCCATGACGGCAAACTGACATTTGAATGTCAACGGAGAACAACTCCCAAAGAAACATCAATAATTTAGCTCGCTAAAATACCCCTGTCTCCTAACGAAACAGCTTGCGAATTGTACGCGGCACACGTGATTCGGAAACTTGGGGTAAATATGGCATTTCAAGTTCGCCGAAAAATCCATTCTTTCCGGGTTCTTTTTTCAAAGGAAAGTGCAAACACAAGTTAACGCGCACAGGTTGAGGTGAAATGAAAGGATGTCTACTTATGCAATAACACACCAAGCTTACTTACTTACTTGGGCGGGGATGTAGCTCAGTCAGTAGCGCGCTGGATTTGTATCCAGTTGGCCGCTGTCAGCGTGAGTTCGTCCCCACGTTCGGCGAGAGATTTATTTCTCAGAGTCAACTTTGTGTGCAGACTCTCCTCGGTGTCCGAACACCCCCGTGTGTACACGCAAGCACAAGACCAAGTGCGCACGAAAAAGATCCTGTAATCCATGTCAGAGTTCGGTGGGTTATAGAAACACAAAAATACCCAGCATGCTTCCTCCGAAAGCGGCGTATGGCTGTCTAAATGGCGGGGTAAAAACGGCCATACACGTAAAAGCCGTGGGAGTTTCAGCCCATGAACGATAAAAAAAACAAACTTACTTACTTACTTACTTACTTGCTGACCATTATGCCGATTGGCATGTAGGGCAGCAACACGAGCTTATGTTTGTTTCCTTTGTTGCTGTTTCCGTAACAAGCCTTTTTTTTAAGGCAAAAAAAAAAGTCTGTTTACAGTAACATAGGCCAAAAATAAATAGGGTCGTTAGGTCGGGATTTTTTAATTATATATATTTTTTTCTCAAAAAACACCATATTTTTAAGTTATTTTGCCAAAAAACAAAGACTTTTTTTCTTCTTTCCCGAATGCCCCCAAAAAGTCTAGGGTCGCGCGAAAATAATAGGGTCGGTCGGGATACCGTAAACAGACTATTATTTTGTTGTTGCCTTAGCCCAATGCCCAACCTGGAGGACCAGTGGATTGCGCTTTGTCAGGCCTCTACCCTTCGACCTGTCCGGCTTGGGTGGCCCTACCAGGGGACGGATCTCCCGCCGGCATAGCTCTATGGGTCGCTGAGGCACGCAAGCCCCCCGACCACGTCAAGGTAACAATCCATCGGGCACCCATTACAGGTGGTCAAGACGGGCAAGCATCTACCTCTGATGATTTGAAAACGGTAGTAAATGACAACGCACAGCGTTCGGGATTAAGGTAGGAGCCAGTGATGGCGCTAGTAGTTTTTCAAACAGGTACGCAAACTTTCACAATGCAAACAGTCCAGAAAAAACCCGGTAGGCTGGTCATTGGAACCAGTAAGAGTCCAACTCAGAGTACTGTTTTTGTTTTGTTTTACCGGCAAAAAAAACCCGGTAGTTCTAAAAATCAACCGGTAGGTCATTCCGGCAGCCAATTTTGTTCCGGTAGTTTCTCGATTCAACTGGTCAAATACCGGTAACTGCCAGTTAACGCCAATACTTATCAAAGTAAAATCATTTTCCCCAACGAGTTCCAGAGGACACACACCCAATTCCAGAGCTCAGCAGGCTGTTTATCTATTGTGTGGGTAAGATTATGTGCAGTCAAATTACACCAGGATTAAGGAGGCACACTGAAGTACACACTCTTCCAGACTTTCAAGTATTTATCTCACACACACACACACATACACACACACGCACACACACACACACACACACACCCACACACTCACACACACACACACACTCACACACACACACACACACACCCACACTCCACACACACACACCCACACACACCCACACACATCCACACACACACAAGGAGACAATGAAGACATATTTTTCAGACACTAGCTAGACCACTGAGAGTTCAACTCTCAACAAACAGAAACTATCATGGCATCCCCTTCCATATCGCGTGCTACACCCTCCCCCCCCCCCAAACTCATCCTGATTTATTTCTACCACAGTCCAATCCCTTTCACATTTTCAGCTTCTCACCCTGTGTCAACAATGGGACACGCCAGCGGATCATTACTTGGCTCTACATCGACATAGCACAGTACTGTGAATGGAGCACGTGCACCATTCCAAGATTTCATCTGTTACGACCGGGGTCAAAAACTGTTGGATATGTCGTTCTAGGTATTAGATTTCCCTGACCAAATGACAGGGGGGGGAGAGAGAGAGAGAGAGAGAGAGAGAGAGAGAGAGAGAGAGAGAGAGAGAGAGAGAGAGAGAGAGAGAGAGAGAGAGAGAGAGAGAGAGAGAGAGAGAGAGAGAGAGAGAGAGAGAAAGAGAGAGAGAGAGAGAAACAAAACCCTATTTATTTTCAAAAGATAACAGTTTTAGGCTTGGCCTTATCTCCCAGCCCGTCCTCAAGAAAAAAAGAGAAATAGAGAAACAGTGGTCATCACACCAGAAACAAGACCACTCACACCAGACCTCAAACCACCCCCACACCCCTTCTTCCTCCCCCAAACCTGCAAAACGACCCCTCTAACGAGGAACGCGAAAGAAAGACAAGTCAGAAACTCCCAATCATGCCGACGTCAACGAGCAACTCGAACATCGATCGTCTTAGACTAATGAGCGCCGGGCGACTCATGAAAATGACCACTTATTCTATCCCTCTCCATTCTGCCACAGGCTTATACGTACTCCGGTGAAACACGACATTTTTACTCCACGAAAAATTTACTCCGGAGTAAATATTTCGTACGAAATTCTTACTCCGAGTACACTTTTCGTACGAGAAAAGAACTCCCCAAGGCACGAACAAATTACTCCCTCCACGAAATTTTTACTCCCCATTTTTTTTTACTTCCAGTAAAAATCTCGTACGCAAAAATGGGATGCGGGCGAAGGGATAATGCCAATAAGTGATCTCGCGCACACGAATGTCGCGCTACCCTCCTTCCACCCCTTCCACCACCAAGACTAACAGGGGACAAGGGAGTAAAAATTTCGTACACCTGGCATGGGAAGTTAAATTGCTCGTGTTGGGGTGAAGTAATTTATTCGTTATTTATTCGTCAGGGGAGTAACATTTTTGTACAAAATGTTTACTCGGAACTCACCTGTCTTGGGGAGTAATTTTCTCGTGCAATGGGGGAGTGCTTTTTTCGTAAAGGGAGTAACCTTTTCGTACGAAATGTTTACTCCGGAGTAAAAATCTCGTGGGAGTAATTTTCTCGTGTTGCACCGGCACAAATTCTAGGCTTGGGAAGCAAAAATCAGACCAGTGCCAAGGCAAGAGAAGAGAAGAGATGAGATCCACCCTTGGCTGTAATCTCAGACCTGACGACGAAGGGGACATTAGGAGAGTTGATGCCTGTGTCTGATGATCTCTCTGCTGTGCTGTTTTTTGGGTTTCTTGCAGGAGATGACAGTAAAGGTCTTTTCTGGGTGCTATGTTGTGTGTGTGGAGAGAGAGAGAATGACAATTCTTTATGTTTCGAGGGTAACAAGAATAACCATGGATGTGCTTTTTTGCATCTGACCCTCGCCCTAAAGAGGGACTAATATAGAGAATTGAATTGAATTGAACTTTATTTAACAAGGATTATGATTTAAGGCTACGCCTTTTCTTACAATCTGTCCTTGGGACGCATAGACACACAATTATATAATTAAAAGAGAGAGAGAGAGAGAGAGAGAGAGAGAGAGAGAGAGAGAGAGAGAGAGAGAGAGAGAGAGAGAGAGAGAGAGAGAGAGAGAGAGAGAGAGAGATAGATTAAAATGCACCCGGAAAAGAAACCAACATAGTATAACGAAATCTGGCTAATTTGTATGTATGTGATCTTGGTATACTTAATACACGTTGGCTGATTAGTATTTTACGTTGGTACAAATTACATATAACGTCTTCATTAACGATTAAAACTCTTCTCATTACAAACAAATTAATGTGACTCGTTAACAAATGAAACCCCCGTGGTTTTGTGAAATAGAACCTCATGCATAACTAACGAACATGTGCATGAAACACGCAGAGATGTTCTCTCTCTTTCCCTCAGCTTTTTAGTGTGTTCCTACTATTCCCTTAAATAGTCAAAGAGCTCAACCGTACCTCATTGTTCTCTCCCCCCCCCCCCCCTCATCATTGTCCCAATGATGTTTTGAACAAGAAAACCACGAGAGAAAAACCTGATCTATCTGCCGTTTACTGTTATTTCCCTGTGGAATAATGTATCCTCTCCAGAAAGTCCCGTCTCTCTGTCTATCTATCTCTGTCTATCTATCTCTGTCTATCTATCTCTGTCCGTCTGCCTCTGTCACTGACGACTGTCGTTCTCTCTGTCTGTCTGTCTGTCTGTTTGTGTGTGTCTCTCTCTCTTTGTAGTGTTTTGTTTGTTTGTTTGTTTGTTTGTTTGGTTGTATGTTTATTGTCCAAAGGACAGATTGTAATAAAAGGCCCAGCCTTAAACCTTTATTCTCTCTCTCTCTCTCTCTCTCTCTCTCTCTCTCTCTCTCTCTCTCTCTCTCTCTCTCTCTCTCTCTCTCTCTCTCTCTCAGAGCACCTACCCCTGGAACAAAACGAGAAAAATCCGCTCTTTATTTCTTAACCCCTTTCAGCCCGGAGCTCAGGTCCTCTCCCTGAGCAACAACAAGAACTCAATTCCAGAAAGCCCTTCAACAACACGACCAAATCTCCGGGTGGACCGTGCTGAAAGAAGGGGGCGGGAGGGAGTAGTAGGGTCGGGGGAGTAAGAGAAACGCGCGTGTCCGTGAAAGCGATGGTTTTAAATAAGATAGGGGACCGAAAAAACGGCGCACACACACACACACACACACTCACACCAAACCCAGCAAAGCCAGAACCGTCCAAGCACGCAAAAAAAGAAAAGAAAAAAAGCCAACTTCCCCTAGCCTCGATGTACTTACCTAATCCCGTGACGGAAATGAACCAAGATTTGATATTGATTCGCCCTCCCTCCACAAAGGTGGTTACATTGCAGCCGATTTCCACCGACTCTCGAGCGCCCAGTCGGACAATGAGCGCTTTCAGTCGTGTTTTTCGAGAGTCGGTCGAGTCGATGAGACACGAGGCGAAGAGCCCCGAAGTCAAACAGCTCTGGGCGCCGATGTTAGCCGAGGCTATGATGACATCGTCTCGGCGACTGAAGAGCGACATGGACAGGAGCTGCGAGGAGGACTGCAGGGCCGTGGCGGTGCAGTCCACTTCCTGTACCCCGTGCATGCCTCTGAACGGCATCGTGCTCAGTCCTGGAAGGATGGGGGGTTCGTTTACTGCGTGCTCTTTAAAACACCCACGGTTTTGGACATACGTTTGGACACTTTTGTGCTGTAACACTGGATGGTTTCTTGCTAGGAAACAGCGTCTGGAACTGCCCAATGCCTTAGGATTCTTAGCTTTTATGTACGTTACTAAACCAGTGATCAATCTTCCTGCATGCAGTTTTCCATGAAGGAAACGGACGTGACAATATACTGGGTAAAAGTGCATCAAGGTGCATTCTCAACCTTGTCAGCATTAAAGTGCATCTTGCACCATGCCAACCAACACAGGTGACAGAGTGGAACTAGGTCTAAGACATGTTGCTATCTATTTTCAGAGCAATATAATTGAGTATTGAATTGAAACGTGGTCAGGCTAAAGAATTTGGGTCTGCGAATACTCGTTCCTTAAATTGAGCTGTGCCCTACATCCGAGACACCGCAACAGCTATTGCCTTCAGAAGATCACGTGCTTCGCCTCACGAAAACGCCCAGTTCTATACTGACATACGCTACAGAAATCTGCAGGGCTTATGATTCAAAACAAGTTCATATATCAAGCTTACGTTTGCACGGCCCTGCATCTAGACCAAGAACGATCATCACGTGTTTGCGTGTATTTTCGAAACATTTTAGAAAGAGCCTTCAAAAGAGTTCTGGAACAACAAATATGCTAGGACCTTCGAAAAGTCTGTCTTACGTTTTGGAAAGGGCATATGTATTTTGCAGGCGATGCAAAGTGTTATACGCGCATCAATGGACTGCGAAGATGTTTCGGGGACAGAATCTGGTTTTGCAAGAGTTTAGTTTTTTGCTAGCGATGTTGTACTGTTATCCTTCTTGCTGATATTTTAGGCGCAAGCACAAATAAAACAGGTGTTCAAAATCTCATGGCAGTCAAACAATACACTGCTGAAAAGAGATAAAACCTCGGACTCAAAACACTAGCCAGTATAATGTTATCAGAGGATAACAGACAAAAATCAATGCTGCGATTGTAAAGCAGAGCTAGCTAATTTCGCTTAGGGAAACAAACGTTAGGCGTGTCAAAGCTACCAACCCAGTGCAGACCGTTTCTGGTTTGCAAGTTTCAAAGCTTAACCACGTCTTTCCTTCAAAAAAATAAATATATCATAGACTCCTTCCAAAACATAAGGTCTTCAAATTCATGCTCATTGATTAGTGCTGTTCCCCATTACATACAGAGGCCTTGCAGTTCATCAGCCAAACGTTGTCTACTTCAACATTATAGGTTCAAATTAAGCATCGACAAAAGTTAACAAAAACACTTATGGCGACTAAATCACCTTTTTCATTTGTCTCTATTAGACACTAAGATAGTTATGAAGCTTAACTAAACCAGGGTATGAAGAGGCAATAGTTATCACTGTTCTATGAAGAACTTAACCTCAATAATGCACTAGAAAAGCATCTATAGTCAAGTATACATTTCTTTTTTAATAGAAATGGGATGAAACGAAAGTGTATCTCTTACCAGATTGAGTACAGTCGACGATCACCACAAGCACAGAGACACACGACAGAGCCTCCAAAACACGTCGTCGTCTCATCATTATCCCAGCAACACTGAAAACGTCGTACGCGCACAGACCTCGACTCGCTGCTTCAGTGTGTGTGTGTGTGCGCTGGTGTGGCACAGTTAGTCCTCTCCCTCTCTCTCTCTCTCCTCTACCACCCACCGTTATAACGATTTCAACACCAGACTGCAGTTCTCTCCCTTCACCCACCAAGCAGCAGTTATTTCCCTTCCCCTAGTTTCGCCCGCTGGGCACGGTTTCGATTTTTACTCGAGTTGCCTCCCTTTACGTGTCCTCGTAGCCACTGAGGTGAACTGTCAGGCATGGTTGGGATGGTTGATGTATCGTCGATGCTACAGGCGGCACATTATTGGCAAACGGTAGATACACTTATTAGTTTAGTTTAGAGAGTTGTTGCCAGACTACAACGGTAACTAATACGTCGACGAAAGAAAACAGACGAGAAGGTGAAAGCACCACGTTAGCAAATTTTCTCTCCGTATTTTGTTAGCATCGAGACTGTGACATGATTAATTTTGTCATAAATGCAAGGTACATTCTGCATAGAAAACCTCGGAAAACTTCGAAGTATCCCAAGAAATAATATACTGTCAGTTGTACAAGAAAGGTTTCACTGACTGCCAGTGTACTGATGAAAGTTTCATACATACACGTACCTCAGAAGCAAATATCATAAATATCTATCAATGTACGTGTACAATGTAAAAATCATATACGTGCAACAGTAGCGGACAAGGGAAGAGGTGAGATATAATAAAATACGAGCACGTGTTATGCCCATCAAATAGCCAAAAGTGCATTGAACTACTGGCTCGTCTGTTGTTGCTTTTGTTATTTTTGAAAGCGATCACACGGACAGTTCGCCAGGTAATAAAAACGCACGAGCAAATCTGCATTGCATCACTCACTACTGAATGCAGACCTGTTTACCCCCATAAGTGTTTTGGAGTAATGCTCAGCCCCAAAAATAGTAATCCTGGCACAAAAATAGTAATCATCCAGCATTCGTCGCCAATTAGATCTACAACGCACATGACAACTGTGTCTGCGAAACGCAATCATGCACATATATCCATCCTTCACAAACAAAACACATCAGTCAGTTTTTGTAGTCATCATAATTTCAAAGAAGATCACATCAAAAGCACATGCATCACTGATTCTTTTTCTTTTGCTCGTAGTAGGCCTTTTTCAGTGTGTCAAGCGCTTCTCTACTGTACTTGCGCTTGCCGAATGAGTGAGGGCGAGACTTCACCACTAGAAGGCTCTCCAGCGTCTCATCAGACAGACATGATCTCTGGTCAGTCCTGTGCTTTTTCACCCCATTTTGCCATTGAAAAAAACAATGCCAAACATGTGAATTGATTAAAAAAAAACATTTTAACATTTTTTTTATTTATGAAAATCGTAGTCTTGACACGGATAGCGGAATGGCGTATTTTTGGCAGAAAATCGTAATAAATTACGCCAAAATCGTAAGGGTAAACAGGTCTGTGAATGCAAAAAGGACGATTCGATATTATGACACAAAATCAACAAGTAAAACCGAAAACTGCACCGAAATTAGTACAAACAATCGCAGTAAGCACCATGTAATAAACACACCATCCTGATCTAGTTTTACTTGCTAAAAACAAACGGCTATACTTGTTCACGTAAGCCAACAGTATACATTCAACTTGTTGAACTTCCCGGATGTACGCATGATTCGACGGCATCGTAAACATTGAATTGTGAATACAACATTGTTCGAACCGATAGCCAACCCGCGAACAAAACCACATTGAAAAAATCGTTCGAACCATCACAACACATAAAACACACGCACGCACGCACGCACGCACGCACGCACGGACAAACACACACTCACACGGACACAGGCACATACACAAACACACACACACAGTATTTCAACAGTAAAACAAACAGACAGACAAGACTGCAACAAGCCAGCTCCTTTGAAAAGCAAAAGCTGGTGACCTCGTGGCGTATTGATCGTCAATGTACCACAGCCTGGCTCTATTACCACGTCCCAACATGCGGTCTGTTGGCAATAAAGCCTTTTGATGGAACTTATAAATCAAATTAGCTGGCTCTGTCTAATGAAAGCCAGCTCATCAAATTAGATTGTGTCGTAAACACTACATGCTCTCCTGTTTCAGCCCCGGGCCTTTTGTGGTGAGGGCTCGAGCGGAAATAATAGGTTGATAAAGTAATGAACTCTATATGCTCTTTGTCTCTGTGCATCCCTGTCTTCTTGTCTCCCTATCTTCTTCTTCTCTCTCTCTCTCTCTCTCTCTCTCTCTCTCTCTCTCTCTTTCTCTCTCTCTCTCGCTCTCTCTCTCCCCCTCTCTCTCTCCCTTCTTCTTCGTAGTATAAGTCAATCCCACCCATCTTTCGAAACAAGAGAGGCTGGATCAGGTAGATCGCGACAGACAATATGAGACACTACTGAACTATGCTGGGATAGATAAATAGATACATGGATAAATATGTAATGAGACAGATGGATGAATATATATATCTATATATATATATATATAGGTAGATGGGTGGCTATAAATGTATGGATAGATGCATAAATACAGACAGGCAGGCAGACAGGCAGGCAGACAGACAGACATACCGACAAACAGACAAATGGACGGACGGACAGGCAGACAGACAGATATGGTCATAATTCTGAAGTCTGTCGGGTCCAAATAGACCATACTACAGTATCAAAGAAGCCGTTTTGTCCCTCCCCCCTTGTTATGAACCTTTCTCCCTCCCAAGTTGTGTCTCTAGATATAAAGACAGTTAGAGCGACAGACAAACAAACACAGAAAATCAAACAGAATGCAAGACCGTGAAGACCAACCAGACAATAATCGCATTGAAACATCTCTCTCTCTCTCTCTTTCTCTCTCTCTGTCTCTCTCTCCTCTCTCTCTCTCTCTAACACACGCACGCACACACACACACACACACACACACACACACACACACACACACACACACACACACACACCAGGGCCGGACTAGGTAAGTACTAGGGGGGGTTACAGATGGGGGTACATGGGGCGAAGCCCCTTGGTGGGGGTCCAGGGTGCGAAGCCCCGCCCCCTTGAAGCTGAACGTTTTTTGATGTTTCTGGAGGGAAAGGAAGCCTCTCCTTGAACGAAAAAGGTAAAAAATTTTTGGAGGGGGTGAGAGGTGCGATTTCCCCTCGGATTTCATGATGATCCAGATGCAACCCCCCCCTCCCCCCCCCCAAAAAAAAAAACCAAATGCGTTTGGGAGGTACATGCTTAAGCCAGGGAGGGGGGTGGGTTGCACAACCCCTGTAACCCCCCCCCCCCTAGTCCGGCCCTGCACACACACACACACACACACACACACACACACGCACACACACACACACACACACACACACACACACACACACACACACACACACCCTGCCCTCAATATCTCTCGCACGAGTTTAAGCTGCATATGTCGTAGCTGGGACAACTACATTACTCGAAATTGAATACACTGTATACAAACACAGGCGCATGCCTCTGCTCACATACACCACCACTTACTAGGAACACACACAGGCACAGTCCACGCAATATCCTTCGCCCTTCTCCCAGAAACCACAGCCGTGACGTTGCATCCATACGTCACATCCGGCGATTCTAAATCCGGATTGAGAATCAAGGATTTGAGCTGAGTTTTGCGTGAGTCTGAGGTATCAATCACACAAGAAGAAAATTTGGTTGCGGTACTGCACTCTCCTGTGCCAACGTTGACGGAAGTCAGGAGTTTGTCTCCCCTGACACGGTAAAGGGACATAAACAGCACACTGGAGCCAGGGAGCAGAACACCAGCGGAGCAGCGAAGTTCCTGAATATGCTGAAAACCGCGGAAATCTGCGCAAGTGAGCCCTGAAACGCGTAGAAAAGGAATATTTTGTTCTGTTTATTTATATTGGCGCTTTGATAAGCTGATTAATACATTTCTGATTTATTGAAAAAGAAAGACTATCTTTATTGCTTACAGGCTTAGGCTGTGTTCATTGTATCGTTTATTTTAGTTGCAGAAAGTTTTCTCTCTACTATACTGCATTTTTTTTTAACGTAAGTGTGTAGCTACTGTGTATTGTATTATGTATGAAAATAGTTTGATGCTGAACTGTATATCTTAGTTTGTTCAGCTAACTTTTTTTCCATCCATATATTACTTATCCTTAACGAACCTAACCGATCATATCTTTATGCCAATATTTATTTTATCAATTTATTTGTGTTCTTTTCTTCAAATACTCAAGTTTTGTTGTTCCACAATGGACGCTTATCCCTAGTGACCGATTATAATGTTTTCCTTGCCGGACACTCGATCTTCACATGGTGGTTTGAAGTCATCGTTGATTCTGCTATCACATCAATTTATCAACTTCACTTATTTTCAATTTCAACTTCCCAAACGTACAAAAACATTTTAAACTCGTACGTTTTCTGTGCACGAACAACAGGGCCATTAAAATCGTGACAGTCGATTTGTCACATCGTGACATTTCTTGCTGTTAGCGTGTTTTAAAATAACGTTCACACATCCCTGAAGTGTATACAGCTTAAAGGAGCCGGAGCAGTGCTTTCCATAATTATACGCGATCTTCACTATTACAGGCTTTTAACATAATTTTGAGAAGAGCATCCCTCCACATGGACACATACCACACATCAACAATCCGACTGATTTTTGTGAAGAGTGGGACTTTGTTTTCAATTAATTTTGCAGATTGACACAGGTATGACTTACGACAGAAATTGAAGAAACAATTTCCACTCTGCACAGAAAGCAGCCTAGCTGTTGATTTTTGGCTTGTGTTTATGTTGAAGCAGGCTCTTATCCCGTGCAACATCTTCAACAGACCCGTGGCGGTGACCATGGTATTGTACAGTACCTTTAAGCTACACTCCAGGGATGTGTGGACGATTCTTGGGGAAAAAATTACAATAACAACCTCAATGTCTGCTAAAAATACATGAGTGCCTGGGCTTATAACAGCAGGGTGTCTCAATTGGCAGTGAAAGTGTTAAAAAGAACCAGCGGCTTTGCTTCAAAACACCAGGCGAGCCTAGCGCAACATGACGACAAGTGGTTTTTGGACGGGTATAGTTCGAATTACTTCCTGACAACAATAGCCCGCGCATCGATTTTTGAAACCTTTGTTAGCTCGCTTGTAACGTGGAAAACAATTTTCTCCGAGGCTTTGTATTTTGAAACTGGCTTTCCAACCCTAATGGTTTTCTAACTTCACATAAAAAGGCGTCTCTATCAAGAGTTAGAGGTTTACTGTAACGCCTAGTGTGTTTTATGCTCGTAACGACAGGGCTAAGCAAATGCTTAGCTGCATACTAGGGCTGTACATCACGGTCGTGTATTTCAACACGCTCTAAGCTACTGACTGACGTGCGCATTTATTGCTTGTAGCTTGTTCTGAGAAAATGTACATATGCACGCCAGGATAGGGGCATGTTTAGTTTACAACGTTTTACTTCAGTACATATCCGCATATTTTTCAATTTCCCTGTTCGAAATAGATAGTTGTACATTATTAACATGAACGTGTTTTACATATATACTCTGAATCAAAATGTCGTCAAGCTCAAAGTCCTCAATATACTACAGTTACGTAATACATGTACATGATAATATTCATAAATACTAATTGTAGAAACTAGTCCATCTACGTTCTTTCAAAGGATGATCTAATGAGAAAGCATCATGTGAATACTTCAAGACCTCATCAGTTCAGGATGTCAGACTCTTAAGTAATGCTTTATACTATTGGAAAGACGCTGTTCATTGCGAAGGTCTCAACAAGTAAATTTCATTATCAGAATAACAGTTGCTATGTACATATTTCCTGCACATTTAATTTTCACAGACACATGAGCGAGTCTAGTTTTTTCGAGAGACCTATGCACCTATTTCGAAAACAAATGATCACTAACATCTCAGTAACGCAAAGGAAAAAACACATACCATTAATCGTAGAATCAGATGACTTGACCAAAGCACTGAAGACAACAATCCACAAGAACAAGACCAGAAACATATCCACAAAACTCCTTCTCAGTCTTGGACAACACCGAGCCATGATGGCTATCGAATGGACCGACTGAAAGAAACTGAAGTTTGTCGCTGTATCGAACACAGAGCTACATGGCCACGGAGCTGAATTGTCACAGAGTTAGACGGCTGCCAGCCTCGATTGTTTCCACTGTGCGTTGTGTGCTGGCTGCGCGGAAGCTGCATGCCCTTAGATTCTGCTGCGACCAGGCAGGAGTTTTTCCCCTTTGCTCTGCAATTTGATTTTTTACATTTTTGTTTCCCTCCCCTCTCCTTTTTTCGTTATTTTTTCTTTCGTCTGATATTGAGGTTCATTATAGAGCAAGATTCACGATCCGTTCGATAGTTTCTTTTTCCCCATTCCCCCTTTCATTTTTGTGTCTGATCTAGGTTTCTGGCTTTCACTTTTTGCCCACTTCTTTTAGATTCGGGTCGATTCAAATTGGATGACTGCCGAAAAAGTCGTAGAAAAAGAGAGCTAGAGGGAGAAAAAACCCTTGTACAAAAAGAATCGAGGGAACTGTGCAACGTCCAAGTTCTAAAGTTTTACTGGACATTCTGCGAGGCTAAAATGCTTAGGGAAGCGATAATACCATTGGACGAAATCAATAACGAATTTAGGCAACAAGAATTAATGGAGTCTCAGTGTGTGAAGGTAGACAGGCCTGAAAAGAAAGTTCATGCAGTACAGTTTTGTAGGTGTGATTGCTAACTTTTGATGCCTCCGCGTCTCGTATATATACACTACATTGGGGTGTGCACGTTAAAGATCCCACGATTGACAAAAGGGTCTTTCTTGGCAAAATTGTATAGGCATAGATAAAAATGTCCACCAAAATACCCGTGTGACTTGGAATAATAGGCCGTGAAAAGTAAGATGTGCGCCGAAATGGCTGCGATCTGCTGGCCGATGTGAATGCGTGATGTATTGTGTAAAAAAAACTCCATCTCACACGGCATAAATAAATCCCTGCGCCTTGAATATGTGCGCGATATAAATTGCATAGAATAAAAATAAAAAAAATAAAAATTAAATCCCTGTGCTTAGAACTGTACCCACGGAATACGCGCGATATAAGCCTCATATTGATTGATTGATTGATATATATATATATATAGATTACTTTACATTATTTCAGTTCTAAAGGTGTATAGTACCAGAACATGCATTTTTCCATTCATTCACAAATGTGTCTAAAAGCAGAGAGTGGCGAAGTAAAGCACATTTTCAAGAAGTACTTGTGAATAGGTTCGACTATTGGAATACATGTTTATTGCTAGCTAATCATGTATGTCGCGATAAAGGCAATTAAACACTATCTTGGCAAAAACACCAACCAAGATTAACAGTACAGTAATACAATTATAGGCTGGGTTTGATAAACGCACAATTCGCCAAGCGATTCCTAAGTAAAAAACAAAATGCAAACGATGATTGAAGACAGACACACAGTCAGTCAACCATAGTTCAGTGATAATTGTCCAGAGAATGTCCAACAGGCAAGCAGGCATAGCGACACACAGACAGATAGACAGACAGACAGACATTCATAAAAGCATATACTTTTAAGCAAGATGGTCGAAACGAATCAGTCGATGACAGTCAGAAAGACGGACGGCCGGGCAGACGGACAAGAAAGAGACTCACACATATTTGTCAGCAAAGTGAACCTAATAAGTAAGATAGACAGTCTGAAGGGCAGGCAGCCAGCCAGCCAGCCAGCCAGCCAGCCAGCCAGCCAGCCAACCAGAAACACGGTGAAACAAGAAGTAGACGGCAGGAACAGACAAAGACACACTAACAAAGCGATCAATAGCAAGTCTTCTTCCCACGGAAACCGGGCCGGCACCCGTACAACCAGTCCTTCTATGCGTTTGTGTGAAGGTGTGTGTGTGTGTGTGTGTGTGTGTGTGTGTGTGTGTGTGTGTGTGTGTGTGTGTGTGTGCGTGTGTGTGTGTGCGCGTGTGTGTGTGTGTGTGAGTGAGTGAGTGTGTGTGTATATGAATATGTGTGTGAGTTTGTGTGTGAGTTTGTGTGTGTGTGTGTGTGTGTGTGTGCGCGCATGTGTGTGTGAGTTTGTGTGTGTGTGTGTGTTACAGCAAAAAGTGGAGGGAGGGGGTGGGGGAGGTCACACACCCCTTTGTCCTCGATGCAACATTTTGCTCCCAAACCCATCTCACCCAGCTACTCACCATTATTTCTCTCTCTCTCTCTCTCTCTCTCTCTCTCTCTCTCTCTCTCTCTCTCTCTCTCTCTCTCTCTCTCTATTTCAACGTCAACAATTGTCGTAATTGGTTCTTTGCGTTTTCCTCTCGCACGTCCCTAGCGAACAATATACCATAATTATGTTTTTTTCACTTGAGAGGCACCCCCTCCCCCCCCATCTCCACACTCACTGCTTTTCCGCACTTCGATGACTTGCGACAGCACCTTGGTATTTCCCCCAGAAACAACACCGGTCACATTACACCCAAATCTCTGACTTTCTCCAGGGTTTAAGTCCACCACCAACGTTCTCAACCTGGTCTCGCGAAAGTTCGTCTTGCTGACGAGACACGACGAGAACGCGCCTGCCGTGAGGCACTCTCCCGTAGCCACGTTAACTGAGGCGATGAGTTTGTAGGATCGTGGAGAGTAGAGGACCATGTAGAGCAGACTGGCGTCGGAACTGAGGATGTTGCCGCTGCACTCTATCTCCTGCACGTTGTGGAAGCCGTGAAAAGGTCTGGAGATGAGTCCTGTTTGTGGTAGACAAAGTTAGTGTGCTGTGATATTTTATGAGAGGCGTTGATTTTTTTTCTCAATTTTTTGATTGATTGATTGATTGATTGATTGATTAATTAACTGGTTGATTTATTTTAATTTTATTTAGTTCACTATTTAATTTGTAGTTTTTTAGGATGCAGATATATCTGATGCCAAAGTCAGCTAACAGGTTTTCTTAAAAAAAACAAACCCACCCATATGCGTTCTAAACGGACGAGACCTGTTTGTTGAAAATGTTGAGGGTTGGATAGAGATGGTTTTGTAAGGAGATGATTGTAATGATTCATCAGACACGGTTCTAGTGTTGAAACTCTGCCTTTGTCTAATTGTTGTACAGATAATTCTTCATTTGTTTTTTTTCATGGGGTAACGATTCTCTGCTTCTTAACTGTTGCCACGTTCTCGTGTGGTACTGCAATGCAACAGGCTTGAAGTTAGTTAGCTGCATGTTTGAGTACATAAGTTTGTCGCTTTCTGTGTAGCGATAAATTACCTCTACCTGTTTCAGACTCCTAAAATTGATCATGTACACTCTTTGTATGATTCGAATTTTCCAGACCAAAATACAAACTATAAATCCAAGAGCAGTATATTTTTGTTAAAGTTTTGTGCAGAATGCAAACATGATTCCAAGGGCACATATTTTTTTGCAAGACGTTTAAAGTTAAAGCTTGGTGGCTGGATGGATTTTCCATAAATTCATTAACTCTGCAATTATTAGAGGTTGTTAACAGTTTCACAAAGGCACTGTGCTCACGGACTAAACCGATGCTCGAAAGTTGGCAAAGACACTGAGCTTACAGGTTCAGTAAATTCCCCAAAATATCACCAAGGTTAAATTGACTCCTTGAAAGTTTGCAAACAGTGAGCTATGTGGCTACATTCAGCCAATTTCCTACAGTTAGCAAGATGTAAATGCCCATTGGATAACATTACTCCATATTCTTTTTTTTACAATGTACAATTGGCGAACAACAGTGTTAAGCTGGTGTAGAGAACGTAAGCTTGGTCGATACGAGTTTTGAGGCCTCTAAAACCGGAATATAAATATATGTCTGAACATTGTGCAGACAAAAAATAAATAAAAAAATAAATACTTCACTAAACCAACACGAACAGGGTAGTTTAAGTTCGTCTTCTCCCACTGGTTCTCCCACTTTTGTTTTTTATTTACAACTCTTGAATTTAATTCTTGAAACCATACAGCTCTTGAATGTGAACCATCCCAAACGAGACTCCGGTTTTTCCCCCAATTATTGAGTCACATTCTTTCAGCTTTACTTTTGATCAAATGTTGAAAACCGCACATGCGCGTTAATATCCCCAGAGAGTTTGCTGAATTGACAGTTGTCGTGCAGTGACGTTGGCTGAAATCCCCCCTCCCCCCGACTCCCCCATCCCTCCTCCCTTTCAGATGGATTCTCATTTCCTCGAAAGCGTTCGGACCCCTTGGGAGAACAGTAAAAACCGCTCCTGCATAAAATGGTGAGCGCTTTGATGACACTATCTTCCTGATGTGAGTCCACACTACACGCACCGCCACATCTTAACTCTCTTCTCCTCTGTTGTATATTTATCTCTTTGTCTATAGATATAAATCTACCGAAAAACGTTCTTTTTATTTTCATTCTACGACTGTTGTTTTTGTACTGATGGTGGTAAGTGGGAACAGTGTGTGTGTGTGTGTGTGTGTGTGTGTGTGTGTGTGTGTGTGTGTGTGTATGTGCGTGTGTGTGCGTGTGTGTGCACGCGAGTGCGTGCGTGTGTGAGTGTGTGTGTGTGTGTGTGTGTGTGTGTGTGTGTGTGTGAAGCGTGTGAGTCCGTGTGTGTGTGTGTGTGTGTGTCCGTGTGTGTGTGTGTGTGTGTGTGAAGCGCGTGAGTGCGTGCGTATGTGTGTGTGTGAGCGCGTGAGTGCGAGCGTGTGTATGTGTGAGTGTGTTTCTGTCCGTCTGTCTGTCTCTCTATGTGGGAGGTTGAGGGTGGACAGAAGAGCTCGATTGGAGGTGATATTCTTGAAGCTGGATTCTGCCGTTACAATGTACGACTTATTTTGATGCTGATTTCAATGTAATTTGCCTAGATACTCCACGTAATCTGACACACTTCCGTATTCAACTTCTTTTCTTCTCTCCGTCACTCCTTTAAATGTTATTTAGATGTAAGAAGTAACATGATTCTACAAGTCCGTCTTTACACAAAAACAAAAGAAGGTAAACTTGGAATCAACACCCTCAGTAAGGTTTGGTTGCGTGTCACTGTCATCATCTTTTCATTGTAAAGGCTTGTACACTACATTGGAGTGTGCACGTTAAAGATCCCACGATTGACAAAATGGTCTTTCCTGGCAAAATTGTATAGGAATAGATAAAAATGTCCACCAAAATACCCGTGTGACTTGGAATAATAGGCCGTGAAAAGTAGGATATGAGCCGAAATGCTTGCGATCTGCTGGCCGATGTGAATGCGTGATGTATTGTGTAAAAAAATTCCATCTCACACGGCGTCGGTGTCCACTTTCAACAACAAAAGTTCAGTCAGAAGCTGATTAGGATTTTCTTTGTCTTTTCTTTTTCAAGTTTTCTGAATGAAAGGGAAAGGTGGCAGTCCTGCTTGTGAAAACAGTCTGGCTCAATATTTGGGATGTGTGGAGGGCTGTACGTGTAGAAACACCACCCCTCCCCTTGGACACACGCCAACACTCAACACCCCGACTGCTTCGTGTGCAGAATGGGCATTTTTTGTAATGTAATCATTACGCAGATTAACACCAGTTACAGTTCAAAAATTAAAAAAAAATAAAATTAAAAAATCATCAGACAATTCCCACTTCGCACAACAACAGAAATCACATAGGCTGTTGAGTTTCGGTGCGTGACCAAGTGGAGGGAGGGTATTATCCCATGTGACGTCCTGATCAGGTCTGAGACGGTCAGTCGATTCGTTTATACTGGAAGAGACTGTGTCTTTAAAGGTACTGAACTTGTCAAATCCAGGTGCACGGAGCCCCTGGGGCTTTTCGTTATACCTCAGGCAGCTATCCGTTAGAAGAACTACCAAGTTTCATTGACTTGCACCCAAAGAGTCAAGAACTGCGATTTTTTTTACGAATTAACATCCTAATCAGCTTCTGACTGAACTTTTGTTGTTGAAAGTGGACACCGACGCCAGACGCAGTTTGCAAGCGATGAGCAAAGATGCATTGATCTAAATTTTCACCTGTTGCTATGGATGCCAATACCTTTTCTCTTCTTTCCCCAACTCTTTCCATTCTGATTCTACCCTAGACCAGAAAAGCAATTACAGTGGGCCCCATTTTAAGACCCTCCCCGATTAAAGACTCGCATTCATTTTAAGACCTTAATTGTTCTCGCAGATTTGTATTAGTTTTAAAAAGGTATTTACGTTCTTTTTCGAGTCAAACTTGACAGTGATTACCATTTTCTTTATTTTAATTTTTAAAAAGAAGTTTAAATCGCTGAAATGTACTGCCTTTTCGTATTTTCTAACAGGTTCACTGCTACAGGTCTGTCAGGGCACTACATAGTACAAGAACATCCTTCAACTTGGAGACATACCATAAATCAAAAGCGTGGCTGCTCTGTGCATAGTGGGGATTTGTTCTTCTTCATTAATTTAGTAAACTGACAAAGGTGTCTCGCACGAAAATTATTTCACAAAAAGTCCCATTCCTCCACAGAAAGCAACCCAGACCGTTGGATTTTGGTGAGTTTTCAAGTTAAGAATGCTTTTATTTCATATGAACGTAGGAACGGATCAGTAGCGATGAATACAATCACTGAAGTCTGTTTTTACAAACTAAAATTATTGAGGAATGTTCTTTTCTAAACAATTTTTTTAATTGACTGACACATTTTCAGCATCAGATACAATATCATGCTTATCTTGTTGAACATGGACCGACACATTTTTAGAATCATTAAACTTATCACTCAGCTCAGATATCTAAAATTGTAACCCACACCGAGTTATCAATATTTGCACAGTTGAACGGCAACAGCTGTAGGCTGACTAATGGCTACACACAGAGTTGGCCGCTTACTTCCCCCTTTTGAATTTGTCTCGTTTCCGATTTCATCATCCAGGACATTTCCCGTCCAGCTTAATGTCAAAAATGTATCAACTATCGCCAAATCCGACGCCAATTTTCTTAAATGTCAAAGCTTGGAAAATGACCAACGGGTTTCCCAATTTTCATAATCCGTGCAGAACAAATATATGCTACTTTAAATACTGAATACTGCAAACGTTGACTTTAAGTTTGGAGATAAGATCCACTTTAAAAAAACCTATACAAACAAAAATAGTATGAACACTCTTAAAGTAACATCAAGGACGAGAGGATAATATTGACTCTAATGAAACTACTGTTTCATAGGTATTACATTTCTTTTCACTGGTTGTTTAGTTTCTCCATAACTCTTTTCTTTCTTTCTTTCTTTTTTAAACACTGAAATTAGATGTATTTTCTATTCATCCCGCATCAACGTCCAAAGAAGATTTAAATTACAGGAATCATATTTGAATTTATTTATCCCCCCAAACATCTTTTTGTCTTCTTTTTATCCAAAATGTGTCTCCTGTCCATCCTACCTCAAAGTCTGAGGTACGCTTTAGTCATATGAAAAAAAAATGAACACTCGAAAGAGCTATCACATAGTAGGCACACATGTTCACTCTCCTAAAACTCATATTCACAAGATTCAAACTTCACTTGTTAGACAGAAAGATTAATCTTTTTATGATCTGACATTAGGTGTGCTTCCCAGTCATCCGACCTCAAAGTCATAGATAAGATAGATCAAACAGAATACAACATGAACACTTTTGAGAGATAGCAACACCTCTGAAACTCCTGTTTACTGAAATCGACTTTCATTTCACTTGTTAGAAATAAGCTTCACAACGTTACCCTTCTTCTTTTGATCTGAAAGATGGATAATTTCCTATTCACCTCGCCTCAAAGTAAAAGTTAAGCATTTTTAACGTGAATATACACGCTTACAACTAACAAGATTTGTCAACGTTTTGAAACTCTTTACACTATTTAAAGTTATCCATTTTTATTTCAAGGGCTTTACTGCTACTCGGCAACATTCTTCTCTATGCTTGTTATCTAAAGATTAGATGTATCTCCTTTTCATCCGCCTGAAAATCATTGATTGGGCTAAGCAAACCAATTGCAAACAACTCTGCCGGCTGGGAGCAGAGATGAAGAGAGACGTGAAGTTTGCAGAAATTTAAGGTCACACACAACGTTTGGCCTTTGCAGGAAAAATCAATGCGGAGAGAAAACAAGTCCCACAATCAAATTCCACTTCAAAATAAATCAGAGTCTGGCTTTGCAGTAGTGAGCGTGAATTAATTGAATCTGTATTGATTTTGGGAGTAGACCGGAGAGAAGGAAAGAAGCTTAGCAGTGGAAAGGGTCTTTTGGTGGCTCTACAGAATTACTGTCACCGAGAAGGAACTTGCCATGGGTAATTTATATACTGGCGTACAGAGCACATTTTTGTGCCTATAGTCTGGAAAATATACTGCCCACATGTCTGAATCACTTTCTAGATTCACTGTGTTAATATCAGTTGATATGCTGACGATTGCTAATAAGGAACTTGCCATGGGTAATTTATATACTAGCGTAAAGGCTAGATTTGTGTTCCTGGAAAAAGACACTGTCCTGGGAATACTGCTTTTAAGTGAACTATTTCATAACGGTACCCCAAAGGAACGTTCCACTAGTAATGTATACAATGGCAGTTAGTCTCGATTTTTGTTACTAGAAAATGCCCTTGCAATGATAGCTGCTTCAACGTGAATTAATTATATTACACTCTTAATTGAAGTGAGTCCACTTTTGAATATCCCTTCTGTAACCTGTTTTGAACACAGTTTAACATAGTACATACCTCTACTAGCAAACGGTAGCACATGGTGAACAAGTGAACACTAGTGTTTACCATTTGATACCTTTTGCTTCTACTATGTCACACTGTGGTTCAAACTGGTTCAAGAAATAGTGTTCAAATTTGAAATAATAAATTCAGTTTAGAGTGTAATACTGAGAATCGTATATTTCAATGTTCATTGTACATGGTTTATTGTGAGTTGTGCATCCATTGCATGGTTTTGTCCAAAAGGGGAGAATGTGTTGCTGTAAGTTTATTGTTACGTTATTTTTGTTAAGATGTATATGTATTTGATGTTTAGATAGTATGGTTTTTATTCATAGTTAATATGTAAAGCACGGAGAGCACAGTTCACTGTGGTATTATCATTATTATATGAGCTTGCGACTGGAAATGTACATGCTAGAGTACAGACCAGATTCTTGTGCCTATAGTCTAGAAAATGTACTGTGAAAATGTCAAGACTAACAGACTGGTTCACTTTCTAGATTCACGTTCATGATATCAAATGACAATGACATACTGCATGGCCACCACAGAGCAGGAATACATTTGGCACAGGTGATTTTAATTACTTAAGTACATAGCTGGTTTTTGCTACCCCACTCTAAACGAACTATACTGTCTAACATATCACTTTCTACAGAACGATTCCCTTTTCTATAATATTCACTCTGATAATATCAAATAAAACACTGGCTACCACAGAGAAGGAACGTTGCACTGGTAATTCATACACTAGAGAACTGACCAGAGTTTTATTCCTCTTGGTTTGGAAAAGGTGCTGTCTGAAGATATATTGTACTGTTGGTGAGTGAATCAGTTATTAACTGATTTATTGACGAATATTCAGAAGAAACTTTCTATTTGCACTTTATATAAGATAGTGTGTTTGTGTTAGCGCAATCTATAAAACATTCTGCACAAAATACTGCTACACCAAAGTGAACCAATAACAATGGAGCTGTGCGCTGGTAATTTACAAACTCGCAAACAGGCTAGCCCTTTGTCTCAAAACACGCTGTCCAAATTACATCTAATCAGTCCAACAAAATCAGTGTATAGCAAACGATATAGCGCACTGGCAACCAGAACAGCGTGTGTGCACTTAACTGGTCTACATAATTAACTAGTGGAATTAGTTCACAACATGGGAATTAGAAACGTGTTACGTGACTGCTCTGAAAAGTAGACTGATAGACTGCTTTCATATTTGCAGTGCACTAACTAGTGCTCGACAGAAGCAGAGTTTCAACACTATTGTGTTAATGTATGTAAACCTTGAGTAAGTATATGTATGTTTGCAGCTGTCATCCATTGTAAACATTAAAGGTGAGCAATCATGTAAACACAACATGAATTCTTCTTAAATTGATTATTCCTTTTCTCTCGTAACAGATGTTCTGAATAACCTTTTAACTGTTGGAAATAAGATGTTCATGCATTATTGTATTAATTAACATCATTGAGGTAAAAATAATCCATCTTTGAGGCCTTGATGCAACATGGTATGAAGAAAGCTCAAAATCCTCGCATAATTATCAATAGTACTCATACTGTCATTATAAAATTAGTTACATTCTAAACAGAGGAATACCTGTTAATTATCTACAAGAAACTCCATGCTTGAAAACTGCAGTGGGGCAGAACTTTATCCCAAAACCTTAAACTATAACAATATTTGTGCAAAGTGAATTAAACTTCAAAGTATACTTTACCTTTTGGTTCACCATTTGCAGAAACCACATAAGGACACACGAACAACACGGCCATGAAAACACAGCGACACATCCCCGCCATCTCTCTACAGAGCAACACTCGGGCTGCTACTGCAACGAAGTGGATAGCGCGCTCGCGATAGTCTTCTCTCCCTCATTCCCCCACCACCACTTCAACACACAGCAGAGTTGTCCGCTGCGACGCACGAGTTGCTTCCCTTCAAGCCCGCGAGGTGAGCGCGAGCACGAGATTTCACCCCTGAATGCCTGGGTCCTTCAAAGAGCATTTCAAATACGATTTGATTTGAGGAGCAATGTTTTAATGGGCAGAAATTGATTTCCTCTGGCCATCGCGCCATGCCGAGGACAGTGCTCAAAAGAGCGTGAAAGACATACGCGCGCTTTGCAGTGTTTCCAAGCTTGAAACTATGCACGAGTGGGTTGTAAAAGGATAAATTATAAAGCGCGTGCGAGCTCCGAGCTCTAGGTGGTAGAGTTGTAAGAGTTGTGTTTAATTCGCTATTGATTTTTGTTATTGGCGTTCTCGTTTTGCGGTGGTGGATAATGCAGAGAGAGCGAGAGAGAAAGGGAGAGCATATCAAACATGTCACCTCACAATCAGTGCACACATAGCAGTCTGACACATACACTATAAAAGGTGCACTGGAGTGATGCGGGAGCAGTTGATTGGGGCTGACAGAGAGGGGGAGGGGGGCAGACAGAGAGAGGGGAGAAGGAGACGCAGATAGGAGAGAGGGAGATAACTAAGAACTTTAATTCCAAATGATAAAGGTTTTAAAATTAGCCTAGTCTTCCAACCTGTCCATTTGTACATAGTATTATAACTGAAAACGTAAGGTAAAGACGAGAGAGAGAGAGAGAGAGAGAGAGAGAGAGAGAGAGAGAGAGAGAGAGAGAGAGAGAGAGAGAGAGAGAGAGAGAGAGAGAGAGAGAGAGAGAGAGAGAGAGAGAGAGAGAGAGAGAGACACTGAAGACAAGACAAGACAAGACAAAATCTTTATTATCGAGGGTAATAGATAAGCAAGAATATTGCTTTTTTACATCCAGCCCTCGCCCTAATATAGGGTCAACAAGAACAGAAAACAATATAATCAAAGAACTATCACATCAAACTTAATACATTATAACTGTATATACAGATACAATTTAAAAAAATAAATTGTCATGCTGCATTTCAAGTACAATTTCCAAGTGTCAATTTTTAACATAACTTAATTTAGATCTGCATATTATTATAATTTTGTTTAACATGCACATACATTTTAAATGAATTGATGAACCATTCAGCACATGTTTAGTTGCATTATGTGTGACATATAATTTTTTTTGAAGCTGTCTGTGTTTGTTTTATGCTTAAGAAAAATAGGCAGTGAGTTCCATAGGACCGCACCTGAATAAAGAAGGCTTGATTTGAAAAGGTCAATACGTGGAGTCGGTGTTATGATTTTTAGTCTGTTATAGTTCAAAATAAAATTATCACGTAATGTCTCCGGTGCATATCCTGACATCACTTTATGCATCATAACACCTTTATTATACATTAATCTTTTTTGAAATGGTAATACTTGCAAATTTTTATAATCAGATTCTGAAGGAGTGTGATTTTTTAGCATTATAAGCTTAACTGCTCTTCTGTGAAGACTGGCTAAAGGTTTCAAAACATTAGCACTTGCACAATCCCATAGAGTGGATGCATAATCAATATTTGACAAGATGTGATTGTAAAAAAAAATCTTTCGCGAGTGGAAATTCAAGAAATGTTTTATTTTTGATAACTGATATATTTTTTGGGAAGAGAGAGAGAGAGAGAGAGAGAGAGAGAGAGAGAGAGAGAGAGAGAGAGAGAGAGAGAGAGAGAGAGAGAGAGAGAGAGAGAGAGAGAGAGAGAGAGAGAGAGTTTGGATTGGATTGGATTGGATTGTTTACTCGTTTAGGCCATAGCCCCTTATGAGGGGGGCGAACATATATACAATGACATAATGACATTTGCACACAAATCAAATGAAATAAATCATACACGAACTAAGACATTACATTTCAAATAAGATATATCGTAGGCTTACATGAACTAAGACATAACAACACTACGTAGCCGAAATGCTTTGTACACATAAACTGACAACTTTCGAACAATACCTTCAGTCACAGATGCCATAAGCATAGAAAACTTGTGTAAACTTGGGTTTCTGGTGCACGCACCAGTGTCGGACAAATACACATACACAAGGTGCCCTGGAGTGGTGATGTAGTGTGAAGACTAAGGAACCAGGGCAAGGAGGGACATCGAGAGGAGTCAGAAAAGGCCACGACACTTCTACAGGAGCCAATCGCGGATTTTTTCCTTCAATTAATTGGAAAAATAATGAACTCAACCTGAGGGCCGGAATCTTGTTACTTCGAAAATATCACCTTGCTCTCTCAATTGTTGGGTTAATAATTTCAATAACAGAATTGCAGCAATAATAATTATGTGTGTGTGTCCGTGCGTGTGCGTGTATGTCCGTGAGTGTGTGTTATATGTGTGTGTACGTGTGTGTACGTATGCGTGTGTACGTGTGTGTGTGTTTGAATGTGTATGTATATATATATATATATATATGTGTGTGTGTGTGTGTGTGTGTGTGCGTGCGAGCGTGCGTTTTTGTATGTGTGTGGTGCTCTGTTTGTGTATGCATGTACGTAAGTGAGCATGCTTGCGGGCATAACTGTGGACAGCCACCTTTCCCGAAGGGCAATCGCGTAAGGCAAAGTCAGTAAAAATACCACCACCCCCCCCCCCCCCCCCCCCCTAGGGCAGGGATGTAGCTCAGTCGGTAGCGCTGTGGATTTGTATCCAGTTGGCCGCTGTCAGCGTGAGTTCGTCCCCACGTTCGGCGAGAGATTTATTTCTCAGAGTCAACTTTGTGTCCGAACACCCCCGTGTGTACACGCAAGCACAAGACCAAGTGCGCACGAAAAAGATCCTGTAATCCATGTCAGAGTTCGGTGGGTTATAGAAACACGAAATACCCAGCATGCTTCCTCCAAAAACGGCGTATGGCTGCCTAAATGGCGGGGTAAAAACGGTCATACACGTAAAAGCCGTGGGAGTTTCAGCCCATGAACGAACAAACAAACAAACAACCCCCCCCCCTCCCCCACAGCCCTTTCCCCACCCACCCAAGTCCAGCACCTACAAACGAAAGGGCAAGACAGACGAAGGGAAGAAAGTGTTGGATTTTCAGTCCTGACACTGTCTAATCTCACGGGGCGAAAGGGGAGATCAATCTCACAGTCCATCAATCAGCCCCAATACAAATTGTCTCGGCCCACAAAACACAGAGGCTGGCGGAGACAACAATCGATAGCAGGAAAGGAGAAGGGAAAACATCCATTTCGCCGAGACTCCTACAATCTGTCTTGGTTGGACGAGACTGGGTACATATTATACACACACGTTGACGCGTTTGGACGGAAATGTGCAACGAAGCTTCCGGTTTCATGCGCACGCACGCGCTCAAGCACACGGGCACTGAGGCTACGAGTTCTCTCTCTCTCTCTCTCTCTCTCTCTCTCTCTCTCTCTCTCTCTCTCCTCTCTCTCTCTCTCTCTCTCTCTCTCTCTCTCTCTCTCTCTCTCTCTCTCTTGCTTCTGGAACGTATGCGTTAGTTTTTTGCTCAGTTAATGAATAAACTGACGATTAAATACACACACGCACACACATTCACACACATTCACACACACACACACACACACACACATTCACACACACACACACACAGATCCCTCTTCTTGCAAAAAAGTTCGCGAACCCGGAAAAATGCCGTTCGATCTCGGTCGGAGTGAAAACTGCTTAAATCATGGAGTCACCTCCGAATCAGGTTTGTTTACTCTTCGGGAGAAGAATGTGTTTGGGAAGAGGGGAGCTGATAAGATTAAAATCTGTCAATGAGATTGCTGCGGGGATCAGGCGGAGTGAAAGCTCTGCAGCTGACACTGTCCCTGGCAGTCATCACCTTGTGCCTGAAAGGTTCGTTTCCGTATAGCACGTGCACCTGTTTGTGTGGAGGGGGAGTCGAGGGTGGCTTGGGGTGGGGTTAGGGGATGGTGGGGGAGAACGTGTGTGTGTGTGTGTGTGTGTGTGAGAGAGAGAGAGAGAGAGAGAGAGAGAGAGAGAGAGAGAGAGAGAGAGACAGACAGACAGACAGACAGACAGACAGACACAGTCAGAGACAGAAAGAGACTGCAAAAAAGGACAAACATACATACAGACATACTAGAGGCAGAGAGAGGCAGTTCCATGCAACTGATTACTGGCAGTAATAATAAGCAACGGACGACGTCAGTTACAAGTTGAGCTGAATGCATTAATTTACATTCGACACACACTGTCCACTAATACGACCTTGTAACCAACGTTTCGTTTCAACGTGTGACACCAATATACATTCGCATAGTTGGCAACAGAAAAATTAGAAAAGGGCGAAGAAAATACATAGATATTGTTTTGCATATTTCAACACTGATAAAATCGTTATAATCTAATTACACACGCACATACGCAAAAGGCGGTAAGGTACAAAGCTTCTTCAAATCTACGACAAACTTAGACAAGACAACCCTTCACACAAATCGTGAAACTTGTTTTCTGTAAATAAATTGTGTAAACTTTACATTTCCCCACAGGAAATTACACACTAAAGCTTTTCTTGTCTAAACATTGTATCAGACACATAAATAAAGACGGCGTGTGAGGCAATTTGACAGTCAGCCTTTAATACCTAAAAATGTTACACTTCTGTCAACCCCTGCGTCTTACTCAACAGATTTGTTGTTTTTTCTTCTAAACAAACAAACAAAAACACTCACCCGAGTTATGTGACACACTTTTCCCGACCACACTATCCCCTCCCTCCCTCCCCCCTCCACCTTTCCGCCCATTGACACATCTCATGTCAACAACCCCAACCGTCACCCCCCACCTCCACTCACACACACAAAATCAATAAGGATTCTTGCTCCCCCTCTGTACTACTTACGCCTAACAGTTACGGGCAACTTCCAGAAAAAGATGGCCGTACGCCCGCGGCCGTAGCAGGTTGCGTTGCAACCGAACCACCTCTCTCGCCCGTTGTCCGACGCAGTCACCAGCGTCCGGAGCTTTGACCGACGGTTATCGGACGGATGAAAGAGACAGGCGGAGAAGTAGCCGGAGGTGAGGCATTCCTTGGTGGCGACGTTGGCGGAGGCGAGAACGACGTCGTCGTGGAGGGAGAAGAGGGAGAGGGAGAGCAGACTGGTGTCGGAATCCAGCACACTCCCGCTGCACTCCAACTCTTCCGTGTTGGACAGTCCGTAGAAAGGTCTGGCGGTCAAGCCTGGTGTGGGGATACCAGGACGGATACGAGACAATGACAAAAGGTGACGTTTTCATGTCAGTATGTCCCAAATGACATCACCAGTACATTTTTCATTCTATCTAATCTGTTTTCGTTCTATTTTTTCTAATAACATGCGTTAACAATTGATTGCCAACTGGAATGGAAGAGCACAAAAAGTGTAACTTGATATGTAGTTTCTCTAGAGGGAAAAACATCTTCCACTTTCATGTCAGTGTGTCCCATGCAACATACATTTGCCAAACAGCTATGTGCAAGTAGATTATTTGTTAGTGGTATAGAAAATACTGATCAACAATTAAAGTCAGTTTTCACATTCATTTTCTACCTATTTCTTATTTGTTTATTCTGTTGGCAATGGTGAAATGTCAGCAATCGTGTGTCATTCGGGACAGTAGACATGACACCTGACCTTTTGTCACTGTCTCACACACGTATTTGAAATGTATAAATCATTGTGAGCATTGCTTTATTGACAGGACACACAAATGCATATATATATATATATATATATATAAAGTTATTGCGAGTTGGACAGTCCGTAAAAAGTTCTGGTGGTTATGCCGGGTGTGAAGTTGCCAGGTCATAACCAGGTCCAGGTTATGACGGATACGCGTTGTTTAAAAAAAAGAGTGGGCATTGTTTGAGGTCATAGTCTAAAAATCGACATTATTTTGACAGTCTGAACACATGCATTCCAGCTTCGGCGTGCTGCAAAGTCCGTAGTAACGTCTGGCGGTCATGCCTGGTATAGGGATACCAGGTCATAATACGCAACGGTCATGTAAAACATGTGAGCTGTGATCGCGTTTGGTGAGAACCCCCCTTCCCCCACCTCCCTTTTATCTTCTCCCCCCTCCCCCGCCCTGAAAAAAAATCCAAAATGTTAAATAATGATCATGCTTAATCGTCAAGTTTACGTGTTTCTCTCTTTTAAATTTTGTCTCTTTCTTAACTTTATAAATTCTGTGTCCCCCCCCGAAAAACAAAATCTAAAAAAATCGGTGCATATGCCAGAAACATTTTTTTTCGTCCATTTCAAGGACGTGAGCAAACATACATGCTAAAATTCCTCGTATTGTGAAACCTATATATCTGCAACTTTCTTCCTAAGTCTAATAATTATTCTCATGAACAATTTTAAATATCACAAAGAAATGGAAGAAAAGAATCTTGCATTTTAAGTTCGAAGAATTTTTTTTTTAACTTCATGACTGAATTGGACAGACGGAGTCTTCAGCCATTTCATATGGAATTGGAGGAAGAGGAAATCAATACTTTGAACAGATGCAGAGCGGTCTTGGAAAGCAACCAAAGTGCTGACGTCAGCGCAAAAAATTACGAGTCGACACAAAAATCGATATTTTAAATGGACTCCCGGAAACGCCCGCAGTTCTACAAATCAATGCCAAATGGAGATCTACGCCATCTAATCCTTGACCAAATTAAGGGACCATTGTTGCAAGAACAGTAGCAGATTGCTTCAGCATAATGTCGCTACTCTGGTTAGATTGGTGGAAGATTGCTATGGCATGGTGCCACTTCTGTTCTTGCGATCAACAGTAGATTGGAACGACATAAATTATTGCGACAGGGAGGTTCAGAAAATAAATATTGCAGGATAAGACTTATCTTGGTAACATGAAACATAAATCAGACGATGTATCCCCCCCCCTCCCCCCAAATGTCTTTCTGCTGTCTACACTGAAAAGTCCACCTTTGGACACTTTCGTAACCAGGACAATTTGAGCAGTAGTCCAAGAAACTGAAACGGTTTATCAAGAGAAAGGGTAATGTTTGAACTTCACTTCCTCACATTCGAGCGAGCTGTGGTTGAACTGACAGAATCAATTACAAAACCAAGTATGCTTTTCTATACATGGCTACTTTATTCACACATAAACAATATTATAATACGAGAACGCCTACGATTGCTCACTATTATTACTGTATACTCATAAGTAGTATATCATCATTATTATCACCGAGGTGCTCTTTTCATCTAGCCTACATGGTACTACACCACCCTACCACTTACACACATCTATTCTGTACAATTACCCCCCCCCCCCCTCACATCATTTTGTATGTGCCACATACAATTAATTATTTACACAAACATACAGCTTTTGCCGTCAGGTGATAAATACTCTCCTTCATTATCGATACCAGAAACCCTCAGCAAAACTACTCCACATCTGTTCTGTAACCTCCCACTGAGAAGTAAGACTTTCCCACCACGAGTGCTGGCTTGATTAGTTTACAACCACCATTTGAGAGAGTTAAAATTAAATCCTATTACATGTGACTGCCACCTCACTTCTCCAAGGTGAAAACGATGACAGCATAACTATTGATATTGTAAAATCGGTGCAATGTGGATTGTGTTTGGCCTTGCTTTTTGTTGTTTTAGCAACAATTTGATTGAGTAAGTCATTGCAGTTTATTGCACCCTGCAACAGGTTTTGCATATTCTGTAAATCCACCTACACAAAAAATTCCACTCATTTTTTTTTTAACCAACTCCATCCTAATGAGGGGCTTGCAGTATATTTTCAATCAACCCTCGTATGTGTTTGTTATCATGCTCATTGTGTAGGAGCGTGACTACACCGCAACAGAGAGCCGGAGGTCGATAGATGCTAGACAGATAGAGGCAGGGAATCAACAACCCTTGACTCGCGGGTTGAAATGTCAAGCAGTCATTAGCAAAGAAATGGCGCTCCGGGGATCGTGACAGTGGGCTTTTTGTAGCTCGTGCATCACGAAGTCTTCTATGCAGCAATACTGGTTCTATATCGTATGCATTATTTTAACCGTGTATGGTTGCTGTAAGCTTTAAATAGGCGTATGTTATTTTTAGTCTTTGTTATTAGTAAAGAACAACTGCTCTTGAGATCGCGACAGCCCGCTTTTTGCAGCACTTATATCACGAAGTCTTCTATGCAGAGCAGGACTTGTTCTATACCTTATGCATTATTTTAGCCGTGTATGGTTGCTGCAAGCTTTAAATATGCGTATGTTGTTTTTACCCTTAGTTATTAGCAACGAAAAACTGCTCTTGAGATCGTGAGAGCCAGATTTTTGCAGCACTTATGTCACGGAAGTATTCTATGTAGCACGACTTGTTCTATACCGTATGCATAGTATTAGCCGTTAGCCGTGTGTGGTTGCTGCACGTTTTAACTAGCTTATATTGATATTTTTGCCCTTTGTTATTAGCAAAGCAAAAATGCTCGTGAGATCTGTTTGTAGCAGGTACAGCAAGTACTGTTCTATACCTAATGTAGAGCGTAAGCCGAGTGTATTATATATATATATATATATGTTGTTGAAATCGCTCCAGGTTGTTTAAAAACTGAAAGAGTGCATACCATATTATTGATGGATAGTACAGTGAACAGTAATTTATTACTAATTTGACATCCATTGCAGGGCTATGTAAGTGCTGAATTCATTCAAGTTTAGTGATTCTAGTCATAAATTTACTTTGAAAACGCCAGTTCTTTTCTCTGAAAGTTTTGCATAAGCAGTAACACCAAAGTGAGAATCTTCATACGCAAAAAAAAGAAAACAGCGAAGGAAAACGGCTTGGTGTTTGCTTCATTACAACTGCTTAAACTGACGACTGAACAGCGTATACTATAGCAGTGGCGGCAAGTATTCAAACAATCCCAATCAATATGTCTCGAAGCAAAACAACATTCAACAGTGCATACAATAATCATGATTATACATACAGCGCTTATCGCTAATCTACATAATTATTTTGAGCTGTTTTTCATCTCGGGTTTGGGCGTTCACTCACAGAGGTAAAGACTCTCTCGGTTCACTACACACTGATGTTTCGCACTAAAAAAAACAAACCTACGTAGATTGAACCATCAGATAACGGTTGATTCGGATCGCTACACTTTCATCCCTCGCTCTTAAAATAGATGGTAGATGTGATAAACGATGGGGGAGAAATTGTTACTGAAAGAAATTACTTGTCAAATTCACTTAAACTGTAAAACAGAAGTAGATGTGAAGTGCGCATAAATGTCGTATGCGTGTATCGCGAATTTCTTTTTGTCATACAAGATACGTGTTTATAAAATCTTAAATTGCGATGAATGTTACGCAGACAATGGTGTGCTTCTGCATTTTTTTTCCATATATATATAACACCATTGTTATCAAGAAAAAGACTCGTCCAACACTCTTTACCCTGTCAAACACTCCGCTACGACATCTGTCTTTGTTTGGATAATGTCATGCCCATCATTATCTAACGCCCCCCCTCCCTTCCTTGAAAGTTATACAGCACAAGCAGTAAAGTTATCAGCTTTGCGCCAATTCCAACTCTTAAAATAACTTACAAACACTATCAGGTACTGGTAAACTAACGATTAGAAAACTAACCTGTAAAATACCAGAGAGTTATAACTAAAAACGACAAATTCAAAAATGCGATAAACTTTTCAGTCACATTGTCTTTGGCATAAAAGCTAAAAATGCTTTCTACTGACCCAAAGTTTGACATAAAAATGCTTTCTACTGACCCAAAGTTTGACATAAAAATGCTTTCTACTGACCCAAAGTTTGACATAAAAATGCTTTCTACTGACCCAAAGTTTGACATAAAAATGCTCAGGAAAAAGTACCAGAATACTAACTTAAGTTCACAAAATCAAAAAAATATATTAACGAACTTTCAGTCATACCTGTCTTCGGAGTTGAAGCAAAAATGTCCCAAAGAACGGCAAGAAACCACAAGATATGCAGTGTTACTTTCCACTCCTCCATTTTTCTTCCAACCCCGGCTTCGATCCAAAGCCGACTGAATTCTCTCTCTCCTTCACTCTCGCTGCAAACCCCGCGAGCTTCGAAGGCGCTAGGCCACAGTTATTTCCCTTGGGCCGAGCGAAGCCAACACTCGGTTACTTCCCTTCCAACAGAAGTGTAGGCGCGCGATATTGGAAGCATCCATAATTCATGACTTTAAAACGCGAGTTTGGAAAAGATGGAAGGAGAGAGGTAAAAATAAAAAAATAAAAATTCCAGACAAAAACGTTCTATGGAGCCGCATTGTTTTAGAGCGTTTTATGTTTGCGTGCGTGAGCATGCACATGTTAATGTAAATTACGAGGCAAGGACAATTATTTTCGATGGACCGATGGGGGTCAGGCTCTATATATTTTGTGTTACAGTTTCAATTGTCTGGCGGTTGTACCCACCATTTCTATGTTGTGACAGGGTACACGTTACATTCTGTCACACAGCTAATGACATCTTTGGCCAAATGTCACTAATGTGAAAGAAGAATGACAATTTATTGTTATTGACGGTATACCACGCTTTATGCGACGTTTACATACCTCAGGACTTTTGTTTAGTTGAAAAAGTCAGACAGTCTTCCAAAATAGCCAAACAAACTGTCGCTTAGGCATTGCATCAGTGTTGTTACCAGACTTAAAGGACATTAGGTCGGTTCGACCTGGATTGAACATATGTATATGTCCAAATGTCATGGCTACAAAAACGTTGTTCTGTCAGAAGACCTCCTACATGTCAAAACTATCGGACGGTCGATCGGCCAGGAATCAGAACAATGCATCAGATGAAAACAGTAAGCGTCAATGATCGAAGAACGAGGCCTGACAACACTGTATCCCCCCCAAAAAAGTGACACTAAAATTACTTGTACACTTTTGTGTGATCGAAAAAAAAAGCAAGACAGTTTCCCGGAACAAATTCCCCAAAATGCTGGTGCAAGTACAAAGAGCTGCCCGACAAATTAAGACAGACTGAGTTATAAGTGTACGCTTGTACGTAAGCACTACGAGCTTAATGCTTCTCTAATTTCCTTAAACGAACACCTGATGATTTGCTGAATAAATGACAGTTCCAGCTTAACTAGCTATCAACAGGTAGAAACCCCAAGCTCCAAACCCCAAGCTGTTGAAGTGAAATAGTCCTGAACATTTCATACATCTCCATAACATATCGTGAAAAACAAATCTTTAAAACAAATACAAATCACCACGCAGAGGCATCGGATACAAATCATCGTTGCAAACAACACTAGTGTTAATACAAAAGTCAAATATTAGCAATGTATCAAACAAAACATATAAACCTAAAACTCACACTTAACAACACATTATATGCTAATTCTACTGTACCAATTATGCGCCAACCGAGTAAGGTAATCAGATACAGGTTAATAAGTTCGCTAATTATCCTTAATTCCAGCAGATTTGCCGTTCTGTCAATTAGTACGCATAATTTGAAGCATAAAAGAGCGGACAAATGATTGCCATGTTTTGACCCAAATCATCATGCCTGTCTATCAGGCTTATATTTTAAGTCTGCATACCTAGGTATATTACACATGCGGGGAGAAGATATGAACACGTGTAAATGGCAGAGATAAATGTAAGACTCTTTCATTCACCAGAACACAGAGAGAGAGAGAGAGAGAGAGAGAGAGAGAGAGAGAGAGAGAGAGAGAGAGAGAGAGAGAGAGAGAGAGAGAGAGAGAGAGAGAGAGAGAGAGAGAGCGCGCATGTGTATGTGTAAAGATTTGGGAAGGGGGGGAGGAGGAGGAGGTGTGTGTGTGTGTGTCTTTCCAGGCGAGTTCCGCAAAAAATGTCATAATCATTCAATCAGTTGAATATACATTCAACCCATATGTTTAACACAGATAAGAGTTACCAGACGGATGTGTATCAAATAACATTGTTGATAAGGATTGACATACACACACACACACACACACACACACACACACACACACACACACACACACACACACACACACACCTCACCCTTCCCCAATCCTTTAAGCAGAGAAAGAAGTCATCAGACCTAGGTGTATCACGTGACCGTGTTGATCAGGGATGACAGAGGAGCGAGGAGAAGTGCTAGCAATATCATCAATTTTATATAGGCGTTGGTCTCAGGTGTCTCTCGCTCTGGGGCTGCAACCAACCACTCCACGCAAAATTCAACTTTGTCTTGAGAGTAGATACAACACGAGTGCTTGCCGAGACAGATAGTGCTTAGTCGTATGGTCTCTTGACAAGCATACCGAACTTCGTGACGTGAGGACAGAGAAACTGACAGACAGACAGAGACAGACAGGCAGACGTTATCGGCATACCAGAACAACATACATTTGAGCGCACACTATCACTCAATTTGTATTTAAGTGTAGAGATGCACTCAAATATCAATTCTCCAAAACGTTCAACGATTTTGAGGCATACCATTTCATTTGAAACAGGTGCCCCTTTGAAAAAGGTGGAAGGTTCGCTTACACAACAGTAATACAGAAACATTCAAATCACCGCTTGTCTTGAATGTAAATCGGCAAGATATTAGCGGCTGTAAATGTATGTATCAATATATAGAAAAACAACAACAACTGTTAACAACAACAACATGAGAAGTAACCATTCAACCCCCATCCCATTCTCTGCATCTCGAGTGACTAGAGTAAAAACACCCAGTATCATGGTATACTTTTCGTGTTTGTCTTTGGAAAAAGAAGACAGACACATAGAGCTCCATGTGAACACATCAAGGCAAACGAATTTGTCGACGGTTATGTCTGTTTGAGAACATGTGGAACACTGTACTATTTATTTACGCACATTATTACGCAGGCCTTTCCATCTCCAATAACGCTCTCTGTTTCGTAACACATGTTCGGTTATATTGAAAATAAAACTTTCATGTTAATAATGAAGGCAAAGAGATGAAGGGAGTACGGACAATGCAGTGGTATTCATCCCAGCATCCCGAATAACCATTCCAGTGGTAGTCATCGAGGAACATTGAATTACCCATACGACCATCATAAGGATCAATAGCGACAGAGATATTAAAGAGAGAACGATGAATCGTTTTGTTAAATGAAAGGGTTGAAGCGTGTCGATTTCGGAGAAGAGTTATGTCTGTCTGTGTGCGTTCGTGCGTGATTGTTCTGCTTGTGAGCGAACTATTTGGTTGAAATTGTACACAGTATTGTGGAGGTGGAGGGACGAGACAGGTCAATACGAATCTGATGAGACCGAGAGAGGCTTTCGTGTGTGTGTGTGTGTGTGTGTGTGTGTGTGTGTGTGTGTGTGTGTGTGTGTGTGTGTGTGTGTGTGTGTGTGTGTGTGTGTGTGTGTGTGTGTGTGTGTGTGTGTGCGTGTGCGTGTGTGCTTTCGTGTTTGCGTGCGTGCGTGCGTGTATGCACGAGAGAGAGAGAGAGAGAGAGAGAGAGAGAGAGAGAGAGAGAGAGAGAGAGAGAGAGAGAGATATATATATATAGAGAGAGAGAGAGAGAGAGAGAGAGAGAGACGGACAGACAGACAGACAGACAGACAGACAGACAAAAAGAGCAAAAACAGGTAGAGACGCACATAGATAGAGAGATAGATATACAGATACAGAGGTCCAACAGATCAACACGAGTATTCAAGCCGTAATTCTCCATCCAAACTTTTTCACCAAACCTCCTACTAAGCAGCAAAACTCAAACCCCACAACCATCTCCACATCCCAACACCTGGACCAACACCACTACTCACGAGGGCGGGTCACGGGTATAATCCAGGAGAAGGTAACGGGCTTGCCGACGGAGGAGAAGGCTGTGACGTTACATCCGTACTCCCGTGACTCCTGCTCCTTGAGGTCCAGCACCAAGGCCCGCACTCCCGTTCTCCGCCAATCACTCTCGTCAATCACACACGACGCGAATGTGTCCGTCGTCAGACACGTTTTGGTCGCGAAGTTGGCCGACGCCACGACTTTTCCTCCGTCCACGGTGTACAGAATCGTCGACAGCAGTCCCGTGGCAAAGTCCCCGTCCACTTCCGAGCCTGAGCACTCGATTTCTTGGATTCCTGAAACGCCTTTGAAGCTGCGCGATCTCAGACCTGGATGTGGAGAGAGAGCATGGTAGTTTTGGGGTGGTGATGGAGGTTGCACGCAGTGAAAAGCCGCAGGGCGAAGGGATGGGAGAGGGGAGGATTTAAGTTGGCTTTTAGCTCTACACTAGCAATAAATGGAAAGTGTCGATCTTGCCCTGCCACAGATGACTTCCGAGACAAAAGGGTCGCCCCCCCCCCCAAAAAAAATCAAATAAAAAAGGGAAACCTTTTAATCTTCAAGCAAAACAAGAAAAAGGAAAAACAGAATATTCAATAAAAAAAATAAGAAAAGAAAAATAAATTGTTCGAAATTAAAAAAGGAAAAAAGAAACTCGATCGACTGAGCTAAAAGTAAAAGGAAACTATTTCAGTGCGAACAAGGAGCAACGGAGAAGGATGAAAAAAGAAGGGACATAAGTCGTGCGAGGAGGCGGGGGGAGGGAGGGGGAGTTACTTGAAATTGAATCTGCAGCACTGAAATCGAACAACTCAAGATCAAAGATGGGGGAGAGATCATAACGGCGGCGACAAAAAGAAGCCGGCTCTTTGATGAACTTGAAAAGCAATAAATCTGACTTTCGTTAAAGGAAAAAAAGGTTACTGAACTAGTCGTTACTATGGGAACCAGACACAAGAACGTTAAGGTGTTATCAAATGTCTCAATACAATAAAGATTCTAATGAGGTATGTTTAAAGGTTGTATTCTCCGTCTTTTTTGTCTTTGATCCTCAATTCATACACGAGAACGTCAATGTATTATCAAGTCTCATAATACCAGAAATTTATAATATGAACAGTTGTATTTTAAAGGTGTTTTTTTCTTTCTATTACTTTTTCTTTCTGAGCAAGGAGACCTTGTAGTCTGGTGTTATCTGGTGTTCATACACAAGAACGTTAAGTCTAACAATACCTGAAACGCATATGAGTTGCATATTTATTTTGTTTTTGGTTCTATTTCTTTGTGTAACCTGGAAACCTTGTGTTATCAATTATCTCAAAGGTCTAATATGATATGTTAAAATTTCTATTTTAAATCTTTTTTCTTCCTTTCTTTCTGTTACCTGGAGACTGTGTGGCATCACATATCTCAATGCCTGCAAGAATCTTTTATAATGTGTTACTAGTTGTATTGTCAGTCTCTTTTGTTATTTTTGTTATTTTCTTTATGTGGCCAGGACAACATGAAGTCTCGTGTTATCGTATCTATTAATACAAGAAAGGTATACTACGACAAGTTAACAGTTGCATTTTCATCTTTTTGTTGTTGTTCTTTTATCCCCACCCCTTTCTGGAGGCTGGAAGCCCACAGGAAATTGCACTTAGGCAGAAAATCAATGGAGAAGAAATGTGATGTATTCATCGTGACAAAACAAATTTATATCTGTCCTGTTTCTTTCTCGGCAATTTCTTTCGCTGTCCCCAAATCGATATTAGACAAAGCGAAACAAGCGAAGACCTTTGTGAACACTTAGTAAAAGAATGAAAAAGGGGGCGGAATGTTCTTGAGGTGAAGAGGTTCTAGATGTAACTTCTTATAACAATCCAAACCGAAAAGACCCTGTACTTTTGTGAGACAATTATGAGAAAAATAAAAAGAGCAGAAGGGTGGGAGGGGGAGATGTTATTGGGGTGAAGAGGTTCTGAGTGTAATTTTATTATTATAACAGTGCAAACCTCTAGTTCGTTCTTTGCAGTTAACAATTCGTGTAATTCTTTCAAAACCGCAACACGGTGGCCTAGTGGTAACGCGTCCGCCCAGTCAGCGGGAGGTCGTGGGTTAGAACCCAGGCCGGGTCATACCTAAGACTTTAAAATTGGCAATCTAGTGGCTGCTCCGCCTGGCGTCTGGCATTATGGGGTTAGTGCTAGGACTGGTTGGTCCGGTGTCAGAATAATGTGACTGGGTGAGACACGAAGCCTGTGCTGCGACTTCTGTCTTGTGTGTGGTGCACGTTAAATGTCAAAGCAGCACCGCCCTGATATGGCCCTTCGTGGTCGGCTGGGCGTTAAGCAAACAAACAAACAAACAAACAAAAATTCTTTCAAAACATTTGGAGTTGTGGAAGAATGGTTTACATCACTTATCGTGGTACCCATCGGCCACAAATTGATGTTTCTAAGGCCAACAAAAATAATTAGTCTGTTTACGGTAACATAGGCAAAAAAAAATAGGGTCGGTAGGTCGGGATTTTTTTTTTCTTTCCAAAAAACCATATTTTTAAGTTATCTTGCCAAAAAACAAAGATTTTGTTTTTCTTTTTTTTTTCTTAAATGCCAAAAACAAAGTCTAGGGTCGCACGAAAAAAATAGGGTCGGTCGGGATACCGTAAACAGACTATTGTTTTTTTTGGGGGGGCCTAATTTATATGTATCCATGTACTTATCTATTTTTGACAATTATCACAACGCAAAGTCACTCCATTGCTACAGTGTTTTAAGCTTCAAAACTCAGTACTGCTTCCTCTAGAATATCATAGTTATACAGTCTACTGCTGAAACCGCACGACACAATTGGATTTAAAGCGTTCGGTCACGAGATTGTTCAAGTGTAAACGCACACGGTGCATTTTTATTTATTAGTTTCTTTCTTTCTTCATTTTTAGCAAATTGATATCTCCCAGGCTTCTTGCAGAATATTGCACTTCAAACTGTCTACTGCTTAAATCGAACAACAAAACTGGCTTCGTACAATTTGATCACAAGATCTTTCAAGTGGTAACACTCTCAGTGCATTTTGTTTTACCAAATCGATATCTCTTTTAGGAGCTAACTTCGAACTCTTCTAATACAAAACAAAACAAGTCGCGTAAGGCGAAAATACAACATTTAGTCAAGCTGTCGAACTCACAGAATGAAACTGAACACAATGCAATTTTTCAGCAAGACCGTATACTCGTAGCATCGTCAGTCCACCGCTCGTGGCAAAGGCAGTGACATTGACAAGAAGAGCGGGGTAGTAGTTGCGCTAAGAAGGATAGCACGCTTTTCTGTACCTCTCTTCGTTTTAACTTTCTGAGCGTGTTTTTAATCCAAGCATATCATATCTATATGTTTTTGGAATCAGGAACCGACAAGGAATAAGATGAAAGTGTTTTTAAATTGATTTCGAAAATTTAATCTTGATCATAATTTTTATATTTTTAATTTTCAGAGCTTGTTTTTAATCCAAATATAACATATTTATATGTTTTTGGAATCAGAAAATGATGAAGAATAAGATGAACGTAAATTTGGATCGTTTTATAAAAAACATACAGTGGTCGCCGCTTAATAAAGCCACTTCTGGACCGACGAAAAATGGCTTTAATAAGCGGCGGATTTATTAACCGGGGGTCCAGGAATACGTCATTTTCGAAAAAAACAATCTTCTCTTTCGTCATTTACACTTGTTTGAATCTAAGCAAAACTTCACGAAGGATGTTGAACTTTTGTTTTAATTATGTACATGTACGTGTACTTTGATCACTTCGGTACATCAATAATTTCACTGTCACCGTCACGAATCATTACTCGGCAGAGAAGAACGATTTTATGAGTGTTTGTTTGTTGGTCGTCTTCCACATCAGAACAAGATAATGTGAGTTTTAGTCACAAACTACGTGATTTCTCTGAGAAAACTGGCTTTAATAAGCGGCGGGTTGGTTTTATTAACCGGCTTTTTCTAATACATAAGATATAGTGATAAATCCGGACCGTCTGAAATCGGCTTTTATAAGCGGCTGGCTCTATTAACCGCGGTTTTATTAAGCGGCGTCCACTGTATTTTGTTTACAATTTTCAGATTTTTAACGACCAAAGTCATTAATTAATTTTTAAGCCACCAAGCGGAAATGCAATACTGAAGTCCGGCCTTCGTCGAAGATTGCTTGGCCAAAATTTCAATCAATTTGATTGAAAAATGAGGGTGTGACAGTGCCGCCTCAATTTTTACAAAAAGCCGGATATGACGTCATCAAACGTATTTATCGAAAAAAACGAAAAAAAAAAATCCGGGGATATCATTCCCAGGAACTCTCATGTAAAATTTCATAAAGATCGGTTCAGTAGTTTGGTCTGAATCGCTCTACACACACACACGCACAGACACACGCACAGACACACACACATACACACACACACACACACACACACACACACACACACACACACACACACACACACATACACCACGACCCTCGTCTCGATTCCCCCTCTATGTTAAAACATTTAGTCAAAACTTGACTAAATGTAAAAACATCTTTTATCACCCGAATTTATGGCCTCGGAGGCCATTAAGCCAATGTACCCTTAACGCTTTGTAAAGTTCAACACGACGCAAAACCACACTGAAATAACCTCCACGGCTAATGTCTTACATCCATGAGTGGACAACCTGGGCCTCTGCTGCATCCCCCCTCCCTCTTGTGTTTATTCACGCACAAAAATTGATCTCTGCCCGTACAAATTGGCCAGTGGGTCTGCCGTCATTTAATGATTGCATTACAGTCAGCTCGATCGTGTGTGTCATCCCTGGCTGTTCAAATACTTTCAAATTACGACCGTGTTTACTTCCATTAGGTCTGCTGCCAGCGTCTTTGAGTCCCACACGTAGTGGGCTAGCTAGCACGAAGGGCATTGAAACCCTTGTACCACTAAGCGCATGGAAATGTCTTATACTACTAAGCGCAACTAGTTGTAACATGCTGACGTTTAGCTGCTTCTGCTGTACTGGATGTAACTTTCTGATATCTGTCTTTGCCTCCGATGCAATTGGTTGTAGCATGGTAACTGGGCTGCTGCTTCTATACGAAATAAAATTATAGCTTTCAGACGTATTTCTTTGCGGAACCTCGGATGCAACTGGTTGTTACATGCTGCTGTTTAGCTGCTTCTGCTGTACCATATGTAACTTTCTGATATCTGTCTTTGTGTTACCCCTGATATAGCCTGGTAACTGGGCTGCTGCTTCTATGCGAAATATAGCTTTCTGACGTATTCCTTTGTGTTACCTCCGATGCAATTGGTTGTAGCATGGCAACTGGGATGCTGCTTCTAAAAAAACCCCAGCTTTTTGACGTATTTCTTTGTGTAACCTTGGATGTAACTGGTTGTACGATTCTTTTGGCTCCTGCTATTTTTAAGCAGTGGTACTATTGGCAAAAGGTTACCGGATGTAGCTTCCTCATGCCTGTCTTCGTGTCACCTCCGATGCAACTGGTTGTACAATTCTGACTTTCTGATGTCTCTTTTAAAGCAGCACTGGTTTGGTAAATACAATGGTTGTAACATTCAGATTTATTTTTGCTCATTGCAAACACCATGTCGCTTCCTGATGTCTTGTCTGTGTCACCTCTGATGCAACAGGTTGTACAATTCTGACTTTCTGATGTCTCTTTTAAAGCAGCACAGGTTTGGTAAATACAATGGTTGCAACATTCACATTTATTTTTGTTCATTGCAAACACCATGTCGCTTCCTGGTGTCTTGTCTGTGTCACCTCCGATGCAACAGGTTGTACAATTCTGACTTTCTGATGTCTCTTTTAAAGCAGCACAGGTTTGGTAAATACAATGGTTGTAACATTCAGATTTATTTTTGCTCATTGCAAACACCATGTCGCTTCCTGATGTCTTCTCTGTGTCACCTCCTGTACAAATTGTTATAACATTTTGACTTTTGGCTGCTTCTTGATTTTAGACAGACTTTTTATTTGAAAAAACCCACTCATGGCTGTCGAGTTTGCTTCTTTTTTCAAGACTACCCTGGCATTGGCAAACCTCTCTAGATGTGACTTTTTCCGTTCCCCTTAGTGTCATTGATCTCTTATGCTCTATGAAACTGAATGCAGTTGGTCTCTTTCACCCACAACCCTTCAGTATGCGACGTTAGTTGTGATGCTACATGTGTCCCTGGTTGTATTACTGTGACATTTGCTTCTAACAGAACTGACCTTGAATGAATTCAGAAAAAGGTAACTTCTGCTTAATATTCCATAGTCATAATGTTTTCTTTACAGTTAGACGGGGTTAGCTGCAAAGCATAACTAACCTAATAGTTTGAACAGCAACTGTAGCTGCAAAGCATAAATAACCTAATAGTTTGAACAGCAACTGTAGCTGCAAAGCATAACTAACCTAATAGTTTGAACAGCAACTGTAGCTGCAAAGCATAACTAACCTAATAGTTTGAACAGCAACTGTAGCTGCAAAGCATAACTAACCTAATAGTTTGAACAGCAACTGTAGCTGCAGCAGGTAAGCAGCTTTAAACGTTCTTACGCATTTGACTTAATCCAACAACGTCCATTAATCAATACCGCTAGTGTGACTCTTTGACTCTACGCCAGTGCTCACTTTTATCCCTAAAATCGACTGCCTGCAACATTTGTGCTTATTCTTTGAAAGTCGCTTCCACAGGTAAACGCCAAATAAGTAGCCAGTACATGGATATTCGCTTTTTGTACCCTCTGCCTCAAAACTATCGAACACATTTATTTTTATTTTTTTAAGACTGTACTTTCCGTTTTACAGCGTTTATGTTGAGATATAGATTCCTTGAGGGCATGCCACACACAGCTCCAAATGTTTTGAAACTCAGCTGCAAGGTCATACAGTGTTAACAACTTCAAACTATAACATTAGTCCGCGTTTACTTAAACTGCCTACAATCAATTCTGAAATTACAACAAAAACACTATGCTATCGTGTTTAAATCTGACAAATAGTGGTATTAACATTCTTCGGGGAAATGGTTTTGAGACATTTGACAACTTAATTCTATACTGATAAGAAGTTACAAAACACACCGCTTTTTCTGATAAACAAAGGACGTTGTTGAATCCAGTTAACTGAAATTCAGCTAAAAGTAAATTGACAAAACGTTTGGGTAAATAAAAATAAAATAAAATTCGCAAGTGTGATGTAAACAAAAAAATATCCACACTGACCATCTTTCGCCATTCCCGCGTGTAAAGCAGCAGAAATCACCAGCATCACATAGGTACACCATCGTAAAGTCCACATCCTTCACCGCCACTCACACGGCAAGTAACAACACTACTACAACCTCTTTTCTCCCCAGCCAGCAAACTCACTCTGATACCAGCCAGGCTACAGCAAAGGCCGCCACCACCACC